>NC_058522.1:143297773-143609127 GCF_904849725.1 Hordeum vulgare subsp. vulgare
GGTGCACTAGTTCGGCGAAGATATGTTAATACAAGTGTAGTACGGATTATAGATATAGGTTTATATAATCTGAAATAATACAAACAACAAGGTAGAAAGTAGAAAACATAGACCAAAACATTATATAAGTGCTAAGAAACAAGACATATGGTTCATACTTTCACTAGTGCAACCACTCAACATCAGAAACATAATTGAATCATATAATAATCCCTCAAAGTGCGATAAAGAATAACTTTGAAGTTCCTATCAAAGAAAGTAGGATGACAATGTGAATCAACCTTTATGCCTAGATTAACCAAGTGTCATAATGGGAACCCACAAGTTCATTACCAAAACATATGTTAAGCGATCTCAATAAATTTCCCCATTGTCACCATGGGCATCCACAACCAAGACATATAACTACTACAGGATGGTCCAAAGACGACACATCAATCGAATACCCTTTGACGAAACTGTGTGGGATGCATGAATCATAAACGTTATAATTCAAGATCCATCACCAATAATGTGAACACTGTGTGATGTCGGACCCATCAAATATGATTTCGAAAAGACTTACGTGTGCGATTTGCGCCATACAGTTCTTCCATATGAACTGTTTGCAATCAGCTAAAATAAGACACACGGTTATAGATATCCAGATGTGTGTGCCAAAGGGTACACAGTTCATTACCATAAACTGTCAATGAAACAACAAAACACAGACGGTTCGGCATAACTAGATGTGTGTGATATACAAATATAGGTGAGTAATCAAAATGATGTGCGAACACCATAAATAACATAGATGATTGGTACTAATAACATGTGTGTGTTGTGGGAAAACACTTGCTGGTATACAATTGTCAGCGATTGATGGAATCATCACCGCCGGGTTTCATAGTTTAGTTCATGTGTACTCTAATTTGCTCTGTCTGCAAAACATCTATGATGTGCCTACAGAACAACAACATATGTACTTATAAGAACATGATTGCATAACCAAAAAAGAACGCAATGCCATTTCAAATATTGTATCACACATACCAGAATATTACAAGGTTCAAATTCCAGCATTAAAAAGGCCCAAATCCAAATATTGCAAGGTACAAACTCATATTAGAAATCAAACCAATCTTCAGAATCCATGGCATGAAATATTTCTCTGAAGGGATCAACCACTGAGAAGTTATATATCGGCTTGATAGAATGCCTTCTGAATAATGGGTCATATGAACTTCCAAAATGAAAATCAGCTTCTATAGAGCCTTTTCCATTCCGATGTAGAAGTTTATGCTAACCAGCAAACCATCCATTGTGGTGCACTAAATATGGTGCAAACCTCATTACCTTGAGAACCCTTGCTTTCTCAACAAAGAAATTAGTGAACTGAATCTCTAGATTGGTGCCTCGGTACTCGTTCAAAGTAGTTTGCGTGACATGGAATTCAAGGCATTCAATGGGATTGTTATATTGTGCCACTTTTTGCACTCCCAATATTGCTTGTATTGGCAAATGAAGACAACATATCAGTGCCTAGATGCAGTTTTGAAAACTACGTGCCTCTTTGAATTGCAAGAGTTATAGAATACACTAATAGGGTGGCATGCCATCTTTGATCGTTCATGGTTAACATATCAATAAAATATGTATTGAAATCCTACAAAATTTCTTTGGAAATCATATATAGTACATCCATGATTCTAATCATGGGTAAAAGTACCAACAAATTGAAATCCATTTTGGTTAACAATTAACAGGAAAGGAACATCACCTCGATGTATAACTTCTCTATACACGGAAAGCATCTATGGAACTTAACAACTTCATCCAGATCGGGGCCTATAGATTGTAGTGCCAAGATCTTCATTGTGCGCGGAGATAATGCAAGGCGTGCGTGGATCATTTTCTGGATGACACTCAAATATAGACCAACAAAAACTAGATAAAATATGATGTACAACAATAAGAATGAGAAGAAGACTGTTGTCCCTGAATGGGTATGCATCCAGCTGTAACAAGTTCGGAGAATTCAACACACGATTAACACAACACTGGCAATATCTGTGTGTCAATGACCCTGATTCTGGTTCGACCTTCTTTATGAAGTACAAACAATCTCTCAAGGAAAGGCACATTATCAATAACCATATCATGAAACACCCCAACTAACAGCGTGTTGCGGCACCAGCCATGCACATAGATCGTATGTAGGTTCGTCATAGCGATGTGGAGGCTACTGAACCCAACTATCACCTGAAGACGAAGGTACTCGAGAGTTGTATAGCCGCCGAGCATGCACTCCAAATCCTATTTCAAGATGATGACGCCAATGAGCCCGAGGTGCTTCAGTTTAGGGAAATGAAGAGCGTGCGCGACATTATCTTGGGGAAAATCACTTCATGAATGTAGCGTGACACAATGTGGGTGCAAGGCGGAGGACGGATGGAGGCAACGATCGTGATGTACCACAACAAATCTGAGCTCCTCTAGCTGATCTAGGGCAGGGGATAAGAACCACTCATGAAACTTGGGTTCGGCCTTCAAGTTGGAATGGAACTTGCCAATGACAAGTCATCTGACTGGTGCAGTGTGCGTGGCTAGGATGTGGTACAATGCGTCCAAGCATTTACAATCCCCACTACAGAGCTCGTCGTTGTCAAGGAGGTCAAGGGGGTGGAGTGCCATAGGGGCGCCACCGCGTGGAGAGGATGGTGGTCTACACGACAGATTTGATGGGGAGGAGGGGCATGATTGTACCAACATTCTACCAGGGATGTTGGTGAGGAAGTCCACGCTCGTCGGAGGCTCTTGCGTTTCAGCCTCAACCCGCCTACGCTTGTTGGCCGCCTCGTCCTCCATCAGAAAAAGAGGAGATCCTTGGCGGCGGCCCTTATATATAAGAACATAGCAGAATGTGGAGCATTAATGGAGAACTTGGGAGCAAGGCGAGCTGTGGGTGAATGTCAAAGGGCTTGATTATCGGTGATCCACTTGCGCGTGCGCGACAGACTACTTGCATGTGTCCTGCTGAGCCTGCATGGTGGACTACTCTCACGTGTTCAGTCTAATCAAACCTGCACCCACAACACCTCCCAGGCAATCAAATAAGGGGGACGCATGGCGACACTTATATGGTTAGTGCAACAAAGACGTTTTTATTAATAAGCGCATTTGTTAACTTACCATTTCTTCCCCTGTCCCGTCTTGTCACCGCATTGCCGCTCGTGGAACCCAGTGCATGCTTCGGCACCGCACATGCGTTTCTTTTGGCCATGTTCCTGCGTGGTGTGCAATGATAACCCACAAGTATAGGGGATCGCAATAGTTTCCGAGGGTAGAGTATTCAACCCAAATTTGTTGATTCGACACAAGGGGAAGCCAAAGAATATTCTCAAGTATTAGCAGTTGAGTTGTCAATTCAACCACACCTGAAAGACTTAGTATCTGCAGAAAAGTATCAGTAGCAGAGTAGTGTGATAGCAACAGTAGCAGCAGTAACAGCAGCAGCGACAGAGTAATAGTAGTAGCAGTGACAGCAGTAGTGGCAAAGTAACGTAGCAAGGACCAGTAGTAAAAGACTCGTAGGCATTGGATATGTGGTGGATGATTATGCCGGATGTTATTCGTCATGCAACAGTTATAACACGGAGAGATATGTAACTAGCTCCAGTTCGTCAATGTAATGTAGGCATGCATTCCGTATATAGTCATACGTGCTTAGGGAAAAGAACTTGCATTACATCTATTGTCCATCCCTCCCATGGCAGCGGGGTCCTAATGGAAACTACAGGATATTAAGGTTCTCCTTTTAATAGAGAACCAAACCAACGCATTAACACTTAGTGAATACATGAACTCCTCATACTATGGTCATCTCCGGGAGTGGTTCCGGCTATTGTCACTCCGTGGTTGCCGGGTCATAACACATAATAGGTGACTACAACTTGCAAGATAGGATCAAGAACACACATATATTGACGACAACATAATAGGTTTAGATCTGAAATCATGGCACTCGGGCCCTAGTGACAAGCATTAAGCATGGCAAAGTAGTAGCAACATCAATCTCAGAACATAGTGGATACTAGGGATTAATCCCCGTCAAAACTAACTCCATTACATGATAGATCTCATCCAACCCATCACCGTCCAGCAAGCCTACGATGAGATTACTCATGAACGATGAAGAGCATCATGGAATTGGTGATGACGATGGCGATGATCTCCCCTCTTCGGAGCCCAGAACGGACTCCAGATCTGTCCTCCAGAGGAAGAACAGGAGGTGGCCGCGCCTCCGTATCGTAAAACACGATGAAGTCTTCTCCTTGATTTTTTTCCGGACGAAAGGGACTAAATAGAGCTGGAATTGGAGGCGGTGGAGCAACGTGGGCCCCACAAGCCTGCTAGGGGCGGCCGGGGGGGGGGGGTGGGGAGGGGGGGTTGGTGGGCTTGTGGGCTCCACGCTCCACCCCTCCAGTTGATTCTTGTGCCAGTATTTTTTATATATTCCATAAAAAATCCTCGTAAATTTCCAGGTCATTCCGAGAAGTTTTATTTCTATGCAGAAACAACACCATGGCAATTCTGCTGAAAACAACGTTAGTCCGGGTTAGTTACATTCAAATCATGCAAACTAGAGTCCAAAACAAGGGCAAAAGAGTTTGGAAAAGTAGATACGATGGAGACGTATCAACTCCCCCAAGCTTAAAACCTTGCTTATCCTCAAGCAATTCAGTTGACAAACTAAAAGAGACAAAAGAAGAACTTTTATGAACTCTGTTTGATCTTGTTGTTGCAACTATGTCTAACTCATATCCAGGTTTTCAGCAAGATCATAAGCAAACCACATAAGCAAATAACATCGAGGTCTCATGGTAAACTCATATCAATGGCATAATCAACTAGCGAGCAATAATAATAAGTTTCAAACTTCAACACTTCAATTAGAACAATCATGAAGCAGTGCGAACAGATGGTATCTCGCTGGCTCTTTCTGAGACCGCAAAGCATAAATGCAGAGCACCTTGAAAGACCAAGGGTGACTGAACATTGTAATTCATGGCAAAGAAGATCCAGTCACAGTCATACTCAATATCAGTCAAAGGCAAAGCATAAAAATGACAGAGGTGCTCTCTAATTGGTGCTTTTATAAGTAGAGGATGACTCAACAGAAACATAAATAGACAGGCCCTTCGCAGAGGGAAGCATTGATTTTCAGAGGTGCCAGAGCTCAAGCTTTGAAGACAGAGATAAATAATTTTGGGTGGCATGCTTTCATTGTCAATGCAATGACCAAGAGTTTTCACCATCTTCCATGCTACACATGCTATAGGCGGTTCCCAAACAGAAAAGTAAAGTTTTGACTCCCCCACCACCGATCAATCACACTCCACGACTAGCCGAATACTCGGGTGCCGTCCACACCAACATCAATCCAGGGGGAGTTTTGTTTGCAATTATATTTTCGATTTGAGCATGGAACTGGGCATTCCAATTACCGGCCCCTTTCTCGTGAATGATAGTGAATAAACACATATCGATGATAACACGCCTAGCATGGAAGATACTGATCGCCCCTTGTCACCACATGAGCGGTTCGGGCATGCAAAATAGATTATTTGTTAAAGGCTTAGAGAGTGGCACATGCAAATTTACTTGGAACGGCAGGTAGATACCGCATATAGGTAGGTATGGTGGACTCATATGGAACAACTTTGGGTTTATGTAAGTGGATGCACAAGCACTATTCCCTCTTAGTACAAGTGAAGGCTAGCAAAAGACTGGGAAGCGACCAACTAGAGAGCGACAATAGTCATCAAAATGCATTTAGATTAACCAACATTGTGTGCAAGCATGAGTAGGACATAAATCACCATGAACATGAATATCATAGAGGCTATATTGATTTTGTTTCAACTACATGCATAAATATGCGCCAAGTCAAGCCACTTGAATCATTCAAAGGAGGATACCATCCTATCATACTACATCATAATCATCTCAAAATTCATGTTGGCATCCAAGACAAACCATTATAAGCTCCTAGCTAATCAAGCATGGCATCAGAAACTATGATCTCTAAGTTGTCATTACAAACATGTTTCTCTCACAACAAAGCTGAATCAGGAACGATGAGCTAGTCATATTAACAAAAACAAAATAGATCGAGTTCATACAAGCTTTTCCAGGCTCAGTCACTTCATCATATATCGTCATTATTTCCTTTCACTTGCACGACCGAACGATGTGAACAATAATAAGAGTGCTCGTGCATTGGACTAAGCTGGAATCTGCAGGCAAACACAAAGGAGAACACAAAGCAATATGGCTCTTTGACAGATAAACAGATATGCATGCGAGAGCCACTAAACACTGTAACCATGGTCTTCTACCTTGACCCAAAGAAAAAGAAAACTATTTACACGGGAAAGTTTTGCTACGACAACAGACAACAACGCCAGAGATTGACACGTTGACGGAGACTGGGCTTGCGTTGGTTTTTCCCTTGAAGAGGAAAGGGTGATGCAACACAGGAGCAGTAAGTATTTCCCTCAGTTTGAGAACCAAGGTATCAATCCAGTAGGAGAATCTCGTCAAGTCCAGAGTACCTGCACAGACACAAACGAGCTTGCACCCAACGCTATAAAGGGGTTGTCAATCCCTTCAACATTGATTGCAAAGTGAGATCTGAAGGCGGAAAGTGCAACAAAGAAAAAGAGTAAGGCTGAAAATATGGTGTGAAGTAGACCCCGGGGCCATAGTGTTCACTAGAGGCTTCTCTAAAATTAGCAAATATTACGGTGGGTGAACAAATTACTGTCGAGCAATTGATAGAACCGCGCAAAGTCATGACGATATCTAAGGCAATGATCATACATATAGGCATCACGTCCGAGACAAGTAGGCCGATACTTCCTGCATCTACTATTATTACTCCACACATCGACCGCTATCCAGCATGCATCTAGTGTATTGAGTTCATGACAAGCTGAGTAACGCCTTAAGCAAGATGACATGATGTAGAGGGATAAACTCAAACCAATGATGAAAACACCATCTTTTTACCCTTGATGGCAACAACATGATGCGTGCCTCGCTACCCCTTCTGTCACTGGGTGAGGTCACCGCACGGTATGAACCCAAAACAAAGCACTTCTCCCATTGCAAGAATCATAGATCTAGTTGGCCAGACAAAACCCACAACTCGAAGAGAATTAAAAGGATATGAAATCATGCATATAAGAGATCAGAAGAAACTCAAATAAGATTCATAGATAATGTGATCATAAATCCACAATTCATCGGATCTCTACAAACACACCGCAAAAGAAGATTACATCGGATAGATCTCCATGAAGATCATGGAGAAATTTGTATTGAAGATCCAAGAGAGAGAAGAAGCCATCTAGCTACTAGCTATGGACTCGTAGGTCTGTGGTGAACTACTCATGCATCATCGGAGAGGTCATGGTGTTGATGAAGAAGCCATCCGTATCCGAATCCCCCTCCAGCAGGGCACCAGAACATGCCCCAGATGGGATCTTGCGGAGACAGAAGCTTGCGGCGCGGAAAAGTACTTCCGATGATCTCCTGATTTTTTCTGGGATTTTAGGGAATATATAGGCGGAAGACCTAGGGCAAAGGTGGCCCAGGGAGCCCACAAGCCCGGGAGGCGCGGGCCCCCCTGACCGCGGCTAGGGTGCTTGTGGGGTCCCTGGTGTCCTCCTGCGTTGGTTCTCAAGCTTCCCGATCTTCTTTTGTTTCGAAAAAAAATCTTTTTGGAAGTTTTGTTCCGTTTGGACTCCGTTTAAAATCCTCCTCTGAAAGGGGTCAAAAACATGGAAAAAACAGGAACTGGCACTTGGCACTGAGTTAATAAGTTAGTCCCAAAAAATATATAAAAGGCATACAAAATATCCAAAGTTTGACAAGATAATAGCATGAAACCATCAGAAATTATAGATACGTTGGAGACGTATCAAGCTCCGAACAAGCAAAAGAAGAACGAGAAATCTTTTTGGGTTTTCTCAAACTAGACAAAAACACGAGAAGAAAGCGAGAAGAAGAAAGAAACTAGCATGGATGATAAAGTGGCAAAGTGTGAACACCGACTAACAAAGTGAAAGTGTAAGCAAGAATATAAATTCGATGAGAAACAAGTACTCCCCCAAGCATAGGCTTTTGGCCTAACTTGGTATACTCCCAAGGAGGGAAATAACCGTCTCTGGGGTACTCCGGAGTGGACTGAGGGTGCCACTCATGTGTGAGCTCCTCTGGCTCCCACTGATAAACTGGCGTCTGGTACTCGACTGGTAGCTCGGGCACGGGCACCTGTTGTTGGGATATGCCCCAATATGCGTAGATGTCCGAGGGCATAATAATGTACCTACCTAGATGAAGATTGAACAAAGAAGGAGCAGGCAAGGTAATAGTCTCGCGAGTACCCTGACTAAATACCAGGTTATAAATCATCCTCCTATTTATATCTTTATCAAGAAAGTTATGGCGAACCAGGTATCATAATCTAGAAATCCCTCAGGAAGAAGAATCTCTTCTTCCTCGTCCAGTCTAATAGGTATCTCAAAATGTCTAGCAAGACGAGTAGCATAGATACCTCCATAGACAACGCCTTTAGAACGATTCGTGTTCAACCGTTGAGCTACTATAGGCCCAAGCTATAAGTTTTATCATTATAAAGGGCTTCGCGCAAAACCGCAAGATCTGGGGAACTAAGGGCCCCAGCTTTCCCACGGCCAATCAAACATTTTCCCACGAATAATGAGAAGTACCGAAGCACGGGAAAATGTACCTAGTAGCTCTAGCGCAAGACACTCCTCTCTCCTCTCCTACAACAATAGTATCGATGAAAGCCCCCAAGTCCCATGGACGAGGTTCGTGAATATCCCCAACATAAGGTAATTTGCAAACATTGCAAAAATCCTAAAGTGACATGCGCTGGGGGATATCATATAATTTGAACTCAACCATAGGAGGACTCTTCCTTGGATAGAAGTTAAAGCTTTGCACGAAAATATTAGTGAGGAGGAGGTATTGCGGACACTTATCTTCAACGAATACGGTAAGGCCTGCATTCTCCACCAAGTAATATAAGTCCTCATAAAGTTCGGCGGCGCGTAAGAACACATCGCTTGGCCACTCGCACGCTCGAACTTCTGCAACTCGGGGGACCGGATACTTGGGTTTCTTCTTCTCATTCCCATCATCCTTGGGGTCACGGCTTGAAGAGCCTCTTAAGAACCTCCTCATCTTTTCCTTTTTCTATCTCTGAAATTTTATGAAATTTTTATTGACTCTAAGGAAAAGTGAACAACGCTCAACGAAACTCATAGCAACTACTCCTTCAAGTGCCTAGAGGCCATATCACGCATCAAAACTACTTGGGACCAGCTAAAATCAGCATTGAAAGCTCAAGAACAAGGTCACCAAGGCAGCAAAAATACACAACTAATAAGGCACTAGAGCAAAAACTAATTGGACCAATGGAGGAGTCACATACCAAGGAGCAATTTCCCCAAAACAGTTTGGTGAATGGAGCTTTGCACAAGGAGATCGAAAATCGCACCAAGAAGAGCAACAACACGGGTTTGAGCTGTGAAACGATTTTTTCTGGAGGTAGGAGAAGCACATGGGAGCTAGAATAAGTGGAGGGGGTACATGTGGGCCCCACAAGCCTGGTAGGCGCGACCAGGGGGGTTCCCTCGCCTCGAGGGCTTGTGGCCCACTGGTGCAGCCCCCTGACTAGCTCTCCGTCTCAAAAAATTTCAAAAATTCCAGAAAAATCATACTTGATTTTCACGGCATTCGGAGAACTTTTATTTTTGGGGTATTTTCTATGGGACGCTAAAAGTAGAAAACAGGAAAACTAACGCTAAATCTATCATTTTTCTTCTAAGCAACCGAAAGTGAAAGCTTGGAACAGAGGTTTGTGACTCCTCGATTCATCCATCCCATGGTCATCGAAAGAAATCCGTCTATGAGGTTGATCAAGTCTCCTTGACAAACCTTTTCGATTGCATAAAAAGGAACGGAGAATTTTCGAATAGTCACTAGGTTACCTCAATGGGGATGTGCATATCCCCAACAAGCAAATCATACTTCATGTTAACAGTAGGTATAGGGCATTCAAAGCTCCCAATAAGAATCGATGAAGTTTTTTCGATAGCATTGATGTAATGTACTTGATATTGTTTGTTCGAAAAGTGCACTGTATGGTCATTAATGTTGACATGGAAAGTGACATTGCCTTTGTTGCAATCGATAACAGCCCCTGCAGTGTTTAGAAAGGGTCTTTCAAGGATGACCTCCATGGCTTCATCCTCGGGAATATCTAGAATAACAAAGTCTGTCAAGATAGTAACGTTTGCAACCACAACACACACATCCTCGCAAATGCCGATAGGGAAAGCAGTTGATTTGTCGGCCATTTGCAGAGAGATTTCAGTGGGTGTCAACTTATCCAGTTCAAGCCTACGATAAAGAGAGAGAGTCATGACACTAACACTGGCTCCAAGGTCGCATAAAGCTGTTCTAACGTAGTTTCCTTTAATGGAGCAAGGTATAGTGGGCACTCCAGGATCACCTAGTTTCTTAGGAGTTCCACCCTTGAAGGTGTAATTAGCGAGCATGGTGGAAATCTCAACCTCAGGTATCCTCCTCTTATTAGTCACAATATCCTTCATATACTTAGCATATGGAGACATTTTGAGCATATCTGTCAAACACATTTGTAGAAAGACAGATCTAATAATTTCAACAAATCGCTCAAAATCCTCATCATCCTTTTTCTTGGATGGTTTGGGAGGAAAGGGCATGGGTTTCTAAACCCATGGTTCCCTTTCTTTATCATGCTTCCTAGCAGTGAAGTCGTTCTTATCGTATCTCCTATGCTTAGGCTGTGGGTTATCAAGATCAACAGTTTCAATCTCCACATTCCTATCATTGCTAGGTTGAGCATCATCATGAACATCACTATTGATATTATCATTAGGCTCATGTTCATCACCAGATTGTGTTTCGGCATCTGAAACAGAGACATCGTTTGGACTCTCGGGTGTAGCAGCAACATGGTTGCTAGCGTGCAAGTTCCTATCATCTTTCTTCTTCTTCCTAGGATGACTAGGTGCATCACTGCTAACTCCTTGAGAATCTTGTTCAATCCTCTTAGGATGACCCTCAGGATACAAAGGTTCCTGGGTCATTCTACTACCTCTAGTGACGACTCTGACAGAATTGTCATTCAACTCATTGAGCAAGTCATTCTGAGCCTTAAGTACTTGTTCTACTTGAGTAGTAACCATAGAGGCATGTTTACTCAAGATCTTAAGATCATTGACATTTCTGTCCACACAAGCACTTAAATGACTAAGCATGCGAGCATTATGTTCCAATTGTCTGCTAACATAATCATTGAAACATTGTTGTTTGGCAACAAAGTTATCAAATTCATCTAGGCATAAGCTAGCAGGTTTATCAAAAGGAATATCACTCTCATCGAATCTACGAAGAGAATTTACCTCTACTACCTGTATCAGGTTATCAAGACCATGGATCTCTTTGATAGGTGGTAGATTTTTGACATCTTCAGATTAATGCATTTCTCTTTCATAGATTTCTTATCTTCGTGCATATATTTAGGAATGAGGAATAGAATACCTCTTTTCTTCAGAGTTGGCTTCAGACGTGGTTCGGGAATAGTCCAAGCCTTCTCATTGCACAAGATGTTATTCAATAGGATCTCAACTTTTTCTACGGTTCGTTCCCTAAAAACACAACCAGCACAACTATCTAGGTGGTCTCTAGAAGCATCGGTTAGTCCATTATAGAAGATATCTAGTATTTCATTCTTCTCAAGAGGGTGATCGGGCAAAGCATTCAGTAGCTGGACAAGCCTCCCCCAAGCTTGTGGGAGACTCTCTTCTTCAACTTGCGCAAAGTTGTATATTTTTCAAAGAAGTAGTAGATCATATCCCGGGGACTACGCACACAACCAGGAGCAAGAGAAGTGAACCACGTCTTAGCATCATCCTTTAGCGAGAAAGGAAACAGCTTAAGGATATAGTAGTGGCGGATCTTTTCTTCACTCGTGAATAGGGTGGTTATATCGTGCAGTTTGGTAAGATGTGCTACAACCGTTTCAAACTCATAACCGTGAAAAGGATCAGGTTCAACCAAAGTGATTAACTCAGGGTCGACAAAGAATTCATAATCCTTATCGGTCACAAAGATAGGCGAAGTAGCAAACTTCGGGTCGTATTTCATCCTAGCGTTCAAAGAATTTTCTTTCCACTTGCGCAACAATTTCTCAACATCATAGCTATGCTTACAAGCAAGAAATTCCTCAGCTATCTGTCCCTCCATAACATAACCCTTAGGCATAACAGGCAATTCATATCTAACAGAGCTAGTTCTAACAGGCGAAATAGCAGGTTCTACTTCAATAATCTCAGTAGTTTCAGAAGTATCATCACATCTAGCAGCAACTCTAGCAATTTGTGCACCAAGGAATGCACCTAGTGGCAAAGAAGTATCAAGCATAGCATCATCACAAGTATCATGGATAGCAGAAGTAGCATCATCAAGCATAGGCGGCACATCAAAATTTCTAGCAGGAGGTGGTGTCACAAACTTACTCATAACTGAAGGTGAATCAAGTGCAGAGCTAGATGTCAGTTCCTTACATGTCCTCGTAGTTGAGGGCAAGACTTTAGTTCTTGGATCTTTCGTATTCCTCAAAGTGATCAGCAGACGTAAATACCAAGTGACTCAGAGAATAGAGCTATGCTTCCCCGGCAACGGCGCCAGAAAAAGGTCTTGATAACCCACAAGTATAGGGGATCACAACAGTTTTCGAGGGTAGAGTATTCAACCAAAATTTGTTGATTCAACACAAGGGGAAGCCAAAGAATATTCTCAAGTATTAGCATTTGAGTTGTCAATTCAACCACACCTGAAAGACTTAGTATCTGCAGAAAAGTATCACTAGCAGAGTAGTGTGATAACAACAGTAGGAGCACTGACATCAGTAGCGACAGAGTAACAGTAGCAGCAGTGACAGAAGTAGCGGCAAAGTTACGTAGCAAGGACCAGTAGTAAAAGACTCGTAGGCATTGGATCGGTGATGGATGATTATGCTGGATATTATTCATCATGCAACAGTTATAACACGGAGAGATATGTAACTAGCTCCAGTTCGTCAATGTAATGTAGGCATGTATTCCGTATGTAGTCATACATGCTTAGGGAAAAGAACTTGCATGACATCTATTGTCCATCCCTCCCGTGGCAGTGGGGTCCTAATGGAAACTACGGGATATTAAGGTCCTCCTTTTAATAGAGAACCAGACCAACGCATTAACACTTAGTGAAGACATGAACTCCTCATACTATGGTCATCTCCGGGAGTGGTTCCGGCTATTGTCACTCCGGGGTTGCCGGGTCATAACACATAGTAGGTGACTACAACTTGCAAGATAGGATCAAGAACACACATATATTGATGACAATATAATAGGTTTAGATCTGAAATCATGGCACTCGGGCCCTAGTGATAAGCATTAAGCATGGGAAAGTAGTAGCAACATCAATCTCAGAACATAGTGGATACTAGGGATCAATCCCCGTCAAAACTAACCCGATTACATGATAGATCTCATCCAACCCATCACCGTCCAGCAAGCCTACGATGAGATTACTCACAAACGATGAAAGCATCATGGAATTGGCGATGAAGGAAGGTTGGTGATGACGATGGCGACGATCTCCCCTCTCCGGAGCCCAAAACGGACACCAGATCTGTCCTCCAGAGGAAGAACAGGAGGTGGCGGCGCCTCCGTATCGTAAAACGCGATGAACTCTTATCCTTGATTTTTTCCGGACGAAAGGGACTAAATAGAGGTGGAATTGGAGGCGGTGGAGCAACGTGGGCCCCACAAGCCTGCTAGGTGCGACCAGGGGGGGCGCTTGGTGGGCTTGTGGGCTACACGCTCCACCCCTCCGGTTGATTCTTGCGCCAGTATTTTTTATGTATTCCACAAAAAATCCTCGTAAATTACCAGGTCATTCCGAGAACTTTTTTTGTTTGCAAAAACAACAGCATGGCAATTCTGCTGAAAACAGCGTTAGTCCGGGTTAGTTCCATTCAAATCATGCAAACTAGAGTCCAAAACAAGGGCAAAAGAGTTTGGAAAAGTAGATACGACGGAGATGTATCATGCAATTTCCCGCGCAAGCTTCCCCAACGGTTTCCGCCACAAGGGAATGAGCATCAAAGCCTGCCCATGTACCAAGCATGCCAACCCGACCGAGCGCCGCCTCTGTGATCAACCTCCTCGACGATGAAAAGATCCAATGCAGGCGCAATGGCCCATCGAGGCCAATGGTGTGCCTAACAAAGTGCCGGACAATGTTGTGCTGCGCATCGTCGCAAGGGTTGAGCTGACCCTTGAACAGTGCGCGATAGCGCCACCGAGCAACATAGCCGCCTCACCGCCGAGAGGCTGCAGCGGACCAACAAGAAGATCATCGGTGGTGCTCCGTGGAGAAAAACATGCATGTCCACATTGAGAGGGCAAGATGCCTGCACACCAAGACCGATGGAGGGCCGTAGAGCGAGAGGCGCGGCGTGCTGCTTTCTTTCTATCCCGCCAGGCATGACGTTGCACCTGTGTCAAGGCACATTATTATCCCACTTTCTCGCCAGGAATGGGCAGCGACTGTCTGCACCGTATTTTCACCAGAGCTCGGCTGCACCATACTTACACGGGACGCCGGGTGCGCCGTTCACATGGGTTGCGCCGTTCTCCTTGTCCATACCCTCTCGATGCAATGGGTTGGTCGGTACACTCGAGCGCCTCCTTGGCCCAGGTATCTAGCGGGGAGCAATAAAAGAAAATGGTGGTCGCATCCTCGAGATGGTAATCTCTGACGAGCCAGCTTGGAGCTCTAAATCGTGCTCCAGCTGTACCATGAGCGTGTCAACCGCATGTACAACATCTGATCGAGTTTAGGCAGAGCCAAGAGCTCCCATAGGTTAGGGTGGTAGTAATGTACATGTTCTATTTTTGAATTGTTTTCATGTCGATCCCAATGTCTAGACATCATAATATTGATATGTTTCTATGTGTGAATCACTTATGTTGTGTTGTTATGTTCCAAATATGTGTAATATCTGGAGCCACAAAATGAGTACGAAAACAGATAGGGATATGAAACTAATAATGTATATTAATTATTCAATAGCTCATTGCAGAAATCATACATATATCATCACATATACGTGATGACGGTACTTTACTAATATGTACAATGAATAGAACTAAACTAATAATAACCCCCCTCGAGCGTGGAGGAGTGAAGTAGCAGCCTCTCGCCAGCAGCTCCCTGGTGCGCAACAGCTTCCCAAGGCAAAGGGAGTTCGCCCTCCGCATTGCAGCGCTCGACATGATGATCAACCTCTTTCTGACGGTGGCGCGCGACCATGCTGGACATTTCATTGGGCGCCCACCGGAGCTCCTTGTACATTGCATGCTCGAGCTTATGGTCCCACGCCCACGCAGTAGTGAGGCGCCTAGCAACTCTGGCTTTCGTTGTGTGGTACTGGCCATCTTTGTACACCTCCTCCGCTTGTCGACGTACCCACTACCAAAGCTCCAACTCTTCCTTATTCGATGCGTCACTAAGGGCATTTCGGGCCACGAGGTTCCTGGCATGCTCCTGAGCCCGCTCCTTCTTGAACGCCACTTGGCTGGCTCTTCCATCCAACGACAGCGCCTTCCACAAAGCTAGATTGTACTGGCCCCAAAACCAATCTTCAGTTCGGGTGTGTGGCGCGACCTCATCCGGGGGTGTGAAGGGGTGCTCCACGTCGCTGCACTACGCCATTTACTCGCGGGGTGCGCCTCCTCCTCTCCTTATGGACAGATCGCGACATGGCAGAGTTCTGTGCGAGGGGTGGGGAGAGGGGGGAGATGAGAGAATGCACGCGGGATGATGTCTCGACGGACAACATTTATAGGTGGCTGGAATCTTGATTGACGCCAGCAGAAAAACATCGGGGGAGACTACAATGGACGAGCCGGTTAGTGGAATTCAATGGTTCAATTGCACACGATTGCTCACTCGACATCCATGTGTGACTTAACATCACCAACGGTTCCCAATGCCTGACCGCGTGGGATTAATAGCCCATGAAAATTGCCTTCCAAAAGTCGAATTGCGAAATGGAGTGCCAATCAAGTGGGACCAGGTTGTCTTGCCAAATATTTACATTTTCTATCCAAATATAATGCATGTGTGCCATTTGTGTTACTACTAACTTACTATACTTTGATATTTTAAAATCTAATATCTTACTATAATTCCATCTTGGTGCCATGTATTTCAGTTCACTTTCTATTATCTCAAATTTGAAAATATATATTATTTAATATGATTTTTGTGTTTGGAAGTAAGTGTAGTATTTTAACCATGACATCTTGGTCCCATGTCGGGAAATCATGGAGATTTTCATGTACTTCAAAGCCTTTTTTAAATTTACAAACCTAGATTTGTAATGCTTGTGTCCAAACCATTACTCAAGATGTTTGGAAATACTTCAAATTTATTGCATGGGGGCATATATACAGAAGCAAGTAGTACGTAAATATGATTTTTTTCACCAGTTTTTGCTTCATCTTGCATGTTCATGTGTTTCCGTTTTAAACTATGGCCATTAAATTTCTAGAAACTACCTTAATGTATAATGATAGCAATAGAACTCCGATTTTTTTTTCAAATTTTAGGATGTTGGTTGTATTCGTGCATTGTAATGATGAAAACAAATTAGGCCGAGTGAAGCAGCGATTGGCGGTTTGTCATCACACAAACGTTCCCTCTCAGAACACGAGCCTTCGTGTGATGTATTGAATGTAACGGAATGTGACAACAATCACAGTTGATCTCCTCCTCCTCTCTCGGTTTAACCTTGCTTGCATGCCAAGGATATCAAGAGATATAGATAGAGTTTGTTGTAGATTAAAGCAGTTTGAGATTCTATCTCTTCTTGTGTTTCTACTCAAACCAAACATTGTAATTCTACCGAGAGGTTCTCTCGTTCTATCAATATAAACCCGTGGGCTGTCATGTGGAGGGTTGAGACACTTCATCATATTTCACATGGTATATAGAGCCCCTCTCTTCCATCACATCTAGCAGCTTTCCCGCCATGGCATCATCCTCTACCTCTGCAAGCAGCTTTAGCCCAAACACCCAATTGTCCGAGAAGCTCACGCGAACCAACTTTGTTCTATGACGTGCGCAAATGCTATCACAGATTCGAGCGGCGAGCAAGTTTGGCTACCTAGATAAAATGTGACAGCCCGAGACCAACGTTCCAGAAGATTCCCTTTTCTTTCTGTTTTCGTCGTGTGTCTATTTTCTGTTGTCGCATCATCATGCGCATCATTAGCATTGCATCGGCATCCCATTGCCACCAGTTTTCAAAAACTTGCATCCGTTAGTAGTTGCCGGTTCTCGTCGTTGTCTGTTCGGAGCCCGACCGCACACGCATGCGCCCGCGGCTTCGACAAACCCTGTTTATGTAGTGCGTTGAAAACATTCTCTGCTCGAGGTGAAACTTGGCATGCGGTCATGATTAGTTATAGCTAGACCGCCTGTCGAATTTCGTCGCGATCGGAGTTCGTCTGGTACCCGAACAGTCGTCCGTAGCGGCACTGTCTTCGGTCTACCGTCGGACGTCTGTCGGTGTTTTAAAAATCGTTGCCGCGCCGCCCGTTCTCCCTCTCGTCCCCGGATATCCCCTCTACACGGCCATTTAGTCCATCCCGCGTTCGTAATTATTCAAATCCGACCGCGCGGTTGAAACCGGGGCGGAATTTCGCTAAACCTAGCCCCCATTTGTCTATATATAGTCCCTTGTGCATTTTTAGGCAGCCAACCCCCTCTGCCTCGGGATCCGCGCGCCTACCCCCGAAACCCTAGCCAGCCTCTCTCCTCCCTCCAGCCGCCGGGCCTGCGAAGCCCATCCGGGGCCCTCCCGAGCCCGCATCGCGCCGCCGCGCAAGCCCAGCAGCACCGCCGCCCGCAGCGCCTCGAGCCGCCCGCGTCCCAGGGGGAGCCCCTGCTCGCCGCATGCCTCGGCGAGCTGCGTCGCCCCGCCGCCACCGGAGCGCCTCGCCGCGCCCTCGCCGAATCTAGCCTCCACCGCTGCCTTGCGCCTCACCACCGCCTCTCCCTGCCCGCAGCGCTCGCTAACTCCAGCCGCCGCTGCTCCTCCCCTGCGCGCCCCTCGCCGGAGGTCGCCGCCCTCGGGAATGAGCGGTTCCGCCTCCGCGCCCGTGTGCCCCGCCTCCCGTCGGTGCCCCGCCGTGGCCGTTTGCCCGCGCCGGCCGCCGGAGTGCGCGCCTCTGCTCCTCCCCCCCGCGACCCCGATCTGGATCGGGGAGGGGGACGAGGGAGCCTCGCTCGCCCTGCCACGTGGGCCGCATCGCCACCCAGGCCCAGGCCGGTCTCCTCCAGATTCCTTTGGCCAAGCTGGCCTGCCTCTCCTCCAGACCGGGCCAGGCACGAGGTAAGAGGCTGCCCTTATTCCCCGCCCGTGCGTAGCATAGATGACCGCGCTCTAGCTCTATTAGGGCTGTTAGCCTCCGTTTTGGCCCAGTAGCTTTTATAGGATTTATCCTCGGTTTAGTTAATTTCAGAATTTAGGCTTTATTTCAAACACCCGTAGTTTTTAATCCGTAAGTCAGAACGAGGCGTATTTAATATGGTTTTGGGGTAGCTTCGCGAGTAGAACACGATTTCACAACTTGCATAATTATTTGAGGCAGTTTGAAGTGCCTAATGCATCATTTTGCGTGCTGTTTCAATAGGATCCGTTCCGTAGTTATTTCTCGTGCGTGTCCGGACTGCCCGTATACCGTAGAATAAAAGTCCATGTTCTAGGAATCATTTTTGCATGTATTTTAGTGCGGTCATTGGTATTTTTACGTGTAGGGATTTGCCGCTAGTGTATTTTCCCGTCTATAGGTTATATTCCCGCATTTATGTGTGGCTTTATTTTGTGTTGCAACCCCACATATTTTATATGCTTGCGGGGTAGAAAAATCCCATGGATTTTTCTGTGCAATTAGTTTTAGCTTTTGAGTAAGTTAGTTCGCGCGATATTTTGCCGTGATGCCCTTTTGTTTAATTCGTAGGATTTATTCCGTGCTTCATTTGACGGAGTTGTCAACTAGAGAGTTGATCTTGGGTGTTTAGTCTAGCCCCTGGTATTTTTAGTTGCAATAGAAATGCATGTTTAGGTGTGTTTTGATTGCTCTAAAGTTGCTAGAAATAGTGCTGATTTGGAGGAGCTGAAATATTTCGAAGTGTGGAATCTGTTATATTTTGTTGTTGTCTTGTCTTGCTTGCATCTTGTGTTCTGTAGCTCTTTTGAGGTTGGTCCAATGGAGTTAGTTGTACCCCTTGTGTTTCTCTAGCATGCTGTAAATTTTCATGCCATTTGGAGTCCTGTAGCTATAGGTTTTGCTGCTATCAATATTGCTTCAGATCGAAAACTGCACTTGCATGAGGTGTAATTTTCACGAAGTCTGAAATAGTGTGTGGGATGCCTTTTTGTGACTTCTTTTCCTAGTGTTCCTTGCTGCCATGCAAGTTGTTGTTAGTTGTTCATAGTAGTGCTTCTTGCCCTCTTCCATGCCATGCCTTGCTTGAGCATATTTGAGTTGTGCAGCTCGTAGTTGTGGGGTGTAGAATATGCTAAGTGACTGATTTTGGCAGATTGTAGTGATTTGTTGTTTTGCCCGTAGTTTTTGAACCGTAGCTCCGATTTGATCGTGTCCTACATGAAACTTGCTTAGAATCTCGTGTAGTTTCATTTTATCTTGCTGTTTGTATGTTTAGAAGTGCTCGTGACCGCCGTTGCACACATATTGCATTCATGCCATCATATCTTGCGGTGCTTGTAACTTTTGACCCGTAGCTCCGTTGGAGATGTTCTTTATGTCTAGATTTCTTATCTTGACGCATAGAATCACGTGAACCTATTTGTTTTGCTGTTTAATAACTAATTAAATGTGTTAATTCAGATCTGGACAGAATTGTAAATTAACATGTGAGGTCGTCTCGGAGATGCTATATGTCATTTCCGACCTCATTTAAAATGCCTAGATAGGTAGATTAATTACGCTTCACCTCTTGCCATGTTTAATCACAGTTAATATTGCCGTGCATCTAATCAGGATAGAACTAAATAATTAACATGGGGTTTCGTCAATATGCAACTCGTTGCATATTGAACTTCACTTAATGTGTAGGGTTTAATTGTGTGAATTGTCATGCCGTGACTTGCATGTATTCAACTGCTCATGCATCATATGCGTTGAGCATCGTGTGGTGAATTCCGTGTGTTGATTTGTGTTTCCGGTTTGCTTCATCTCGATAGAGTCCCGCAGCGTGCCGGATTGTGAGGACCCGTTCGACTACGTCGGTTCGTCTGCTTCACGGAGGCATTCTTCTTCCAAGCAGGATCTCAGGCAAGATGATCATTTCCCCGGATACCATTACTATCATTGCCATGCTAGTTTTACCGTCTCTATCGTTATGTCTCGTTGCCTACCACATGTTAAATATCAGCCTCTCAACAATGCCATGAAACCTTCAACCTGTACGACCTAGCAAACCACTGATTGGCTATGTTACCGCTTGCTTATCCATGTTGTTAGCGTTGCTAGTTGCAGGTGCAGTTGCTTCCATGTGAAAGCATGGGTTCCTTGTTATATCACCATATTAATGCTATTTAATTTAATGCACCTATATACTCGGTAGAAGGTGGAAGGCTCGGCCTTTTCTAGCCTGGTGTTTTGTTCCACCTTTGCCCCCTTAGTTTTCGGCTACCGATGTTATGTTCCATAAACGAGCGCTCCTAACACGATCGGGGTTGTTATGGGGACCCCCTTGATAATTCGTTTTAGATTAAAGCTGGTCTGGCAAGGCCCAACATTGGTTTTACATTTGCCCAACATAATAATTTTGATAACATTGAATTGCATAGGGAGTTAGCGCTACCCGAGGAGTAATTTTACATAAACAGGGGTGGCCAGTGCTGATGGTGTTGGTCCCAAACGGTCTGCCTACGGGGCCACCGCGAGGAAACTCGAGGTTTGGCACTCGTAGCTAGTACCATCCGTCGTGTCCTAAGAACGAGATACGCGGCTCCTATCGGGTACGTCGACACGTCGGGCGGCCTTGCTGGATTAGTTTTACGTTTGACGAGATATCTTGTGCATCAGGATTCCGGTGATGCTTTGGGTAATCTCAGAGTTGAGGTTTTCCACTAGGGAATCCGACGAGATCGCGAGCTTCGTGATCGAGGATTTCTATGCGGCTTGTGGTAATTTGTGATAGACTAGTTGGAGCACCCCTGCAGGGTTAAATCTTTCGGAAAGCCATGCCCGCGGTTATGTGGCAACGTGGAAACTTTGTTTAACACTGGTTCTAGATAACTTGAAGTTAACTTAATTAAAACTTGCCAACTATGTGTGTAACCGTGACTGTCTCTTTCGTGAGTTCCTTCTCCGATCAAGGACACGGTGGGGTTATGTCTGACGTAGGTATGTAATCAGGATCATTCATTTGATCACCAGTAGTTCACGTCCGCTATGCGTAGATCTTCCCTCTCTTATTTCTTGTACTCGTAAGTTTAGCCACCAGATATATATGCTTAGCCGCTGCTACAACCTCACCACTTAACCATGCCTCACCCATTAATCTTTGCTAGTCTTGATACCTTTGGAAATGAGATTGCTTAGTCCCTATGGCTCACAGATTACTACAACACCAGTTGTAGTTACAGGTAAAGGTTAGTTGACGCGAGCGCGTTGATTGATCATTTGGAGTTGCTTCTTCTTATTCTTCTTCATCGATATAGGATGGGTTCCAGGCCGGCAGCCTGGGATAGGAAGGATGGACGTCATTCTTCTTTTCTCGTTTGTTTTCGTCCGTAGTCGGACCCTGCTCTTACTCTTGATGATTATGTAATGTACTGATGTGACTCTGATGTAGCTTGTGGCGAGTGTAAGCCAATTCCATATATCCCTTCTTTTCAGTACATGTACTTGTAACGATATCCATTCTTGCGACACGACGAGATGCGCTTCTATCCCTGACGAGGCCGTCGTGCCAAATTGAGGATAGGGTCGCATCTTGGGCGTGACATAAAACCCTTCCCGAGCCTCCAAAAACCCTAACCACCAAAAACACTGATGGCAAGGAGCAGATCATCATCCACCCCGAGTACACCATTTGGGATCGGGAAGATCACCAAGTTCTTGCTTACTTGTTGACTAATCTCTCTAAAGAGGTGCTCATCCAGGTTGCATCTCATGAGAAATCACATGCGATGTGGACGGCCATCACCAGCATGTTCGCCTCCACCTCACGATCACGCATCAACAACCTTCGCCTCAGCCTCACCAATGCGTACAAGGGAAATCAATCCGTTGGTGCCTACTTTGGTCAAATGCGGTTCCTCGCCGACGAGCTGGCCATGGCCAGCAAAGTCATCACCGTCGGCCAGCTGTTCTCCTTCATTATTGCTGGCCTCGACATGGACTATTAGCCTATCAACTCGACGCTAGATGTCCGCGCTGACCCCCTCTCTATAGATGATCTCTTCTCTATGGTGAGCAAGTTAGACTAATGAGTTGAACTCTTTCATAGCTCAGGCACGGGAGGATTCAAATCCTCAGCAAATTTGGTCGGACGTGGACGTGGTGGCGGCTTCTCCAAAGGTTGTGGCCGTGGAGGCGGTCAACCAGGCCAAGGTGGAGGCGACCGTGGCTATGACGGCGGCCACAACGACGACTATGGAGGTGGCCAGAACGGCGGCCATGACGGCCACAACAGTGGCTACGTCCACAACGGTGTCTATGGAGGCAGCCCAAACAACCAAGGTGGTGCACCTCAGCAAGGCAACGACGGAGGTGGCTACCGTAACCAATCTGGCAGCTATGGCGGCGGCCATGGCAACCAAGCTGGAGGTGGCGGCTACAACAACACCTTCCAAAACCGCAACAACAATAACTTTGATGTTATTTGCCAAATCTATAAGAAACCCAAGCACATTGCAAAAGACTATAGGTGGCGCTATGCATAGGACAACTCCAGGAAACATAAAGTGGTTGCTGTTGTTGACACCTCCTATGGAGTTGACACAAACTGGTATGCTTATTTGGGTGTTACCGATCACATAACCGGTGAACTTGAGAAGATCACCATGCATGAAAGGTACAACGGCAATGAACAAGTCCACAATGCTGATGGTGCAGGTATGGATATTAGTCATGTTGGTCATTCAGTTATTAAAACCCCTCACCAAAAACCTCCATCTTAATAATGTTCTTCATGTCCCTAGCACCAGCAAAAGTCTTCTTTCCATTCACCGCATAGCCCTTGACAATCATGTTTTTCTAGAGTTTCGCCCCTTTTTCTTCTTGATCAAGGATCATGTCACGAGGAGAATTCTCTATCA
The DNA here is from genome assembly GCF_904849725.1 of Hordeum vulgare subsp. vulgare. Taxonomy (NCBI): domain Eukaryota; kingdom Viridiplantae; phylum Streptophyta; class Magnoliopsida; order Poales; family Poaceae; genus Hordeum; species Hordeum vulgare. Next base: position 143,321,310 of record NC_058522.1, read on the forward strand.
AGGTAGATGCGAGGATGGGCTCCACCCGTTGATTCCCAAGTTTAGGAGACTTAATAAACAAGTGCTCGGTGTCATCAAACTCTTCTTGGATAGATGGCATCATTGTTTAGGCCATCCGGCTTTTTCTATTGTTCAACAAGTTCTTAGCAAAAATAAACTCCCATATATTGGGGAGCATAGTTCAGAAACTATTGGTGATTCATGTCAGAAAGCTAAAAGTCATCCGCTACCATATCCAGCCTCTACTAGTGTTTCTATTAAACCTTTACAACTCATTTTCTATGATGTGTGGGGGCAGCTCCCTCCTCTATTGGGAGGCACACTTATTATGTTAGTTTCATTGATGACTATAGCAACTATACATGGATCTATCTGCTTAAAAAGCGGTCTGATGTGTTTCAAGTAATTCATAACTTTTAAGCACTCGTTGAACATCAATTTGATTGCAAAATTCTTGTTGTACAATCTGATTACGGTGGTGAATATGAAAAACTCAATTCCTTTTTCCAGCAAATAGGAATCTCACATCATGTCTCATGTCCCCATGCACACCAACAGAATGGATCTGCTGAACAAAAACACATACACATTGTTGAAGTTGGCCTTGCACTTCTTGTCGCTGCATCTATGCCACTAAAATTTTGGGATGAAGCTTTCTTGACAGATGTTCATCTTATCAACAGCCTACCTACTCGTGTTATCAACAATGAAACTCCCACTGAACGACTCTTAGGTATCAAACTTGTCTATACCTCGCTTCGTGTGTTTGGTTGTGCTTGTTGGCCCAATCTTCGTCCCTATAATCCACGTAAGCTCATGTTTCGTTCTACTCAATGTGTATTTCTTGGCTATAGTGCTAAACACAAAGGGGTCAAGTGTCTTGATGTCTCTAGTGGTCGTGTTTACATCTCCCATGACGTTGTTTTTTCATGAAACCCAATTTCCCTTCGCAATCCTCCATCCAAATGTCGGCGCCCTCCTTCCCAAAGAAATACTTTTGCTACCTTCACATCTCTATTCCGAGGGTGATAACAACTACAATGATTTAACTATTTCTAACTCCACTAATCCTGTAGCCGAGTGTACTGTTGCATAGAACATGGAAGAGAACAGTGCTGAAAATGCTGCAGATTTGGTGCCAACAGGTTCATATTTCATGGGATCTACGTCGGGCCAGGCTCCCATGCAGTCTACTCCGGGATCGTTGCTGCCAGATGGGTCATGCAAGCCAGGGAGATCGTCATCAACTGCCATACCCCAACCAGACGAGGTGCCACAATCCCCGCCTCGGCTTGATTCTCTTGCACGCATGACTCCACTACTCGCGCATCCCCTGGTGCGGCCATCTCTGGTACCTACGCTGCCTCAGGAGGGTCTACTAAACTGCCCGGTTCTTCTACGCCACCACCTTCAGCACCAGGATCTGCGGTGTCATCTCTTGCAGGCACACCAACACCTCCTCGGAAACATCTTCAAAGAGGAGTTACAAATCATATTTATTACAAACATATCGCTAAGTTTAGTCTAACATGTCTGTCAGGTGAACCCTGGACTGTTCATGAGGCCCTCGGTGACACTCGTTGGAAACAAGCAATGGACGAGGAGTTTTCAACACTTCGGAAAAACAAGACATGGCACTTGGTTCCTCGTCCTCCAGGTACAAATTTAATTGACTGCAAATGGGTCCATAGAAATAAACGCAAATCATATGGTACCATTGATCATTATAAGGCAAGATTGGTAGCTAACGCGTTTAAGCAATGTTATGGCCTTGATTATGAGGACACCTTTAGTCCTTTTATTAAAGGTGCCTCTATTCGTCTGGTTTTGTCCATTGTTGTTTCCAAGGGATGGTGTCTTAGACAGCTAGATGTGCAGAATGCATTTCTTCATGGTGTTCTGGAAGAGGAAGTGTATATGAAACAACCTCGTGGGTTTGAGGAAAAGAATTTACTGTTTCATGTTTGTAAGCTTGATAAAGCCTTCTATGGACTAAAATAGGCTCCCAGAGCTTGGTACTCTCGCCTCAGTACAAAGATGCAACAATTTGGATTTGTGCCATCAAAAGCTGACACATCCCTGTTTATTTATAACAAGTTCAAGACATCCGTATTTGTTCTCATATATGTTTATGATATCATTGTAAATCGTTCCTCTAATGATGCAATAGCTGGTTTGCTTAAGGATTTAAGTTCAGAATTTTCTCTAAAGGATCTAAGGGAGTTGCATTTCCTCTTAGGAATTGAGGTAAAGAAAATCAAGGATGGTATTCATATCTCTCAAGAAAAATATGCAAATGATTTGTTAAATCGAGTTGGCATGAAGGATTGCAAGTCGTCACCTACACCTTTGTCCACCTCGGAGTCATTAACTCTGACTCAAGGAGAACTCCTGCATCAGGAAGATAATACCAGTTATAGAAGTACTGTTGGTGCTCTTTAGTATTTGACTCTGACTCGGCCCGATATATCATTTGCAGTAAACAAAGTTTGCTAGTTTTTGCATGCACCCACCACTGCACATTGGACAACATCAAAGCGTATTCTCACGTATGTGAAGAATATGACCAGTCTTGGTTTAACTTTCAGAAAACCTTCATCTGCTTGTATTAGTGCCTTTTTCGATGTGGATTGGGCCGGTTGTCTTGATGATGGAAGCTCCACTTGTGGGTTTGAAATTTCCTATGGACCAAAATTAATTTCATGGTGTGCCAAGAAACAAGCAACTGTCTCAAGGTCTAGTATAGAGTCAGAATATAAAGCATTAGCAAACGCAATAGCAGAGGTGACTTGGTTATAGTCTATGTTGAAGGAGCTAGGAATGCAACAAACTTTGCCTCCTTGTCTTTGGTGTGATAATCGAGGTGCTACATACTTCACTACTGGAATCAGAGAATTTTCCATCACCTATTATTTGCCGTCTGCTGGCTCATGGCAAAGACCCTCTTTGCTGTCAGCTGCAAAAAACCAGACGACAAAGAGCAGATTTTTTGTCTGCTAGCTTACGACAAAGAGACGAAAGGGAAACGACAAAGAACTGACCTTTGCCTAATATTTCATTTTTCATGAGTGGGTTCTTTGCCGTTTGCCAGCTAACGGCAAAGAGACGAGAGGCAGACGACAAAGAGCATGGGATGGCCCACTAGTCCTGTCACGCCCAGATGCGACCCTATCCTCAATTTGGCACGAAGGCCTCGTCAGGGATAGAAGCGCATCTCGTCGTGTCGCAAGAATGGATATCGTTGCAAGTACATGTACTGAAAAGAAGAGGTATATAAAGAGTTGGCTTACACTCGCCACAAGCTACATCAGAGCCACATCAGTACATTACATCAATATCAAGAGTAAGAGCAGGGTCCGACTACGGACGAAAACAAACGACAAAAGAAGAACGACGTCCATCCTTGCTATCCCAGGCTGCCGGCCTGGAACCCATCCTAGATCGATGAAGAAGAAGAAGAAGAAGTAACTCCAAATGAACAATCAACGCGCTCGCGTCAAGTAACCTTTACCTGTACCTGCAACTGGTGTTGTAGTAATCTGTGAGCCACAGGGGACTCAGCAATCTCATTTCCAAAGGTATCAAGACTAGCAAAGCTAAATGGGTAAGGTATGGTTAAGTGGTGAGGTTGCAGCAGCGGCTAAGCATATATTTGGTGGCGAACTTACGAGTACAAGAAATAAGAGGGGGAAGATCTACGCATATCGAACGTGAACTACTGATGATCAAATGAATGATCCTGAACACCTACCTACGTCAGACATAACCCCACCGTGTCCTCGATCGGAGCAGGGGCTCACGAAAGAGACAGTCACGGTTACGCACACAGTTGGCAAGTTTTAATTAAGTTAACTTCAAGTTATCTAGAACCAGTGTTAAACAAAGTTTCCACGTTGCCACATAACCGCGGGCACGGCTTTCCGAAAGATTTAACCCTGCAGGGGTGCTCCAACTAGTCCATCACAAATTACCACAAGCCGCATAGAAATCCTCAATCACGAAGCTCGCGATCTCGTCGGATTCCCTAGTGGAAAACCTCAACTCTGAGATTACCCAAAGCGTCACCGGAATCCCGATGCACAAGATATCTCGTCAAAGGTAAAACTAATCCAGCAAGGCCGCCCGACGTGTCGACGATCCCGATAGGAGTCGCGTACCTCGTTCTTAGGACACGACGGATGAGCGATGGTTACCACGCCAAACGCCGAGTTGCCCCGGGTAGCATTAATAAGCTGCTCTGTTTTGGACCAACACACATGAGGAGCACTGGCCCGGGGGTTGATTAAAATAATCCGCGGGTGCCGGCGGGTCCCTATGCAATTTTTATTAGGTGATTAGGCAAATGTAGTACCAATGTTGGGCCTTGCCAGACCAGCTTTAATCTAAAACGAATTATCAAGGGGGTCCCCATAACAATCCCGATCGTGTTAGGAGTGCTCAATTATGGAACATAACACCGGTAGCCGGTAACTAAAGGGGGCAAAGGTGGAACAAAACACCAGGCTAGAAAGGCCGAGCCTTCCACCTTTTACCAAGTATAGGTGCATTAAAATAAATAGTATTAATATGGTGATATGACAAGGGACCCATGTTGTCACATGGAAGCATCTGCACCTGCAACTAGCAACGCTATCAACAGGATTAAGCAAGCAGTAACATAGCCAATCAGTGGTTTGCTAGGTCGAACAGGTTGAAGGTAATCATGGCATTGTTGAGAGGCTGATATGGAAACATGTGGTAGGCAACGAGACATAAACGATAGAAGCAATAACTAGCATGGCAATGATAGTAATGGTATCTGGGGAAATGATCATCTTGCCTGAGATCCCGCTTGGAAGAAGAATGCCTCCGTGAAGCAGACGAACCGACGTAGTCGAACGGGTCCTCACATCCGACACGCTTGCGGAACTCTACCGAGACGGGGAAACCGGAAACAAGCATCAACACACGATATTCACCACACGATGCACAACACATATGATGCATGAGCTACTGAATACATGCAAGTCACGGCATGACAAATCACACACTACACATTAAGTGAAGTTCAATATGCACGAGTTGCATATTGACGAAACTCCACGTTAATTATTTAGTTCACTCCCGGTTATCTACACGGCAATATTAATGTTGTCAAACATGCAAGAGGTGAAGCGGAAATTAAACTACCTATCTAGGCATTTTAAGTGAGGTCGGAAATGACATATAGCATCTCCGAGACGACCTCACAAGTTAATTTACAATTCTGTCCAGATCTGATCTAGTGCATTTAATTAGTTGTTAAACAGCAAAACAAATAGGTTCACGTGTTTCTACGCGTCAAGGCAAGCAATCTACACGTAAAGAACATCTCCAACGGAGCTACGGATCAAAAGATGCAAGCACCGCAAGATAAGATGGCATGAATGCAAAATGTTTGCAACGGCGGCTACGAGCACTTCATCACATACAAACAGAAAGAGAAAATGAAACTACACGAGATTCTAAGCAAGTTTCATGTAGGACATGACCAAATCGGAGCTACGGTTCGGAAACTACGAGCAAAACAAGAAAACACTACAATCTGCCAAAAACAGCCACATAGCACTTTCTACGCCTCACAACTTCGGCTACACAACTCCGAGGAGCTCAAGCAAGGCATGGCATGAAAGAGGGCAAGACGCACTACTACAAACAACTAACAACTACTAGCATGGCAGCAAGGAGCACTAGGAAAAGAAGACACAAAATGGCATCTCACGCACTATTTCAGACTTAGTGTAAATATCACCTCCTGAAAGTGCAGTTTTCAGCCTGGAGCTATATTGACAGCAGCAAAAACCTAAGCTACAGGACTCCAAATGGCATGAAACTTCACAGCATGCTAGAGAAACATAAGGGGAACAACTAACTCCATTGGACCAACCTCAAAAGAGCTACAGATCACAAGCTAGAAGCAAAACAAAACAGCAACAAAATAATACCAGATTCCAGACTTAGAAATATTTCAGCTCCTCTAAAACAGCACTATTCAAGCAACTTGAGAGCAAGCAAACAACACCTAAACATGCATTTCTATTGCAACTAAAAAATACCAGGGACTAATCAAAACATCCGAGATCAAAACACTAGTTGATAACTAATTCAAACGAGGCCCGGAATAAAACCTACGGATTAAACAAAAGGGCTTCACGACAAAATATCTCGCGAACTAACTTCCTCAAAAGCTAAAACTAATTGCACAGAAAAATCCATGTGATTTTTCTACCCCGGAAACATATATAATATGTGGGGTTTGCAACACAAAATAACGCTACACAATAATGCGAGATAAAACCTCTAAACGGGAAAATAAACTACCGGCACAACCCTACACGGAAAAATACGAGTGACCGCTCTAAAATACGCAGAAATATGGTCCCTAAAACATGGACATTAAATCTATGGCATACGGGCAATCCGGATACGCACGGAAATTAACTACGGAATGGATCCTAGCTAAACAGCACGTAAAACGAGGCATTAGGCACTCTAAACAGCGTTAAATAAATATGCATGTTGGATAAACGTGTTCTACTCGCGGAGCTACCCCAAAACGATATATAACACGTCCCGAACCGGCTTACGGTTTAAAAGTTACGGGGTTTTAAATAAATAGCTAAATCCTGAAATTAACTAAACCGAAAAAGAAAAAGAAAAACCTAAATCTCTAACGGGCCGAGCTGGGGCGCAACTTAGATGCATGCCGCCTAGGCGTGGAATAGGAGGGCAGGGGGGTTAGCTCACCTTGGGCCAACGGGCCAGTAGAGGAGGCTGCCCACGTGGGAGCCAGCCTGGCGCGGGCCTTCGGTGTAGCTGGGCCGAGGCGGCGCTGCTGCGGGCCATGCGGCCGGGGCGAGGCCGAGCCGGACTGGGGGAGCTGGGCCGTCGGGGCCCACCTGCGGGTCACCGGGGCGAGCCAACTCCCGATCGGATCTGGCGCGTGAAGGAGATCACGGGCGGCGCCGGCGAGGGGCTGACCGCGGCGGCTCGTCGGGCCGGCACAGGGGACGAAGGCGGCGGCGCGGGCTGGCAGGAGACAATCTCGGGGAGGCTAGGGTGGCGCGACCTGGCGCAGCGGCGGCCGACGAACGCGGCGGCTGACGAACGCGGCGGCCGAGCTTCGCGGGGAGAGACGGGGCGGCGTGCGGCGGCGGACGCGGCGGCTGAGCTTCGCGAGCTGCCGAGGCGAGGCCTGCAGCGGATAGCGGGCACGGGCAGGGCGCCATGGGGAGGGGGTTCGGCCTCGGGCGGCGGCTGCGGGCGATCCGGAGCACGGGAGGCGGCGGCTGCGGGCCTGGCGGGCCAGCCGTGGGCTCGCGGGCCCGGCGGCGCGAGGAGGAGGGAGACAGGGAGCAGGTGGGGCGGCTAGGGTTTGGGACGGCCCGGATCCCGAGGTGGCTAGGGTTAGCCATATTAGGCAGGTTAGGGCGTCTATTTATAGGATGGGGCTAGGTTAGGGGGGTATTTGGGGGTTTTTCGACCCTCCGGTCGCGTTCGTGCGGTCCGATCGGAGAGGCGGGTTAGGGTTAGGTGTGAAGAGTGGCGTTGGTTAAGATGAGAGGGAAGTGGTGCGGCGTGCATCGACTTTTAAAACACCGACAGACGTCCGACGAATAACCGAAGACGATGCCGCTACGGTCGACCGTTCGGGTACCAGACGGTCTCCGATCGCGACGAAAATCGACAGGCGGCCTAGCTACATCTAATCGCGACCGCGTGCCAAGTATCACCTCGATCAGAGAAAGTTTTAAACGCATTTTAAAAACAGGGTTTCGACGGTGCCGCGAGCGCGTGCGAGTGCGGTCGGGCTCAGAACGGACAACGACGCGAACCGACAACTAACAACGAATGCAAGTTTTGAAAACGGGCGGCAACGGAGAAGCCGATGCAATGCAGATGATGCGCATGATGCGATGATGATGCGGCAACTGAAAATACCCACACGACGAAAACAGAAAGAAAAGGGGAAGCTTCTGGAACGTCGGTCTCGGGCTGTCACAAGTCCGTTGTTTGACCGGACGTTATGGATGCTACACTTTGTCGTCTGCCTTGTAACTTTTGTCATGGGGGGAGACGACAAAGAGGATGGTGCCCTAACGGACGTGCGCCCCCACCCCACACCCCTCTCCCCACATTACGGATCCCTCTCCCCGCACCCCTGAAACCCACTACCGTCGGAGCTCGCCTCCCCTCCTCGGCACGACCCGATGCCAGAGCTTGCCCTCCCCGCGGCCCTCCTCCACCAGCGCCCCCTCCTCCACCACCGCCCCTCCTCCACTACCGCCCTCCTCCACCCCGGGCCCTCCTCCTCCCTGCGACCCCCTCCTCCACCATCGCCCCTCCTCCCCGCGACCCCCTCCTCCACCACCGTGCCCCTCCTCCACCACCGCCCCTCCTCTCCGTGCCCCTTCCTCCACCATCGCCCCGTCCCCCTCCTCCCCACGCCCCTCCTCGTCGCGACCCCCTCCTCCACCACCGCGCCACCCCTCCTCCACCACTGCCCCTCCTCCACGCGGACCCCCTCCTCCCCACGCCCCCTCCTCCTCTATGCCCGGCCACCCTGCGTCGTCCTCATCGCCTGGCTGCCACCCTCCCGTGAGTCCCTCTTTTTTCCTTTTTTCATTTATTGTTTTAATTAGCTTAGTTAGGTTAGTTGTTAATTATCTACTATTAATTAGCGTAGTGTGGTTAGTTGTTAATTAGCTTAGTTAGGTTAGTTGTTAATTAGCGACTATTAATTAGCTTAGTTAGGTTAGTTCATAATTAGGTATTGTTAATTACGTTAGTTAGCTTAGTTGTTAATTAGCTTAGTTAGAGAAGAAGAAGAAGAAGAAGAACAAGAACAAGAACAAGAACAAGAACAAGAACAAGGAGAATAAGAACAAGAAGAAGAACAAGAAGAAGAAAAAGAGGAGAGAGGAGAAGAAGAAAGAAGAGGAAAAGGAAAATAAGGAAGAAGAAGAAGAGGAGGAAAAAGGAAAAGAAGGAAGAAGGAAGAAGAAGAAGAAGAAGAGAAGAAGAAGAAGAAGAAGAAGAAGAAGAGGAGGAGGAGGAAGAGGAAGAAGAGGGGCAAAAGAAGAGCAAGAAGAAGAAAACGACACACTGACACCCCGGCACGATGCCCCGACACCCCGACACGATGCCCCGACACGACATCCCGACACCCCCGCACAAAACTCCGCGCAGCTGTTAATACGCCACCCGCGACGGCACTTATCCCCAACCCCCGACCCCCGACACCTCTTCGGCCTCCTGTTGACCGATAAGGTGCTCTTCAGCCTTCTAGAGGCCACCGGCAGCGTACCTCACCAGGAGAATGCTCGGAGAAGAGAGGAGAGGTCTCCGGAATCAGAAGAGATGGTGTGCTGACCCTTGGACTGTGCGTCGCCATACGTGAGGGCGCCGGGGACGAGCGAGTTAGGGGTTCCTCGGTGTCGATGGAACCCTAAATGACATCTGTATAGGTTAGGGGTGGCTAGACGTTGATGGAACCCTGAATGACATATATTTTGGGTAGGGGTGCCTCCACATGGATGAAACGAGAAGTGTGAGTTGTTTTTTTAGAACTTGGTGGTGGCATCCTAATGTAAATCTTTAGTTAGGTTGATGGATAAAACAATAATGCTATGTTACTCATCTTTGGATTTAAATGTGCAGTCGTTTTCGTTGTTGCGAGGGTCTGGTATTCAACGAGCTCTGCCCTGCGTTCGACTAGGCAAGATGGGTGATCGTGCATGGATGTACACCGGTCACCCTAGTCAGAAAGAGATGACCAAAGAATGGTTTCTAAAAACCAAGGAGTTTTTGAAAGTCGCATTTGCAAATGGCCAGGAAACAAGCCGGTGCCCCTGTCCTAGGTGCGACAACAATAAAAAGAGGATAGAGGCTTAAATGATTGAACACCTACATAGGAGGGGTTTTAAGCCTAATTTTACGATGTTGAAATTTCATGGTGAGTCTATACAACGCACCAGAGCTGATGTGGTTCATCGTCGCACCGACGAGCATGGTACTGGGATCGAAGACATGGTGCAAGACTTTGATGATGCTCGGGATTCAAATGATGAGATGGAGGAATCTGCAAAGGCCTTCTATGAAATGCTGGAGTCTTCAAAATGTCCTCTCCACGAGCACACTAAGCTTTGTCTGCTGGATGCCATTACACACTTAATGGCTCTGAAGGCTCAGTTCAACTTGGGAAGAGAATGCTACGATGCAATGATGACACTATTTGGATGCTTTCTACCCAAAGGCCATGTCATGCCTGCAAACTTGTACCAGTCAGACAAAATACTTCATGTACTTAAGATGCCCTATGAGAAGATACATGCATGTGAGAAAGGATGTGCCTTATTTAGGAAGGAGTATGCACACTTGGACTATTGGCCCATTTGCAAGTCTTGCAGGTATCTTGTGGTAGACAATGGTACGGGTGAGAAGAGGCAGACCGAAATCCAAGTTGATGTTCTTCGGTATATGCGAATCATACCAATGCTTCAACATCTTTTCATGGTCGAAGAGACAGCCAGACAGATGACATCGCACAATTGGGCAAAAGAACCGAACTAGATGCCGATGGGAATAAGATGGCGGTACACACATTGGATGGGGAAGCGTGGGAAGATTTTGATGGATTACAAAAGGATAAAGTAGAAGATCCAAGGCATCCTCGAGTCTACGTCGCCATGGATGGGTTCAATCCCTTCGGTATGATGGCAACCCAATACAGTTGTTGGTCTGTATTTTTCATTCCACTCAATCTCCCCCTGGGCAGATTATGCAAAGAAAGAACATATTCCCAACGTTGATAATTCCAGGGCCCAACTATCTCGGGAAGAATATGAATGTGTACATGCATCCGCCTAAGGATTAATTGCAAGAAGCTTGGGATAATGGGATCAAGACATACGATGCTGCTAGAAAAGAAATCTTCAAAATGCATCTGTGGTACATGTACTCGATGCATGACTTGCTGGCGTATGCGCTCTAGATGGTGTGTGCATAGATGGTTCCCGTGCCCCACGTGCAAGGCAGCTCTTCAGTTTCATTGGTTTCAGGCGGGTGGGAAGTATTCTTGCTTTGACTTGCATAGACAGTTCCTCGATCCTGACCATTAGTTCAGAAAAGACAAGAAGAACTTTACCAAAGGTAAAGTTGTCAAAACCTTGGCACCACATGTGTTGATAGGCCAACAAATCCTGGATCAGTTAAACGCCCTCGAGCCTGATCCAGAGTGTCCAGGGTATTTCAAGGGGTATAATTCAGAACACTACTGGACTCACAAGACATGCTTGTGGGATCTTCCTTCTTCAAAGACCTCCTTCTTCCACACAACATCGACATGATGCACACTGAAAAAGAATATTAGAGAGGCCATTTTTGGTACATTGTTCGGCATAGATGGGAAGTTAAAGGATAATACTAAGGCTAGAGTCAATCAAGAGACACTATGTCATAGACCGTTGCAAAACATGCGAGAAACGAAAGGAAAGCAGAACTGGTCGAAGCCAAAGGCCTGGTTCAATCTTGGAAGGCAATCTATGAGGGAAATTATCTTGTGGGTCGAAATGAACTTGATGTTCCCCGATGGGTATGCAACGAATCCAAAGGGAGGAGGGAGTCTTGAAAAAAATAAAAATCTTTGGTCTCAAGAGTCGTGATTGGCACATATGGCTTGAGCGGGTAATGCCGGTGATGTTACGTGGCTTTATTCGTGAGGATGAATGGCTAACACTGGCGGAGCTGAGCTATTTCTTTCGTGTTCTTTGTGCGAAAAAACTATCGCCTGACGTGTTATATGACATGGAGGAGTTGACACCGTACTTGTTCTGCAAGTTAGAGAAGATCTTTCCGCCGGGCTTCTTTAATCCAATGAAGCTTTTGATTTTACATCTACCGACCGAGGCAAGATTGGGTGGGCCCATGCAAAATCGTTGGTGCTTTGCAACTGAGAGGATGCAGAAGACGCTTCGAGGTAAATGTAAAAATAAACATAGAATTGAAGCATCGATGGCCGGGGCATTCATTACTAAGGAGGTGGCTAACTTTGTGACATCACACTACAAAGCCAAAAATTGTCATTTGCATAATTTGAAGCCTCGATACAATGATGTTGACCCTAAAAAAGGTGGATCCAACCTCGGCCTATTCAAAGGGAAGCTCGTACCAGCCGGTGCTTAGAAACCAATAACGTTGGATGTCGAAGAATGGCGGAACATTTTGTCTTATATCTTCAACAACCTAACAGAAGTGCGGCCCTACATCGAGTAAGTTCTCGATACATTTTTCCACAACTTCTAATTCCTTTGAACTGCTCTTATTCCCGGATATTTGCTACAGTCGATACATTGCCAAATTCTCGGATGGAGCGATTATCCAAAATGATTCCATCGAAGAGTATGAGATTCTGGCAAAGCATGCAGTCGGCTATCCCGGTTTCATCTCTTGGTTCAAACAAACGGTAATTATCAATAATGGACCATTTCATTTCTTGGTCTAACTTCTGGCTAATGCAACAATCATTTCATATTAAACTTGTAGGCTAATTCAGAGTCTATGGACGCCGAATTGAGACAAGCCGCTAATGGTTTTGACTATAAGGTTCGTTCATTTGAGAAATACAACATCAATGGGTATCACTTTTGTACCTTTTGCAAAGAGCTATCTATGCCCGACCGGAAATCTACAAATTGTTGTGTCTTTGCTATCCGTGAAGGTCGTATCGAGTATTATAGAAGAGTTGAAGAAATTTATGAACTTCAATTCTATGGTGAAAACCCACCGAATGTCGTAGTCTTCAAATGTTATTGGTTCCAACCGAAGGAGACTAGAAGGACTCATGAACATATAGGGCTAGTCAAAATCAATCCAAGCACAGATTTAGATGTTCTTGATGTCTATATTATGGCTCAACAGGCGACCCAAGTTTTCTATCTACCGTGGGCATGCCAAACTGATAAGAATTTGAATGGTTGGCATGTTGTCTATGAAGTGTCGCCACATGTTAGACCACCTCCCCCAAATGGAGGATTATGAATCTCACATTAACCCAAACACATATGACGGATAATTCTTCCAAGAAACACATATTTCCAAGAAACATTTCAAGAACTGACCTGCTTCACCCCTGAACATGGAAGTAGACAGCGACAGTGAATCCAACTTCACCCGTGAGCCGGAACCAGCAGAGTCGGAACTGGAAGAGGTTACTGCTGCGGATGACCTGTCAATGCTTGACCGATTACAGAAAGGCCTTCCACAAGTTCATGTCGTTGAACCCAATGAGCACGTCATTCAAGAAGACACGCGTGATAGTGATGATGATGATGCATTTATTGATCCAGACTATTATTAATTTGTATGCATCCCAACTTAAATTATATATGTACATATTATTACTCATGTCACGTATTCAATTTTTTATGTTGTACTAATTTGTTTTACTCTTTATCATGGCAGGTGTTGAAAGATGGTGGGCGCGGGTCCAGATCACTCGGCGGGTTCTTCTTCGTTGGCGGCCCACGCTAGGGGTGGTACTTCCGTTCCACCCCTAGCTCTCCGTAGAGCCTTGGCGGACAGTCTGACGACACCACCAGCGGGTGCTTCTTCGTCGGCGGCATTGCCTAATGGGAGACGAGGTCGGGCAGGGAAGAAGGCGAAAGGTACAGGACGTGGCCGCGCGAGAGGTAGGCGGGTTGCTACGCCGTCCTCGCTGCCACCACCAGCTCATTCACCCGAGCACATGACTACTATTGTGGGGATCCCGACTTACAAGTCGAGATCGCCGAATGAACGTGCTCAGTCATCCCAGAGATCAATGCTCACCGAACACACAGATACTGAATATTAAGAGTATTACATCCATACCAAAGTAATACATCAAATGACCATCAAGGTCAACTTCACATAGGTAGGGCCTACAAGGCCAATCACACTGATACATCAACTAGCGGAAATCTTGGGGCTAAGTGGGAGCCCATGTTATTAGCCTACACCAACAGGCATTCTGACTAGGAAGTGTCCTAGTTCGCAAGTCCATCTCCGATGATGAATTCTTCTCCAAACTCCGGTCCTTCCATGTATGGTCAATAACATAACCAGTGGCAAGCCAGTGAGTACTGTGAATGTACTCGCGAGCAGCCCATGATGTGGATAATGAAGTTGGTATAGTAAAGGTAATATGTAGTATTGGTGGAAATCATCTTGTTTGTAATGAACATGATCATATATGGATGTGCAACATAAGTTAGATGGTATTTAGAAGAACAGGTTACATATATCAATATATCTTTTGTGGGATGAACACTTCGGGTTCACCCAATATGCCAAGTCACCAAACTTGGTCATATTAACTCTTACTCAGATAACTTCTTGAACACACACACACTCACTCACACTTGGTTTATGCAGAAACGACTGGATGTAGTTTAAGCAGGATGACCCAACTGTCCTTGACCATGGACACGGCTATTCGAATAGTTTAACACTCTGCAGAGGTTCGTACATTGTACCCACGAGATCCAGGAAACTTCCGTGTCATCCACGACTCAAGGTATATAACATACCTGAGGTAAGTACCCGATCAATGCCTTTCCCCTGACGATACTAGACAAAAGTTCCACTCGATTGGTACCCAGCCCACAACTCTAGACAATATCATTCATGCCGGGACCAACGGTGTGCCCGGAACACGTAAAAATGGCATAGTCGACCTACCTGGTACGACCCTGTCACGAGACGGACCACATATCACTCCCGCCACTGGTAATGTGGCTCTTTGCTAGCACCGACCACAGTAATCAACAAAGCCCCATGCCATAAAGGGGTATCGTGGTCGCACATGTAAGGTTGGGACGGTCGACACATCATAAATCTAATCATGTTTTCGAAACCACTCACACCAAATCTCCCGGTGCACCACTTCTTCACAACTTTCCATCTAACTTATCATCACCCTCGGGCATTGGTGGCACCCGACGGGGTTTTCATAAACCTTTGATATTTACCATCATCATGCTCATGCTACTACAATGCTTAGCTCTACTTGTCAACATGATATTAGCATGACCCTCATAGGTGGTAGGATCATGCTCAAATGCAAGTGCTATAGAGGAGCCAACAGAAACATCATATCGATGATTTACTGAACTATCATGATCATATGCAAAGGGAACAACTACTCTACTAACATGCAATATAGTATTTGTTCAAACATGGTTAATGGGCTGCCTGCCTTGATCAGCTAAGTATCCGGGGTCTTCGAGTCCAACTCCTTTGTCAAACGTGGAATCTATCATCGTAGTAAATAATAAAATAATAAGTAGCTCACTCAAAAACAGAACACAAATTCACTTTAAAAACGTTATCCTATTCTGATAAATTTATATTATAGTTTTACAAATGTTTGTCTCTGGTTTTGGTGAAAATATTATTTCAAAAATCAATTTAAAAGAAGCTAAAGTATTCAAAATAAGCCTTTTAATTATTACCATACATAAAAGTTGTCATAAAAAATTATTCAATACCTCTATTAAATTCAACTTATTTTTCGAAGAATTGTGGTGGATAAATAAATAAATTTAATTGAATAACAAAATCTACAAAATCTTTAAAAAAATTAAACAAAAATTAAAAAGGGCTCAGCCCTGGCCTGGCTCGGCCTGTTGCTGGGTCGGCCCACCTGGCCCGCCAGCCCAGGCGCGCGCCCTCAGGTTCAAACCTGACGCGCGGACCCGTGCAGTCAGCGGCTGAGAGAGGACAAAGGGAGAGAGATGTGTTGGGGTAACGTAGTAAATTCAAAAAATTTCCTACGCCATACAATGATTTATCTATGGAGAAACCAACAACGAGGGAGGTTGTAGAGCATCTTCATACCTTTGAAGATCGCTAAGCGGAAGCGTTACTATGAACGCGGTCGATGGAGTCGTACTCGAAGCGATTTAGATCACGGTCGGTTCCGATCTATGTGCCGAATCACGGCACCTCCGCGTTCAACACACGTACAACCCGGTGACGTCTCCCATGCCTTGATCTAGCAAGGAGGAGGGAGAAGTTGATGGAGAGCTCCGGCATCACGACGGCGTGGTGGCGGTGGAGCTACGAGGTCTCCCGGCCGGGCTTCGCCAAGAACCGTGGGAGAGGAGAAAGAGGAGAAGCAGGGCTGCGCCGAGAGAAAGATTTCGTGTGTCTCAAATCAGCCAAAAGCTCCACTATATATAGGGGGAGAGGGAGGGGGCACCCCCTTTAGGGTTCCCACCCCCAAAGGGTGCGGCAGACCCATCTAGGGCTGGTGGTGGCGGCGAGGGCAAGGGGGAGGGGGGTGGCGCACCCCAGATGGGCCTTAGGCCCATCTGCACTAGCGTTTCCCCCCTTTCCTCTCTTGTGGCGCCTTGGGCCTAGGTGGGAGGCGCACCAGCCACTTTGGGCTGGTTCCCTTCAACCTTTTGGCCCATACTAGCCTTTGGGGCTGGTGGCCCCTCCCAGTGGACCCCCAAAACCCTTCCGGTGGTCCTGGTACATTACCGGTGTCGCCCGAAACAATTCCGGCGACCAAATCCTCACTTCCTATATATAATTATTTACCTTCGGACCATTCCGGAGCTCCTTGTGACGTCCGGGATCTCATCCGAGACTCCAAACAACCTTTGATAAACTCATACACTATTTCCCTATAACCCTAGCATCATTGAACCTTAAGTGTGTAGACCCTACGGGTTCGGGAGACGTGCAGACATGACCGAGACATATCTCCGGCCAATAACCGACAGCGGGGTATGGATATCCATGTTGGTTCCCACATGTTCCACGATGATGTCATCGGATGAACCACGATGTCAAGAATTCAATCAATCCCGTATGCAATTCCCTTTGTCTATCGGTATGATACTTGCCCGAGATTCGATCGTCGGTATCCCTATACCTTGTTCAATCTCCTTACCGACAAGTCTCTTTAGTCGTTCTGTAGCACATCATCTCGTGGCTAACTCCTTAGTCACACTGAGCTCATTATGATGATGTTCTACCGAGTGGGCCCAGAGATACCTCTCCATCATACGGAGTGACAAATCCCGGTCTCGATTCATACCAACTCAATAGGTACTTTCGGATATACCCGTAGTGCACCTTTATAGTCACCCAGTTACGTTGTGATGTTTGATACACCCAAAGCACTGATACGGTATCTGGGAGTTGCACAATGTCACGGTCGAAGGAAAAGATACTTGAAATTAGAAAAGATTTAGCATACAAACAACACAATCTAGTGCTATGCTTAGGATTGCGTCTTGTCCATCACAACATTCTCCTAATGATGTGATCCCATTATCAATGACATCCAATGTCCATGATCAGGAAACCATGATCATCCATTGCTCAACGAGCTAGCCAACTAGAGGCTTGCTAGGGACACATTGTGATCTATTTATCCACACATGTATTACTCTTTCCTGTTAATACAATTATAGCATGAATAATAGAGGATTATCATGAACAAGGAAATATGATAATAACCATTTTATTATTGCCTCTAGGGCATATTTCCAATAGTCTCCCACTTGCACTAGAGTCAATAATCTAGTTCACATCACTAAGTGATTGGAATGAATTCAACACCCATACAGTTCTGGGGTTCGATCATGTCTTGCTTCTGAGAAAGGTTTATAGTCAACGGGTCTAAACCTTTCAGATCCGTGTGTGCTTTACAAATCTCTACGTTATCCTATAGATGCTACTACGCCCCATCTGGAACCATTCTAAATGATTGCTCCACTATACGAATCCGGTTTACTACTCATAGTCCTCCGGATTAGTGACAAATCTTGCATCGACGTAACTCCTTTACGACGAACTCTTTAATCACCTCCATAATTGAGAAAAAAAATCCTTGGTCCATTAGTTACTAAGGATAACTTTGACCGCTGTCCAGTGATCCATTCCTGGATCACTCTTGTACCCCATGACTGATTCATGGCAAGGCACGCTTTAGGTGCGGTATACAACATAGCATACTTATAGAGCCTACGGCTGATGCATAGGGGACGACATTCGTCCTTTTTCTTTCTTCTGCCATGGTCGGGCTTTGAGTCCTACTCAAATTTACACCTTACAACAAAGCAAGAACTCCTTCTTTGATGATCTATTTTGAACTCCTTCAAAAAATTTCAAGGCATGCATTTCGTTGAAAGTTCCATTAAGCAGTTTGATCTATCTTTATAGACCTTGATGCTCAACTCTCAAGTAGCTACATCTAGGTTTTCCTTGATAAAAATCCTTACGAACAACCCTTTACGCTTTGCAGAAATTCTACATTATTTCCGATCAACAATATGTCAACCACATACATTCATCAGAAATTCTATAGTGCTCCCACTCACTTCTTTGGAAATACAAGTTTCTCATAAACTTTATAAAACCAAAAACTTTGATCACCTCATCAAAGTGTATATTCCAACTCCGAGATGCTTGCTCCAGTCCATAGAAGGATCGCTCGAGCTTTGCATACTTGTTGGCACCCTTTAGGATCGACAAAATCTTCTGGTTGTATCACATACAACCTTTCCTCAAGGAAACCGTTGAGGAAACGATATTTTTACATCCTATCTGCAAGATTTCATAAATGATGCAGCAACTGCTAACATAATTCCAACAGACTTTCAACATCGTACAAGTGAGAAAGTCTCATCGTAGTCAACTCTTTGAACTTTGTCGAAAACATCTTCGCGACAAGTCGAGCTTTCTTAATGGTGACTTTTCACCATCACCGTCTGTCTTCCTTTTAAAGATCCATTCACAGTTAATAGTCTTGTGACCATCAAGTGGTTCTTCCAAAGTCTATACTTTGTTTTCATACATGGATCCTCTCTCCAGATTTCATGGCCTCGAGCCATTTGTTGGATCCGGGCCCACCATCGCTTCTCCATAGCTCGTAGGTTCGTTGTTGTCCAACAGCATGACTTTCAAGACAGGGTTACTGCACCACTCTGTAGCAGCAGTACGTGACCTTTTCGACCTACGAGGTTTCTAGTAACTTGATCTGAAGTATCATGATCACTATCATTAGCTTCCACTTCAATTGGTGTAGGCGCCACAGGAACAACTTCCTAGACCCTGCTACACACACACTGGTTGAAGTGATGGTTCACATAACGTCATCAAGTTTCCACAAAAAACTCCCACTCAATTCTTTCGAGAGAAACCTTTCCTCGAGAAAGGACCCGCTTCTAGAAACAAACACATTTGTTCCGGATCTGAGATAGGAGGTATACCCCACTGTTTTGGGTGTCCTATGAAGATGCATTTATCCACTTTAGGTTCGAGCTTATCCGGCTGAAACTCTTTCACATAAGCATCACAACCCCAAACTCTTATGAAATGACAGCATAGGTTTCTCTAAACCATAGTTCATATGGTGTCATCTTAACGGAATTACGTGGTGGCCTATTTAAAGTGAATGCGGTTGTCTCTAATGCCTAACCCATAAACGATAGTTGTAATTTGATAAGAAATATCATATTATACACTATGTCTAATAGTGCACGATTATGACATACGGACACACCATCAGACTATGGTGTTCTAGGTGGCATGAGTTTTGAAACATTTTTCACGTGAAACAATTTTCACCTTGTCTTAAACATTTACCAAACTCGTAACTCAGTTATATATGTTTACCTCCATGATCACATCGTAGACGTATTATCCTCTTGTCACGATGATCTTCAACTTCACTTTGAAATTACTTGAACCTTTTTCAATAATTCAGACCTGTGTTTCATCAAGTAAATACACTAGTATCTACTCAAATCATTTCTGAAGTAAGAACATAATAATATCCACTGCGTGCCTCAGTACTCATCGGACTGCGCACATCAAAATGTATTACTTCCAACAAGTTACATTCTTGTTCCATCTCACTGGAAAAAGAGGTCTTCAGTCATCTTTCCCATGTGGTACGATTTGCATGTCTCAAGTGATTCAAAAATCAAGTGAGTCAAACGATCCATCCGCATGGAGTTTCTTCATGCGTTCATATCAACAGGCATGGTTTGCATGTCTCAAATGTTCCAAAAAATGAGTGAGTACAAAGATCCATCGGCATGGAGCTTCTTCATGCATTTTATACCAATATGAGTCAAGCAGCAGTGCCACAAGTAAGTGGTACTATCATTACTACTTTGCATCTTTTGGCAACAATATTATGACCATGTGTATCACTACGGTCGAGATTCAATAAACCATTCATTCTAGGTGCAAGACCATTGAAGGTATCATTCAAGTAAACAGAATAACCATTATTCTCTTTAGATGAATAATCGTATTTGCCATTAACATAAACCAATCATGTCTATGCTCAACGCAAACACCAAATAACAATTATTTAGGTTTAACACTAATCTCGATGGTAGAGGGAGCGTGCGATGTTTGATCATATCAACCTTGGAAACACTTCCAACACACATCGTCACCTCGCCTTTAGCTAGTCTCCGTTTAATCTGTAGCTTTCATTTTGAGTTGCTAACACTTAGCAATCGAACCAGTATCTAATACCCTAGTGCTACTAGGAGTACTAGTAAAGTACACACCAATATCATGTATATCCAATATTCTTCTTGTTGACTTTGCCATCCTTCTTATCTACCAAGTGTCTAGGGTAGTTCCTCTTCAGTGACTGTTCCCCTCATTATAGAAGCAACTAGTCTCGGGTTTGGGTTTAACCTTGGGTCTCTTCACTATAGCAGCAACTGGTTTGCGTTTAATGAAGTATCCCTTCAGGCCCTTTCCCTTCTTGAAACTAGCAGTTTCACAAACCATCAACAATTGATGCTCCTATTCAATTTCTAATTCTACGGTGTCAAACATCGCGAATGGCTCAAGGATCATCATATCCATCCTTGATATGCTATAGTTCATCACGAAGCTCTAGTAGCTTGGTGTTAGTGACTTTGGAGAACTATCACTGTCTCATCTGGAAGATCAACTCCCACTCGATTCAAGCGATTGTAGTACTCAGACAATCTGAGTACATGCTCAACGATTGAGCTCTTCTCCTTTACTTTGCAGACAAAGAGTCTTGTCGGAGGTCTCATACCTCTCAACAAGGGCACGAGCATGAAATCCCAATTTCATCTCTTCGATCATCATGTATGTCCCGCGACGTTCGAAACATCTTTAATGCCTTAATTCTAAGTCATTCAAGCAATATGCACTAAACTATCATGTAGTTATCAAAAAGGTGTATGTCGGATCTTCGCAACATCCACAGATCACACTTGGGGTTCAGCACACCGAGCGGTGCATTAAGGACATAAGCCTTCTGTTCAGCAATGAGGACAATCCTTAGTTAACGGACCGAGTCCGCACAATTGCTACTTCTATCTTATAACCATGTTTTCTCTAGGAATGTATCAAATATCGTAGATCTATAGCGCAAGTTACAACATAATTTGCAAAGATCTATTTGACTATGTTCATGATAATTAAGTTCGTCTAGTGAACTCCCACTTAGATCGACATCCCTCTAGTCATCCAAGTGTCACACGATCCACGTTGACTAGCCCATGTCCGATCATCACGTGAGAAGGACTAGTCATCAATGGTGAGCATCTCCATGCTGATCGTATCAACCATACGACTTATGTTCGACTTTTCGGTCTCCCTTATTCGAGGCCATGTCTCTACATGCTAGGCTCGCCGAGTCAACCTAAGTGTTCTGCTTGTGTAACCTGGCTTACTCCCGTTGTATGCGAACGTCAGAATCTATCACACCCAATCATCACGTGGTGCTTTGAGACAGCGATCCTTCGCAACGGTGGACACTTAGGGGAATCCTTTGTTGAAATTTTCATGAGGGATCATCTTATCTTTGCTACCGTCGTTCTAAGCAATAATATGTAAAACATGATAAACATCACATGCAATCATATAGTGACATGATATGGCCATTATCATCTTGCTCCTTTGATCACCATCTTCGGGGCACCATGATCATGATCATCACCGGCATGACACCATGATCTCCATCATCATGATCTCCATCATTGTGTCTCCGTGAAGTCATCACGCCAATCTATTACTTCTACTACTATAGCTAACGTTTAGCAACAAAGTAAAGTAATGAACATGGCGTTGCATCTCATACAATAAATTAAGACAACTCCTATGGCTCCTGCCGGTTGTCATACTCATTGACATGCAAGTCGTGAATCCTATTACAAGAACATGATCAATCTCATACATCACATATGCAACATCACATCCTTTTGGCCATATCACATCACATAGCATACCCTGCAAAAACAAGTTAGATGTCCTCTAATTGTCGTTGCAAGTTTTATGTGGCTGATTTGGGTTTCTAGCAAGAACATTTCTTACCTACGTGATAGCCTCAACGTTGATATGCCAATGCTATTTACCATTTATAAGGACCCTCTTCATCGAATCCGATCCGACTAAAGTGGGAGAGACAGGCACCCGCTAGCCACCTTATGCAACTGGTGCATGTTTGTCGGTGGAACCATTCCCACGTAAGAGTACGTGTAAATTCGGTCCGGGCCGCTTCATCCCACGATGCCGCTGAATCAACATAATACTAGTAACGACAAACAATTGCAAAATCAGCGCATACAATATACACATAGTGTTGGGGAACGTCGCATGGGAAACAAAAATTTTCCTACGCGCACGAAGACCTATCATGGTGATGTCCATCTACGAGAGGGGATGAGTGATCTACGTACCCTCATAGACCGTACAGCAGAAGCGTTAGAGAACGCGGTTGATGTAGTGGAACGTCCTCACGTCCCTCGATCCGCCCCGCGAACAATCCCGCGATCAGTCCCACGATCTAGTACCGAACGGACGGCACCTCCGCGTTCAGCACACGTACAGCTCGACGATGATCTCGGCCTTCTTGATCCAGCAAGAGAGACGGAGAGGTAGAAGAGTTCTCCGGCAGCGTGACGGCGCTCCGGAGGTTGGTGATGACCTTGTCTCAGCAGGGCTCCGCCCGAGCTCCGCAGAAACGCGATCTAGAGGAAAAACCGTGGAGGTATGTGGTCGGGCTGCCGTGGAAATGTCGTCTCAAATCAGCCCTAAAACCTCCGTATATATAGGTGGGAGGGAGGGGGCTTTGCCATGGGGCTCAAGGAGCCCCAAGGGGGTCGGCCGAGTCCAAGGGGGAGGACTCTCCCCCCCATACTGAGTTGGACTAGGTTTGGTGGGAGGGAGTCCCCCTTCCTTCCCACCTCCTCCTTTTTTTTTCTTTCTCTCTTGATTTTCTTCTCCTTGGCGCATAGGGCACTTGTGGGCTGTCCCACCAGCCCACTAAGGGCTGGTGTGTCTCCCCCAAGGCCTATGGGCTTCCCCGGGGTGGGTTGCCCCCCCGGTGAACTCCTGGAACCCATTCGTCATTCCCGGTACATTCCCGGTAACTCCGAAAACCTTCCGCTAATCAAATGAGGTCATCCTATATATCAATCTTCGTTTCCGGACCATTCCGGAAACCCTCGTGACGTCCGTGATCTCATCCGGGACTCCGAACAACATTCGGTAACCAACCATATAACTCAAATACGCATAAAACAACGTCGAACCTTAAGTGTGCAGACCCTGCGGGTTCGAGAACTATGTAGACATGACCCGAGAGACTCCTCGGTCAATATCCAATAGCGGAACCTGGATGCCCATATTGGATCCTACATATTCTACGAAAATCTTATCGTTTGAACCTCAGTATCAAGGATTCGTATAATCCCGTATGTCATTCCCTTTGTCCTTCGGTATGTTACTTGCCCGAGATACGATCGCCAGTATCCGCATACCTATTTCAATCTCGTTTACCGGCAAGTCTCTTTACTCGTTCCGTAATACAAGATCCCGCAACTTACACTAAGTTACATTGCTTGCAAGGTTTGTGTGTGATGTTGTATTACCGAGTGGGCCCCGAGATACCTCTCCGTCACACGGAGTGACAAATCCCAGTCTTGATCCATACTAACTCAACTAACACCTTCGGAGATACCTGTAGAGCATCTTTATAGTCACCCAGTTAAGTTGTGACGTTTGATACACACAAAGTATTCCTCCGGTGTCAGTGAGTTATATGATCTCATGGTCATAGGAATAAATACTTGACACGCAGAAAACAGTAGCAACAAAATGACATGATCAACATGCTACGTCTATTAGTTTGGGTCTAGTCCATCACGTGATTCTCCTAATGACGTGATCCAGTTATCAAGCAACAACACCTTGTTCATAATCAGAAGACACTGACTATCTTTGATCAACTGGCTAGCCAACTAGAGGCATGCTAGGGACGGTGTTTTGTCTATGTATCCACACATGTAAATGAGTCTTCATTCAATACAATTATAGCATGGACAATAAACTAATATCTTGATACAGGAATTATAATAATAACTATATTTATTATTTCCTCTAGGGCATAATTCCAACAGTCTCCCACTTGCACTAGAGTCGATAATCTAGCCCTCACATCACCATGCGAATTACATTGTAATAAATCTAACACCCATACAGTTCTGGTGTCGATCATGTTTTGGCCGTGGAAGAGGTTTAGTCAGCGGGTCTGCTACATTCAGATCCGTGTGCACTTTGCATATATTTACGTCCTCTTCCTCGACGTAGTCGCGGATGAGGTTGAAGCGTCGTTTGATGTGTCTGGTCTTCTTGTGAAACCGTGGTTCCTTTGCTAAGGCAATGGCACCAGTGTTGTCACAGAACAAGGTTATTAGATTCAGTGCGCTTGGCACCACTCCAAGATCCGTCATGAACTGCTTCATCCAGACACCCTCCTTAGCCGCCTCCGAGGCAGCCATGTACTCCGCTTCACATGTAGAATCTGCTACGACGCTTTGCTTGGAACTGCACCAGCTTACTGCACCCCCATTAAGAATAAATACGTATCCGGTTTGCGACTTAGAGTCGTCCGGATCTGTGTCAAAGCTTGCATCGACGTAACCTGTTACGCCGAGCTCTTCGTCACCTCCATATACGAGAAACATCTCCTTAGTCCTTTTCAGGTACTTCAGGATATTCTTGACCGCTGTCCGGTGATCCACTCCTGGATTACTCTGGAACCTACCTGCCATACTTATGGCCAGGCTAACATCCAGTCTAGTGCACAGCATCGCATACATGATAGAACCTATGGCTGAAGCATAGGGGACGGAGCGCATATGCTCTCTATCTTCATCGGTTGCTGGGCACTGAGTCTTACTCAATCTCGTACCTTGTAAAACTGGCAAGAACCCTTTCTTGGACTGTTCCATTTTGAACCTCTTCAAAAGTTTATCAAGGTATGTGCTTTGTGAAAGTCCTATTAGGCGTTTTGATCTATCCCTATAGATCTTAATGCCTAGAATGTAAGCAGCTTCTCCTATGTCCTTCATAGAGAAACTTTTATTCAAGTAACCTTTTATGCTCTCCAAAAGCTCTACGTTGTTTCCAATCAGTAATATGTCATCCACATATAATATTAGAAACGCCACAGAGCTCCCACTCACTTTCTTGTAAATACAAGATTCTCCAACCACTTGTATGAACCCAAATGCCTTGATCACCTCATCAAAGCGTTTGTTCCAACTCCGAGATGCTTGCACCAGTCCATAAATGGATCGCTGGGGCTTGCACACCTTGTTAGCATTCTTAGGATCGACAAAACCTTCGGGTTGCATCATATACAACTCTTCCTTAAGGAAACCGTTAAGGAACGCCGTTTTGACATCCATCTGCCAGATTTCATAATCGAAAAATGCAGCTATTGCTAACATCATTCTAACGGACCTAAGCATCGCTACGGGTGAGAAAGTCTCATCGTAGTCAACTCCTGGAACTTGTGAAAAACCCTTTGCCACAAGTCGAGCTTTATAAACGGTCACATTACCGTCAGCGTCCGTCTTCTTCTTAAAGATCCATTTTTTCTGAATAGCCTTGCGGCCCTCAGGTAGTATCTCCAAAGTCCACACTTTGTTCTCATACATGGATCCTATCTCGGATTTCATGGCTTCTAGCCATTTGTTGGAATCTGGGCCCACCATTGCTTCTTCATAACTCGCAGGTTCATTGTTGTCTAACAACATGATTGATAAGACGGGATTACCGTACCACTCTGGAGCAGCACGTGATCTCGTCGACCTGCGTGGTTCAACAGAAACTTGAACTGGAGTTTCATGATCATCATCATTAACTTCCTCCTCAACCGGCGTCGCAACGACACAGGTTTCCCCTTGCCCTGCGCCACCATCCAGAGGGATGAGAGGTTCGACAACCTCGTCAAGTTCTATCTTCCTCCCACTCAATTCTCTCGAGAGAAACTCCTTCTCGAGAAAAGTTCCGTTCTTAGCAACAAACACTTTGCCCTCGGATTTGAGATAAAAGGTGTACCCAACTGTCTCTTTTGGGTAACCTATGAAGACGCATTTTTCTGCTTTGGGTTCCAGCTTTTCAGGCTGAAGCTTTTTGACATAAGCATCACATCCCCAAACTTTAAGAAACGACAACTTTGGCCTTTTGCCATACCACAGTTCGTATGGTGTCGTCTCAACGGATTTTGATGGTGCCCTATTTAAAGTGAATGCAGCTGTTTCTAATGCATAACCCCAAAATGATAACGGCAAATCAGTAAGAGACATCATTGATCGCACCATCTCTAACAAAGTACGATTACGACGTTCGGACACACCATTACGCTGTGGTGTTCCAGGCGGTGTTAACTATGAAACAATTCCACATTGTCTTAAGTGAGCACCAAACTCGAAACTCAGATATTCACCCCCACGATCAGACCGTAGGAACTTGATCTTCTTGTTACGATGATTTTCCACTTCACTCTGAAATTGCTTGAACTTTTCAAATCTTTCAGACTTGTGCTTCATCAAGTAGACATAGCCATATCTACTTAAATCGTTAGTGAAGGTGAGAAAATAACTATATCCGCCGCGCGCCTCCACGCTCGTTGGACCACACACATCGGTATGTATGATTTCCAATAAGTCACTAGCACGCTCCATTGTTCCGGAGAACGGAGTCTTAGTCATCTTGCCCATGAGGCATGGTTCACACGTGTCAAGTGAATAAAAGTCAAGTGACTCCAAAAGTCCATCAGCATGGAGTTTCTTCATGCGCTTTACACCAATATGACCCAAGCGCCAGTGCCACAAAAATATGGCGCTATCATTGTTTACTCTAACTCTTTTGGTCTCAATGTTATGTATATGCGTATCGTTATCAAGATTCATTATGAACAATCCTCTCACATTCGGTGCATGACCATAAAAGATGTTACTCATAGAAATAGAACAACCATTATTCTCAGACTTAAAAGAGTAACCGTCTCGCAATAAACAAGATCCAGATATAATGTTCATGCTCAACGCAGGCACTAAATAACAATGATTTAAGTTCATCACTAATCCCGATGGTAGCTGAAGTGACACTGTGCCGACGGCGATTGCATCAACCTTGGAACCATTTCCTACGCGCATCGTCACTTCATCTTTCGCCAGCCTTCGCCTATTCCGCAGTTCCTGTTTCGAGTTGCAAATATGAGCAACAGAACCGGTATCAAATACCCAGGCACTACTACGAGAGCCGGTTAAGTACACATCAATAACATGTATATCAAATATAGCTGATTTTTCTTTGCCCGCCTTCTTATCTGCCAGATACTTGGGGCAATTGCGCTTCCAGTGACCCATACCCTTGCAATAGAAGCACTCTGTTTCAGGCTTAGGTCCAGCCTTGGGTTTCTTCGGTGGATTGGCAACAGGCTTGCTACTCTTCTTTGAATTGCCCTTCTTGCCTTTGTTGTTTCTCTTCAAACTAGTGGTCTTGCTCACCATCAACACTTGATGCTCTTTACGGAGTTCAGACTCTGCGACTTTCAGCATCGCAAACAACTCGCCGGGAGACTTGTTCATCCCTTGCATGTTGTAGTTCAACACAAAGCCTTTATAGCTTGGCGGCAGTGATTGAAGGATTCTGTCAGTGATAGCTTCTTGCGGGAGTTCAATCCCCAGCTCAGCTAGACGGTTTGAGTACCCAGACATTTTAAGCACATGTTCACTGACAGACGAGTTTTCCTCCATCTTGCAAGCATAGAATTTATCAGAGGTCTCATACCTCTCGATCCGGGCGTTCTTCTGAAAGATAAACTCCAACTCCTGGAACATCTCAAATGCTCCATGACGCTCAAAGCGACGTTGAAGTCCCGGTTCTAAGCCATACAAGACTGCACATTGAACTATTGAGTAGTCCTCCTTACGTGCTAACCAAGCGTTCTTAACATCCTGATCAGCCGTAGCGGGTGGTTCATCTCCTAGCGCAGCATTAAGGACATAATCCTTCTTCCCAGCTTGTAAGATTAGCTTAAGATTATGAGCCCAGTCTAGAAAGTTGCTTCCATCATCTTTCAACTTAGCTTTCTCTAGGAACGTATTAAAATTCAGGATGACAGTCGCGTGAGCCATGATCTACAACACAAATATATTCAAAGTGGACTTAGACTATGTTCAAGATAATTAGAGTTTAACTTAATCAAATTATTCGCTAAACTCCCACTCAAAAAGTACATCTCTCTAGTCATTTGAGTGGTTCATGATCCACTTACACTAGCTCAAGTCCGATCATCACGTGAGTTGAGTATAGTTTCAGTGGTAAGCATCCCTATGCTAATCATATCATCTATATGATTCATGATCGACCTTTCGGTCTCATGTGTTCCGAGGCCATGTCTGCACATGCTAGGCTCGTCAAGCTTAACCCGAGTGTTCCGCGTGTGCAACTATTTTCACCCGTTGTATGTGAACGTTGAGTCTATCACACCCGATCATCACGTGGTGTCTCGAAACGACGAACTGTAGCAACGGTGCACAGTCGGGGAGAACACAATTTCGTCTTGAAATTTTTAGTGAGAGATCACCTCATAATGCTGCCGTCGTTCTAAGCAAAATAAGGTGCATAAAAGGATTAACATTACATGCAATTCATAAGTGACATGATATGGCCATCATCACGTGCTTCTTGATCTCCATCACCAAAGCACCGGCACGATCTTCTTGTCACCGGCGCCACACCATGATCATCCATCAATGTGTTGCCATCGGGGTTGTCGTGCTACTTATGCTATTACTACTAAAGCTACATCCTAGCAAAATAGTAAACGCATCTGCAAGCACAAACGTTAGTATAAAGACAACCCTATGGCTCCTGCCGGTTGCCGTACCATCGACGTGCAAGTCGATATTTCTATTACAACATGATCATCTCATACATCCAATATATCACATCACATCGTTGGCCATATCACATCACAATCATACCCTGCAAAAACAAGTTAGACGTCCTCTAATATTGTTGTTGCATGTTTTACGTGGTGACCAAGGGTATCTAGTAGGATCGCATCTTACTTACGCAAACACCACAACGGAGATATATGAGTTGCTATTTAACCTCATCCAAGGACCTCCTCGGTCAAATCCGATTCAACTAAAGTTGGAGAAACCGTCACTTGCCAGTCATCTTTGAGCAAAGGGGGTTACTCGTAACGATGAAACCAGTCTCTCGTAAGTGTACGAGTAATGTCGGTCCAAGCCGCTTCAATCCAACAATACCGCGGAATCAAGAAAAGACTAAGGAGGGAAGCAAAACGCACATCACCACCCACAAAAACTTTTGTGTTCTACTCAAGAAGACATCTACGCATGAACCTGGCTCATGATGCCACTGTTGGGGAACGTCGCATGGGAAACAAAAATTTTCCTACGCGCACGAAGACCTATCATGGTGATGTCCATATACGAGAGGGGATGAGTGATCTACGTACCCTCGTAGACCGTACAGCAGAAGCGTTAGAGAACGTGGTTGATGTAGTGGAACGTCCTCATGTCCCTCGATCCGCCCCGCGAACAATCCCGCAATCAGTCCCACGATCTAGTACCGAACGGACGGCACCTCCGCGTTCAGCACACGTACAGCTCGACGATGATCTCGGCCTTCTTGATCCAGCAAGAGAGACGGAGAGGTAGAAGAGTTCTCCGGCAGCGTGACGGCGCTCCGGAGGTTGGTGATGACCT
This sequence comes from Hordeum vulgare subsp. vulgare, assembly GCF_904849725.1. Taxonomy (NCBI): domain Eukaryota; kingdom Viridiplantae; phylum Streptophyta; class Magnoliopsida; order Poales; family Poaceae; genus Hordeum; species Hordeum vulgare. Next base: position 143,351,423 of record NC_058522.1, read on the forward strand.
TGTCTCAGCAGGGCTCCGCCCGAGCTCCGCAGAAACGCGATCTAGAGGAAAACCGTGGAGGTATGTGGTCGGGCTGCCGTGGAAAAGTCGTCTCAAATCAGCCCTAAAAGCTCCGTATATATAGGTGGGAGGGAGGGGGCCTTGCCTTGGGGCTCAAGGAGCCCCAAGGGGGTCGGCCGAGTCCAAGGGGAAGGACTCTCCCCCCCAAACCGAGTTGGACTAGGTTTGGTGGGAGGGAGACCCCCTTCCTTCCCACCTCCTCCTTTTTTTTCTCTCTTGATTTTCTTCTCCTTGGCGCATAGGGCACTTGTGGGCTGTCCCACCTGCCCACTAAGGGCTGGTGTGTCTCCCCCAAGGCCTATGGGCTTCCTCGGGGTGGGTTGCCTCCCCCCCGGTGAACTCCCGGAACCCATTCGTCATTCCTGGTACATTCCCGGTAACTCCGAAAACCTTCCGGTAATCAAATGAGGTCATCCTATATATCAATCTTCGTTTCTGGACCATTCCGGAAACCCTCGTGACGTCCGTGATCTCATCCGGGACTCCGAACAACATTCGGTAACCAACCATATAACTCAAATACGCATAAAACAACGTCGAACCTTAAGTGTGCAGACCCTGCGGGTTCGAGAACTATGTACACATGACCCGAGAGACTCCTCGGTCAATATCCAATAGCGGGACCTGGATGCCCATATTGGATCCTACATATTCTACGAAGATCTTATCGTTTGAACCTCAGTATCAAGGATTCGTATAATCCCGTATGTCATTCCCTTTGTCCTTCGGTATGTTACTTGCCCGAGATTCGATCGTCAGTATCCGCATACCTATTTCAATCTCGTTTACCGGCAAGTCTCTTTACTCGTTCCGTAATACAAGATCCCGCAACTTACAATAAGTTACATTTCTTGCAAGGCTTGTGTGTGATGTTGTATTACCGAGTGGGCCCCGAGATACCTCTCCGTCACACGGAGTGACAAATCCCAGTCTTGATCCATACTAACTCAACTAACACCTTCGGAGATACCTGTAGAGCATCTTTATAGTCACCCAGTTACGTTGCGACGTTTGATACACACAAAGTATTCCTCCGGTGTCAGTGAGTTATATGATCTCATGGTCATAGGAATAAATACTTGACATGCAGAAAACAGTAGCAACAAAATGACACGATCAACATGCTACGTCTATTAGTTTGGGTCCAGTCCATCACGTGATTCTCCTAATGACGTGATCCAGTTATCAAGCAACAACACCTTGTTCATAATCAGAAGACACTGACTATCTTTGATCAACTGGCTAGCCAACTAGAGGCATGCTAGGGACGGTGTTTTGTCTATGTATCCACACATGTAAATGAGTCTTCATTCAATACAATTATAGCATGGACAATAAACTATTATCTTGATACAGGAATTATAATATTAACTATATTTATTATTGCCTCTAGGGCATAATTCCAACACATAGAACCTTGGCTCGGATGCCATTGTTGAGGTAACGTAGTAAATTCAAAAAATATCCTACACCATATAAGGATCTATCTATGAAGAGACCAGCAATGAGAGAGGTTGTAGACCATCTTCATACCTTGGAAGATCGCTAAGCGGAAGCGTTACCATGAGCGCGGTCGATGGAGTCGTACTTGCAGCGATTCAGATCGCGGTCGGTTCCGATCTATGTGCCGAATGACGGCACCTCCCCGTTCAACACACGTACTGCCTGGTGACGTCTCCAACGCCTTGATCCAGCAAGGAGGAGGGAGAGGTTGAGGTAGAACTCTGACATCATGACGGCGTGGTGGCGGTGGAGTTACGAGGTCTCCCGGCAGGGCTTCGCCAAGCATCGTGGGAGAGGAGAAAGATGAGAAGCAGGGCTGCCCCCAGAGAGAGATTTCATGTGTCTGAAATCAGCCAAAAGCTCCACTATATATAGGAGGATAGGGATGGGGCACCCCCTTTAGGGTTCCCACCCCCAAAGGGTGCGACAGCCCCATCTAGTGCTGGTGGTGGCGGCGAGGGCAAGGGAGAGGGGGTGGCGCACCCCAGATGGGCCTTAGGCCCATCTCCACTAGGGTTCCCCCCTTCCCTCTCTTGTGGCACCTTGGGCCTAGGTGGGAGGCGCACCAGCCCACTTTGGGCTGGTTCCCTTCCATCTTTTGGCCCAAGCTAGCCTTTGGGGCTGGTGGCCCCTCCTGGTGGACCCCCGAAACCCTTGTGATGGTCCCGGTACATTACCGGTGTCGCCCGAAACAATCCCGGCGACCAAATCCTCACTTCCTATATATAATTCTTTACCTCCGGACCATTCCAGAGCACCTCGTGACGTAACCTCGTACACTATTTCCCTATAACCCTAGCGTCGTCAAACCTTAAGCGTGTAGACCCTACGGGTTCAGGAGACGTGCAGACATGACCGAGACATATCTCTGCCCAATAACCAACAACAGGGTCTGGATATCCATATTGGTTCCCACATGTTCCACGGTGATCTCATCGGAGGAACCATGATGTCAAGAATTCAATCAATCCCATATGCAATTCCCTTTGTCTATCGGTATGATACTTGCCCGAGATTCGATCGCGGTATCCCTATACCTTGTTCAATCTCGTTACCGGCAAGTCTCTTTACTCGTTCCGTAACACATCATCCCATGGCTAACTCCTTAGTCACACTGAGCTCATTATGATGATGTTCTACCGAGTGGGCCCAGAGATACTTCTCCGTCATACGGAGTGACAAATCCCGGTCTCGATTCATACCAAGTCAACAGATACTTTCGGAGATACCCCTAGTGCACCTTTATAGTCACCCAATTACGTTGTGACGTTTGATACAACCAAAGCACTCCTACGGTATCCGGGAGTTGCACAATCTCACGGTCGAAGGAAAATATACTTGACATTAGAAAAGATTTAGCATACGAACAACACGATCTAGTGCTATGCTTAGGATTGGGTCTTGTCATCACATCATTCTCCTAATGATGTGATCCCGTTATCACTGACATCCAATGTCCATGATCAGGAAACCATGATCATCCATTGATCAACGAGCTAGCCAACTAGAGGCTTGCTAGGGACACATTGTGATCTATTTATCCACACATGTATTAATGTTTCCTGTTAATACAATTATAGCATGAACAATAGACGATTATCATGAACAAGGCAATATGATAATAACCATTTTATTATTGCCTCTAGGGCATATTTCCAATAAGCTGAGCCACCGAGAGGTGTGGCACACCTGTCGGGGTCGTCTTCCACCACCGTCGGTGACACCGACGCCCTCAGGATCCAACAACGACAGGAATGGAACTAGCACGTCGGCACCTACCTGTTGGTGGTCGAAAGGACAACGGGGAGGCCCTGTGTCACCGGTGACGAGGTGGCAGTGGCAGAGCCGATTTGGGAGGTCGATAAAGCGGGTGCTACGGGCAAAGATTAGCTCGGGGAAGAGGTGGGGAAGCTCCCTGAGCTCACTACGGTCATGGAGAAGGAGAGAGGAGCGCGAGAGCTGACCTGTAGCCCGAGATCGACGGAGCTCCGAAGCGGCAGGGCCTCGGTTTATCTCGAGCACTGGAGCTCGTTGTGCTCGAATGGGGTGACTAGGGGCTTGATTTAGGTTCTGGAGGAGTGGAGTGAGGGTGCTGAAGCGAGGGGGAGGCCTATTTATAGGCCCTCGACGGTGCACCGAGCGGGAAGCGCGGGTGGTTTCACCTTGGCTCGCAGGGGAGGTAGAGAGGGCTCGGAGTAGAAACCACGGTACTGCAGACATGGTTTAGGACCCCTGTGGCTCACTAAGAGGGAGAGAGAGCGAGGAGTGCGAGCGCATGCGTGGCCGCGTTCTTTTGGCCGAATCTGGCGCGCGCGGGCACGCGTCGCTCCGGTCAATAGAGCAGGGGAGGAAGGGCCCTGAGGCTGCCCTGATGCAGTAGGGTTGTTGGGGACATGGAGAGGCATCAAGGGGAGGCTTGAACCGGCCGAGGCTGGCAACTTTTGCCTCGGGTGCACCCTGTAGCGCGCCCAGAGCGCAGTTTTGGCATGCCACGGCATGTTGGCGCGCTCTGGGGTGCCTTGGCTGTGTCTGGTGTGTCCTGGGGCTGGGTTAGATGATCCCTAGCTATTTGAGAGCCGAGAGACTCACTGTTGCTCAAAGGGAGTGATAAAAGAGGAGCTGCCAGCCTTGAAACAGAGACTAAAATGAAGATTTTGGCTTACCTGCTTGGAACTAAGGAGGGACTACTCATCTGCAGTTGAGGAGTGGTGCTGGCTGCTTGGTCTACGAGTTTGGAGGAAAGTGCATGGGTGTAGAGTGAGGTAAGTGATGTTTTACTAAGATGGCAGAAGGTGTTCGACAGGTGTTTGGGGTAGCTACACTTTACCACTGGTGATGAAAATTAACATGATTAAGTTTCATGCAAAAATAGGATGCTCCACCAAATTTGAGTTTCATTGGACAAGTTTGGAGTGCAAACTTGAAATCACCCCCAAATGGGCAGATTTGTCCCTTCCAAAGGGAATGTGTGTATATTACCTCCTGCAAATCCCATTTTTGGCAAAGACTTCTCATTTGGGGTGTTGAGCACTCCTGCAAAGTTTCAAGCCATTTGAATAAACTTTGCTATGTAGAGTTGCTTCAACTTGATTCTGGACAAAGAGGGTTTTAGGATTATTTGGTGAACCAAACCACCTTGGAATGAGGTGAAACTTGGCATGACCACCAAATATAGCTTGGGAAGATTGCTGGAGTTTTCTGGGAATTATTGGAAATATTTCAAGATGTCAAAACAGAGTTATTAGGATTTGAAGGATTTGCTCAAACATTTCGAACATAAATAGGGATTGAAAATCTTATGTATGGAAAATATATGTCCTCTAAGTGTTTCCAAATTTTCTCACAGATTTCTAAGGCAGAAAAGTAATTTTTCATACACAAATATCATTTCCGGCCTCAGAAATGGACATGCAAATAAAATAGGAAAATATTTTGTAAAATAATTATTTTATGATATTGGATAGTTAAAGTAGTTCTAAAACCATATTACCATCTTTGGGTGAAGGCACTCCCTTGTCATCACAGACTTGTAGTGCAAACCCAAAGCAAGGTTTTGAAATAGTCAAAAAGGAGAAAAAGATTTGTACAAAATAGTCATGTTATAAAAGCTATTTTTGAGGGCACTCAATCAATCATACACACAATCAATTACAATCATGGCACTCATAGCATTTGTTTTAAAAAGTTTTAATAAATTCAGATTTTGAAACTACAGTTGAAGTGAGATAAAAAACAGGGTGTGACAACTATGGTGGACCCGTTTGCGGTGGAGGCTACAAGGACTCTGGTCCAGGAGCCTCGGGTCGACGGGCATTCAGCCCATGAGACTCCGATCCAGGAGCCTCGGGTCGACGGGCATTCGGTCCATGATACTACGGTTCTTGAGACTATGTCCCAGGAGACTCCCGCAACAGAGGCTTCGGCCAATGTGGAGACGTCCACATGCGGTGCCTGGCCGGATCAGATCGAGGGGCTGGGTGGCCATTCTGCTGGTGGCGGCGATGATTCTACGGATAGTGAGGGCGACGTGGTGGACGGGGTCACCGTGTACAAGCATGGTAGTACAAGTCTCCCGGTCATACCGGCAACCCGCGAGTAGAGGCCGGTAATTAAGCCTGAAGGGGAGAGGTAAGTGCATTTACTCTTTTTTTACCTTTTGCCTTCAAGTTTATTCAAATATCTAATGCGTTGACCTTGTTATGCTGCACGGGTTGTAAACTCTTTGTTGGAGTCCGCAAGCCAAACACCGTCCTTGGTGTGCTTTGCTGGACAATTTTCCCGGGGTTTGTCACGTTGCCCGGTGAGGGTCAGGTTCCTACACTATCATTTACCTGGGAGCACTACCAGGCTGCACAGGCCCTGCCGGAGGATATCATAGATGGTGTCTTGTGCCACATGAGGGCCGAGATGGTGATCAACACCTTTTTTGTAAATTCTACTTTTACACAGTCTAAAATTAACAATATAGCTAATTATTGTACTAATCGGTGTTGTCTCGTTTGATTCCAGACCTTCTACACGTGTGAGGAGGGATATGAGGAGGCGGCTACCAATGTTCTCGAGGCCGAGTGCAGGTGGCTATTACAGAACTTGCGCCACGAGGCTGGACCGCAGGCTATTCGAGACTACTACGTACGCATGGTGTTAAGAAGTCGAAGAAGGAGTGCCGCGGAAAGTATCTGAAGAAGGAGCAGCACATGAAGGTAATTACCTATTCTTAAGGCCTTGTACGTAGTTTTCTTGATTTGATTCGTAGGCGTAGCGCTCAAAATTCTTTTTACTAACTTATAGGTGCCCCCGAGATGGTGTGCGGATAAGATGGGTTGTTGGGAGGCATTGGTGGATGAGTGGTGCACATGCAACTGGCGAGACGTCCACGACAATGTGAAGGATCAGCATGCCCAAATGGTTGGTGTGCCACAACATCAAGGCAGTGCCAATTTAACTAAATTCGGATAGATCTGGGTATGTGGTTTGCTACCTTATTCATGCAATTCATTATTCATGCTAGCTTGAGCCCTTTACTAATACTTTGTTCCTCTCTTTTAGGCACATCAAAATAAGACGGAGGTGCTAGAGTTGTACGACCTTTATGGCATGGCCCATACTGCCTCCTACAAGAAGGCCAAGGCATTCTTTGAGTCTGACCTGGATCATCCAGAGAAGTCTACCAACATCTCCTCCCACCACAAGCTCGTGAAATACAGGGATGTGGGGAAGGCTAGGTACGGGGAGGACTTTAACCCGAGCCAAGAAACTTTGGATCCATTGGAGATGGGATAATACGTTGTCCACTCACTCTCCCGGAGATCAGGGTGCGCTAGTCGAGCTCCTGTCCTGAGATAACGCCTCGTCTGCGGCCAGTCGATCTCGCCATCAGGTTAGTTGTGTGTGTAGCCATCGATCATTATAGTGGTAACGAGCAGTGATGTTGCAGGCTGCTCTTCAGAAGTCTGAGCGGCAAACCAGGCTACTCTTGAGAAAGAGAGAGCCGCAATCCAGGCTGCTATTCACGTGATTCTGGAGGAGAGGGACCGAACCACGGCTCGGTTGTTGGAGGAGGAGACGGATCGGAATGATGCGGGTCACCTGGACATATACGAGCTTTTTGTGGTAAGTTTCTTTTTCATATTAGCCAAATCATGCATGTAATGTCTGTTTCATTACTAACTAATACAACCGACTCTTCAAAACCAAATGTGCAGTCTATGTGCGAGAAGACCGGTCAGCCCCCTCCGCCGATGCCGGTCTTTTGTGCAATTGTCACAGTAAGTTTCTTTTAAATGGTCATTATAAACTAGTATTAACATTTGAGTGTCATCATGCTAACATGACATTGCAAAACATCTTTTCTGTAGAATAACTCCCGAGCGGCATCGCACGACCCTTCTCAAGGGCAACCATCTCCAAACGCACCCGCCCCGAGCAACTCTCGTGCTTCTCCTCCTTGATGACCATAACGGTAAGTTTTCTCTAGTTCATTTATGACATAGGTAGCTTATTTAGTTCATTTGTGACATAATGAGCTAATTTACTTTATTTATGACATAATTAGCTTAGTTAGGTATAAAAATCACAAGAACCTTGGTTAGATCATAACTTAGCATATCTTCCTGCTAAATGACATAATAAGCTCAAAATAAGAAAAGTATTGTAATCATCCTCTTCCTCTCCTTCTGCTTCTTCTTCTTATTCTTCTTCTTCTCCTCCTCATCCTTCTTCAACTTCTTCTTCTCCTCCTCATCCTTCTTCACCTTCTTCTTATTCTTCTTATTCTCCTCCTCCTCCTCCTCCTTCTTCTTCTCCTCCTTCTTCTTCTCCTCCTTCTTCTTCTTCTCCTCCTACTCCTTCTCCTTCTTCTTTTCCTTTTCCTTCTTCTTCTCCTTCTCTTCATCCTCCTCCTCCTCCTTCTTCTTCTTCTTCTTCTTCTTCTTCTTCTTCTTCTTCTTCTTCTTCTTCTTCTCCTTCTTCTCCTTCTCCTTCTTCTCATCCTTATTCTTCTTTTTCTCCTTCTTCTTCTTCTTCTTCTTCTTCTTCTTCTAGTTTTATTCTTCCTCTTCTATTTTTATTCTTCTTCTTCTTCTAACTTTATTATTCTCATTTTGTAGATATCATTCACTCATGAAAGCTGCCATTCATGGAAGCCAGCATTGATGGTTGCTACTGTTTAATTTTTGTTTTGATTTGTTTTGATGAACAGTATGAAACTATGTGTATGTATGGAGATAAGATGTTCGATACATGGCCTATGGCCTATATATACGATGTTCTTGCTCTTATATGATGTTCGATACATGGCGTAAGGTGCTTATTTGACGTTTGGAAGTATATGTGGATGTTTGAGACTATATGTTGTTAGAAACTATATTCGAAACTATATGTAGTTTTAAAATGCAGGGAAATAAATAAAAGCAAACAAAACAGTGACAGTATGTCCTCTTTGCCGTCTTCTGGCTGATAGAAATGACCTTTGTCATCAGCCAGCAAATGGCAAAGGGGGCACGTGGCACCCACCTATGCTTCCTAGGGCGACAGCGGCTCACCCATGTGGTCACTTAGCTGTCTATGACCCGGAATGGCAGACGACAAAGCTTCCCACATAGGCAAACGACAAAGAGCAGCCACCTGGCGGCAGCGGGGGCTTCCCATGTTGACTTTTGGTACACGACAAAGGTCCTTGAAGGTAGACGACAAAGACCCATCAAATACAGTAGACGATAAATACTCCATTAGACACCCAACGGAGTAGTTGCCTGTCGGCTGCCGTCTAAGGGCTTTGTCATCTGGCTGCCGTGGCAAGCGGACGGCAAAGCCCTTTGTTGTCCGCTTTCGGCACGCACACGGCAAAGAAGGGCCTTTACCGACGAAAGTAGTCGTAGAAGTTTTGCCGACCGGAGGCCAACGGCAAAGCCCTTTGCCGTCCGTGAACTGCCCCTTTGCCGTCCATTATGGCAGACGGCAAAGAAGTTGATTCATGTAGTGCGTGTGTGCTAATCCAGTGTTTCATGCCAGGACTAAACATATTGAAATAGACTTCCACTTCGTCACAGAACGAGTTGCAAACAAGCAGCTAGAAATAAGATTTATTCCCTCCAAGTATTAGCTTGCAGACTGGTTTACAAAAGCATTGCCACCTAGAAGCTTTGAAGAGTTCAAGTGTAATCTCAACTTGTGCAGTTGGGATTAACGGAGGATACTGAATGTAACGTAATGTGATAACAGTCAGGGTTGATCTCCTCCTCCTCTTTCGGTTTAACCTGGCTTGCATGCCAAGGATAGCAAGAGATATAGATAGAGTTTGTTGTAGATTAAAGTAGCTTGAGATTGTATCTCTTCTTCTGTTTCTACTCAAACCGAACATTGTAATTCTACCAAGAGGTTCTCTCGTTCTATCAATATAAAACCATGGGCTCTCCTCCGGAGGGTTCAGAAGCTTTATCCTATTTCACATGGTGCTCCGGTTTGTGAGAGTCATGTGTCAAAGATTGTCTCGAACAAGTCGTTACTTTAACCACGACATCTTGGCCCATGTCGAGAAATCATGCACATTTGCATGTACTTCACAACATTTTTTTTTCATTTTTTGAATTTAAAAATCTACATTCCCAATGCTTGTGTCCATATTGTTACTCAAGATGTTTCGAACTCCTTCAAATTTATTGCACGTGGCATATATATATGGAAGCAAATACTACATAAATATGTTTTTCCAGCATTTTTCGCTTCATCTTGCATGTCCATGTGTTTAGTTTTGAATTATGGCCATTAAATTTCTAAAAACAAACTTCATGTACAAAAATGTGAACTGAACCTTGAAAATGTCCAAATTTCAAGATGTCGGTCGTATTCGTGCATTGTCACGATGAAAAAAATGCTGGGCCGAATGAGGCAACAACTAGCGGTTCATCATCAAACAAAGCTCCATGTTCCCTCTCGAAAACACGAACCTTCGTGTGATGATCCAGTTTGTGAGAGGCATGTGTCAAAGTTTATCTCGAATAAGCCGTTACTTTAACCACCCCATCTTGGCCCCATGTCGGGAAATCATGTAGATTTTCATGTACTTCAGAGCGTTTTTTCATTTTTTGAATTTCAAAACCTAGATTCTCAATGCTTGTGATCCGAACCGTTACTCAAGATGTTTGGAAGTCCTTCAAATTTATTGCACGTGGCATATATACAGAAGCATATATATGAACGAAAGTAGTACAAAATAGGATTTTTCTAGCAAATTTTGCTTCATCTTGCATGTTCAGGTGTTTCACTTTTGATTTATGGATGCTAAATTTCGAGAAACTAACTTACTGTATAAAAATGCCAATTGAACGCCAAATATTACCAAATTTTAGGATGTCGTTCGTGCATTGTCATGGTAGGGATCTTTTTCTTACAATTAGAACAATACCCGTTACCTATGTACCCAAAAATAGTTTTACAATTCAATTCAAAATGTGAGCTATATACACACGGTTCTATATAGGAACCATTTGCAATGAAAACTCGTAAATCTATTTATGGCTTAGGAGGAATCTTCGTTGGCTTCGTCTAGCTCGGATTTCGTTCACCCTCGACCCCCATTCCCCAACAAACACTTTTTGCAGAAAGGACATCATGGGAACGCTTCGTAAGGGTGTGTACGACCGCCCCCTCCGCCCCGTGTGCTCTCACCTCTGCCAAGAACGTGACCGCCTCGGCTGAGAGTGCAGCCACATCCTCCTTTACCGCGACCGCGTATTCCGAAAGGGCCTCTGTGACGGCCGACACGGCCTCTCCGGCGATCAAAATGGCGTTTGTAGGCGTGCATACGGTAGGTGCAGCTGCTAGGACGGCAGTTGCAAACTCCAAGAGCGCTCGAGCAGCATACTATGTGTGGAGGTCGCCTTGGCTCGGGTCAAGGCAATTCAGGGCAATATCAAGAATCTCCACACCAAGATATTCTAGGCTTCCGTGGAATCCTGCATGCATCCAACGTCTGAAGAGGCGGCTGCTGCGGATGCCAAGATGCATGCCGACCATACGACTGTGGAGGCCATGGGCCCCCTTCCCCACGAGATCTCGAAGCAAAAGCTAGAGATGTGGGAGTTGTCCATGAGCGATGAGCACTAGGAGGAATTGCACAGGCTAGCGGGGAGGTCAAGAAGCACTTGTCTACCAAGGAATCGACGGTGGAGTACCAACGCGATCTCTGGCGGCACCACTACTATGAGTACTACAACGATGAGGGTGACGCCGATGACAAGGGCAACACCGTGGACGAGCACGTCGTCGTGGTCGAATTCAGCCCGGGGGACGCAGAGTCCAGCACCGGCGGAATGTTGCCCGGACAAGTTGTCGACATCTCATCAAACATGGGTGAGGCATAGGGCGTAAGGATGGCAATTTTACCCACGGGTACGGGTACCCGCGGGTACCGTACCTGCATGGGCAGGGTATGGGCACACTTTTATACCCATGGGTAGTACCCATACCCTACATGTTAAATCATGGGTAGGGTACGGGTATAGCCTTGTACTCGTGGGTATACCCATACCCTACCCATTTGTGAACTAATTTTATGTTATCACCAATTAATCATTAATTTGTCATGTGACTCATCTACTCCTGTTAACTTATGAGTATGTTGTGATTTCTCAATTTTTCTCATGGTCATGTACTCATCTACCTCTTATCGAGCCAAGATAATTCAATTTTGTGTCAAATGTGCTATCCGTGAGTGTAAAATTGTAAACAACTTGTGTACAATTTGTTCTACCCGCTGGGTATCCAATGGGTACAGGTAATCATTGGGTATGGGTATCAGTAAAGTTTTATACCCGTGGGTATAGGTATGGGTAGAATTTTATACCCATTAACTATACGGGTATGGGTATGGTATTGCTCTACCCTGCCCATACCCTACCCATTGCCATCCTTAATAGTGCGGCGGCTCGTCGGCGTCTTGGTTAAAATTATGCATAATACTCATAGCGTTTGTTTAGGGAGCCGGTCTTTTGTTAGAGCCATGTCTAGTAAAACCAGCTTGATTACTTAGTGAACTTGCTCAGTTTAGTAATTGGGAGCTATGTGTCCTCTAATTTGTATACACAAGTTAGCAGTTCATGTTAAATTATGTAATGACGAGGATGTGCACAATAAAAAGGAAATATGTGGGGAGGGAAAAAAGTATCTTCCATATCATCGCACACGCTAAAAGAAGAAAAAGTGTGTCTCATGAATCTTTGCGTGCCAAGTTTCCCTGCACCTAACGAAACATTTCACCGACTGCCAAAATATCTGCCTCCCCCCAAGGTCGACATTTCCCCTATTATCACGACCCCCAATCCCCACCATCTCCACATCTGTCCCTCTAGCACCCGACCACCATGGACACGACATGGTCTCCTCGAATGACCCCTCAAGAGGTGTCTCCTCCAACGGCCTATATCTCACCAGCCACGTATTCGTCTCTCTTCTCTCTGGCTCAACTAGGCTTAGGGTTTTAGTTTGGAATTAGGGATTTTAAAGCGGCAGGCCAATTTGAGCCATTTCTGTCTCTTGTAGCTCCCTCGGACAATCACTTCCAAGGAATGGAACGGGGTAGCTGAAGACCTACCTATTCATGGTTACCATCAATTTCAGTTCATGAAGTTCCGAGCCTTTGAATCTAGGTTCAGTGAGAGGAAGTTTCCGGGACATGCAAAGAAGGTTAGCCTAACTCTCATTGTTAGAAATCATTTGTTATATTAGGTGTGATTCAGACACTTCCCGTGTGCTATTTGATTCTGGTTGTGATTAAGACACCGTCATAGTTCTATGATTGTGAGTGTCATTTTAATTGATATCAGTAGTGAAAGGACGTGGATGTCGCCTAAAGCGGGTGAATAGGCGCTCGAAAATAATTACAGTTTAGGCTTGAACAAATACGGAATAAAACTAACGTTTAATTTGTCAAGCACAAAACCTAAAACAACTAGGCTCACCTATGTGCACCAACAACTTATGATAAGAAAGATAAACAACTAAGTGATAGCAACATATATAACAAGAAACAATATGGCTATCACAAAGTAAAGTGCATAAGTAAAGGGCTTGGGTAAGATATAACCGAGGCACACGGAGACGATGATGAATCCCGAAGTTCATAGCCTTGCGGATGCTAATCTCCGTTTGGAGCGGTGTGGAGGCACAATGCTCCCCAAGATGCCACTAAGGCCACCGTAATCTCCTCACGCCCTTGCACAATGCAAGATGTCATGATTCCACTAAAGGACCCTTGAGGGTGGTCACTGAACCCGTATAAACAAGGTTAGGGAAATCTCCACAACTAATTGGATGCTCCCAACAACACCACGAAGCTTCACTACACCGGAATATGGCTTTGAGGTAACTTCAAATGCTCGTGGAAATCTCCACAACCTAATTGGAGACCTCGACACTGGCCCGTAGCTTTACACCACAATGATTGACCTCTGAGGCACCACCAAGCTTCTAGGACGCCAAAGCATCCACCTACAACAATCTTTAGGGTACCAAGCACCCAAGGGTAATAAGCTTCTCAACTTTTCACTTCCACGTATCACCATGGAGAACTCAGACCGATGCAACTAATGCAATCGCAAGAAAACACGAAGTTGACAAGTCCCTCACACTGAAATACCTCAACAACAACAAAATCTATGGAGGAATATGAGAGGAAGAACAAGGAGCTCACAAAGAACTCCAAGATCAACATCCAAGGGGTTCTCCTCACATAGATGAGAAAGTGATTGGTGGAAATGTGGATCTAGATCTCCTCTCTATTTTCCCTCAAGAACTAGCAAGAATAATTGGAGGGATTGAGATTTAGCAAGCTCTAGGAAAGTCAACAATGGGGGGAGAACATGAGCTCAATGGATAAAAGACCATTGGGGAAGAAGACCCGCTTAAATAGTGGGAGGAAATCCGGCCGTTAATCTGCCCAATGACTCAGTGATGTTTGCTGTGTATCCCGGGCAACGGCGCCAGAAATGCTTCTAATGTCTGTTATGCTACTGCACAAAAGACCTTCCAGTGGCGCCAGACATGGGTACGTTGATGACACCAGGAATCTTTCTACGTTGGTGTTCCCTCGAAGCGGAAAGGATGATGTAGCACAGCGGAGGTAAGTATTTCCCTCAGTTTGAGAACCAAGGTATCAATCCGGCGGAGGAGTATCTCAAGATCCTGCGCAAACACAAAAACTTGCACCCAACGCTATGAAGGGGTTGTCAATACCTTATAGATTGTTTGCCAAGTGAGAACTGAACGCAACAAAGTAACAAAGCAAAGTAAAAGGGAGTTGTAAACGATGGATGTGAATAGACCCGGGGGCCGAAGTGTTTACTAGTGGCTTCTCTCATGAAAGCAAGTAGACGGTGGGTGAACAAATTACTGTCGAGCAATTGATAGAACTGTGCAGAGTCGTGACGATATCTATGCAATGATTATTTCTATAGGCATCACGTTCGAAACAAGTAGACCGATACTTTCTTCATCTACTACTATTACTCCACACGTCGACCGCTATCCTGGATGCATCTAGTGTATTAAGTCCATAAGAACAGAGTAACGCCTTAAGAAAGATGACATAATGTAGAGGGATAATCTCAAACCAATGATAAAAACCCCATCTTTTTACCCTTGATGGCAACTGCTTGATGTGTGGCTTGCTGCCCCTACTGTCGCTGGGAAAGGTCACCACATGGCAGAACCCAAAACCAAGCACTTCAATCATTGGAAGAATCATAGATCTAGTTGGCCAAACAAAACCCAAGACTCGGAGAGACTTACAAGGATATCAAATCATGCATATAAGAAATCAGCAAAGACTCAAATATATATCATAGATAATCTGATCACAAGTCCACAATTCATCGGATCTCGAAAACACACCACCAAAGAAGATTACATCGGATAGATCTCCATGAAGATCATGGAGAACTTTGTATTGAAGATCCAAGAGAGAGAAGAAGCCATCTAGCTACTAACTATGGACCCGTAGGTCTGAAGTGAACTACTCACGTGTCATTGGAAGGGCGATGATGATGATGAAGAAGCCCTCCAACTCCAAAGTCCCCTCCGGCAGGGCGCCGGGAAGGGTCTCTAGATGAGATCTCACGGAAACGGAAGCTTGCGGTGGCGGAAAAGTATTTTCGAGGCTCCCCTGATTTTTTGCGGAATATTTGGGAATTTATAGGCCAAAGACCTAGGTCAGGGGGCGGCCAGGGAGGCCACAAGCCTGCCCATGGCCGCCTCCCCCCTGGTGGAGGAGTGGGGGCTTGTGGGCTCCCTGGAGCCCACCTGGCTTGGCCCAAAAGCCCCCCTGGACTTCTTCCGTTCAGGGAAAAATCATTTCGTGGTTTTTCTTCCGTTTGGACTCCGTTCCAAGATCAGATCTTAAAAGAGTCAAAAACACGGAAAAAACAGGAACTGGCACTTGGCACTGAATTAATAAGTTAGTTCCAAAAAGATATAAAAAGGTACATAAAACATACAAAGAAGGCAAGATAGCAACGTGAAATCATCAAAAATTATAGATACGTTTGAGACTTATCAAGCATCCCCAAGCTTAACTCCTACTCTTCCTCGAGTAGGGAAGTGATAAGAATGAATTTTTGATGCTTTCATGCTACCTAGCATAGGTGTCCTTTGTAATTCCTCTTATGTGACGTGAATGTTCAGATCCATTAGATTCAGAACAATAGTTTTCTATTGATGTTGAATCAATAATAATTCAAGCAAACTAGCAAGACTTTCAAAATAACAAGGCCAAAAGAAAGTTATCCCTACAAAAGCATATAGTCTAGCTATGCTCTATCATCATTGCACAACGAATTTAAATCATGTACAACCCCGGTATTGGCCAAGTAATTGTTTCACACCTTTACTTTCTCAAACATTTTCAACTCTCACGCAATACATTAGAGTGAGCCATGGTTATAGCACTATAGATGGTGTGGAATGTGGTGGAGGTTGCAAGACAAAAAAAGGAGAAGATAGTCACATTAACTAGGAATATTAGACATATCAATGAGTTGTGGAGATGCTCATCAATAGATATCAATGTGAATGAGTAGGGATTGCCATACAAATGATGCACTAGAGCTACAAGTATGTGAAAGGTCTTAAAGAAAACTAGTGGGTGTGCATCCAACTTTCTTGCTCGCGAAGACCTAAGGCAATTTTGAGGAAGCCTATCATTGGAATATACAAGCCAAGTTATATAATGAAAATTTCCCACTAGCTATATGGTGGTGACAAAACGAGAGACTCTCAATCATGAAGATATGGTGCTTAATATGCACAAGTGTGGAAAAAGTGGTAGCATTGTCCCTTCTCTCTTTTTCTCTCATTTTTTTATATATATTTTTATTTTGGTGGGATCTTTGGCCTCTTTTTTTATGGGCTTCTTTGGCCTCTTTTATTTCTTCACATGGGACAATGCTCCAATAGTGATGATCATCACACTTTCAACTCAAAACTTAGAGCAACTATGACTCTATATGGAATGCCTTCGGTAGTGTACCGTGTGAATGATCTAGGATGGCATAGACATCAATGGAAACATCATGCTAGCTATCTTACGATCGTGCAAAGGAAATGTAGACGCGGTGGCACCTGTCATGGTGGTAGTTGCATGGCAATATATCTTGGAATGACTTTGAAAAAGCCATAGTAGGTAGGTATGGTGGCTGTTTTGAGGGAGGCTAATGGTGGGTTTTGTGCACCGGCGAAAGTTGCGCGGCAGTAAGAAGATAGTGACGGTGGAAGGTGAAAGTGCATCTAAACCATGGACTCAACATTAGTCATGAAGAACTCATATACTTGTTGCAGAAGTTTTATTAGTAATCGAAACAAAGCATGCAATGCATACTCCTAGGGGAAGGGTTGGTAGGTATAAACCATCGTGCGATCCCGACCGCCACGCAAAGGATGACAATCAATATACTAATCATGCTCAGATTTCATCACATAGCGGTTCACCATATGTGCATGCTACGGGAATCACTAACTTCAACACAAGTATTTCTAGATCCACAACACCTTACTAGCATGACTTCAATATTACCATAACCACAACTCAAAACTAATTGAGATGAATCAAACTTCTCTAACTATTCAATGGACATGAAGGTGGAAGTTTTCGTATCCCTTTGGATAACTACCCCTTATGAGACTACTTTCAAAGCATAGATCAACTACTAAGCCACGCACCGCTGTGCTCTAAAAGATATAAGTGAAGCACATGTAGCAAAAGTATCTAGCTCAAAAGATATAAGTGAAGCACATGTGAGCTGAATTCTCTACCAAAAGATATAAGTGAAGCTCGACAAAATCACGGTGTGTGCATGTCTCTCTCTCTAGGTGTGCAGCAAGGATGATTGTGACACAACAAAAATAAAAGACTAATACGATACAAGATGCTCCAAGAAAAAACACATAACATGTGGTGAATAAAAATATAGCCCCAAGTAACGTTACCGATGGATTGAGGACGAGAGAGGGGATGCCTTCCCGGGGCATCCTCAAGCTTAGTCTTTTACGACATCCTTGAATCTCTTGGGGTGCCTTGGGCATCCCCAAGCTTGAGCTCTTGCCACTCTTTATCTTTTTGTCCATAAGAACTTCACCCAAAACTTGAAAACTTCACAACACGAAACTTAAAGAGAAACTCGTGATAACATTAGTACAAGAAAGCAAACCACCACTTCCTTAGGTACTGTAGGAAACTTAAATTCTACTTGTGCTGATGTTGGGTTACTGTATTTTCAATCTTCCATGGCTAATACCCCCGATACTATCCATAGTTTCATCAAAATAAGCAACCAACACAACAAAAACAGAATCTGGTAACAGCAGACCAGTCTGTAGCAATCTGTATGTTTCGTATACCTCTCGTACTTCAACAATTCTGAAAAATTACGAAAGTCTGAAGAATTTTCGTAGAAATCAGAAGCAAAAATAATCAAGTCAAAAGCTCTTACAGAAAAAATGAAAATTATTTTCTTGAGCAGAAAGTTTTTGTCTTTCCCAGCATGACCAAACGATCATCCTCAAGACTAATCATAACGATTTTGCTTGGCACAAACGCAAAAAGAAACACAAAAAACACAATCATAACAGAATTATCAAAGTGTGGAAAACACAAAACAGAAATAAAAAGGATAGATTCGTTGGGTTGCCTCCCAACAAGCCCTTTTGTTTAACGCCCTTACCTAGGCGAAAGTGATGGAATCACGTATTGTCATCTTTGGTACTCAAACCATAGGTAGCCCTCATCATAGATTCATAAGGCAATCTTATTTTCTTTCTAGGAAAGTGCTCCATGCCCTTCTTTAAAGGAAATTGAAATCTAATATTCCCTTCCTTCATATCGATGATAGCACCAATAGTCCATATGAAAGGTCTACCAAGAATAATGGGACATGAAGGATTGCAATCTATGTCAAGTACAATGAAATCCACGGGTACATAGTTCTTATTTGCAACAATAAGAACATCATCGATCCTCCCCATGTGCTTCTTGACAGTAGAATCCGCAAGATGAAAATTAAGAGAACACTCTTCAATCTCATGAAAACCAAGAATATCACATAAAGACTTTGGAATCGCGGAAACACTAGCACCCAAATCACACAAAGCATTGCACTCATAGTTTTTGATCTTGATTTTGATAGTAGGTTCCCACTCATCATGAAGTTTTCTAGGTATAAGGACTTCTAGTTCAAGCTTCTCTTCAAGAGATTTCATCATAGCATCTACAATATGCGCGGGAAAGGCTTTGCTTTGGCTATAAGCTTGTGGAGAGTTTGCAATGGATTGCATCAAAGAAATGCATTCAAACAAGGAGCTATTATCATAATTGAATTCCTTGAAATCCAAAGTGGGAGTTTCATTACTACCCAAAATTTTGACTTCTTCTACTCCACTCTCCACACCTTTATCATCAAGATAGGTGGACTTCGAATCATCGGGGCATTTTTCAACCAAGGTGGATTCATATCCAGCACCTCCATTAGTAGGTTTGACACGAGAAAACAAAGATATAAGAGGAGACACGCCAAGCACTTTAAGATCTTCGTGATCTGCATCACTAGAACGCACCCTTTTAAACCATTCATGTCTAGCGCGAATTTGGGCGGTTCTTTCTTTGCTCTCATTCATGGATATACGCGTAGCTTTCAAAGTTTCATCCAAGTTGATCTTGGGAGGAGCGCATCTAACTTTCAAAGCATCAATATCACAAGACATCCTATCAACGCTCTTAGCCAAATCGTCTATTTTGAGTAGTTTTTCCTCTATGGACGCATTGAAAATCTTTTGAGAGTTGATGAACTCTTTGATATTACTCTCTAAATAAAAGGGTAATTTGTTGTGATTTCCATAAGTGTTGCCGTAGGAATTGCCATAATTGTTAGAGGAGTTACTAGGAAAAGGCCTAGGAACATAGTTTCCTCTAAAAGCATTGTTGTTTCCAAAATTGTTCCTACCAACAAAATTCACGTCCAAACTAGCGTTGCTACTCTCAATCAAATAAGATAGTGGCATGTCATTAGGATTTACGGTAGCGTTTCTACTAGCAACCAAATTCATCTACTCGTCCATCTTAGCACTAAGCGAGTTAATCTCTTCTATATCGTGCATCATTTTGCTAGCAGGCGACCTTTCAGTGTGCCACTGAGAGTAGTTGGTCATGATATTCTCTAGGAGTTTTGTAGTGTCTCCTAACGTGATTTCCATGAACGTCCCACCTGATATGGAGTCCAAGATATTGCGAGAAGCGAAATTCAAGCCAGCGTAGAAGATTTGTATAATCATCCACAAACTCAAGCCATGAGTGGGACAATTTCTAATCATAAGCTTCATCCTCTCCCAAGATTGTGCAACGTGTTCATGATCAAGTTGCTTGAAATTCATGATATCGTTACGTAAGGAGATGATCTTAGCCGGCGGAAAATACTAGGATATGTAAGCATCTTTGCACCTATCCCAAGAATCGATACTATTTTTAGGCAAAGAAGAAAACCAAGTTTTTGCGCGATCTCGCAACGAGAAAGAAAAAGTTTCAACTTAATCATGTCATTATCCACATCTATTTTCTTTTGCATATCGCAAAGCTCAATGAAAGTATTGAGATGGGATGCGGCATCTTCACTAGGAAGGCCAGAGAATTGCTCTTTCATAACAAGATTCAGCAAAGCTGCGTTGATTTCATACGATTCCGCACTAGTGGCGGGAGCAATCGGAGTACTAATAAAATCATTATTATTAGTCCTCGAGAAGTCGCAAAGTTTGGTGTTTTCATCCATGATGTCTTCAACAAACAAACAAGCACACAAGCAAGCAAGAAACTGGCAAAGGAAAACGGCAAGGGCAAGAGAAAACGGCGAAGGAGAAAGGCGAATGAAAACGGCAAATGTGAAGTGGGGGAGAGGAAAACGAGAGGCAACTGGCAACAAAAGTAAATGCAAGAGGAGAGTTTGTGACACCTACTTGGATAGATCTTGATTTCTCCTCCCCGACAAAGGTGCCAGAAATACTTCTAATGTTTGCTGTGTATCCCTGGCAACGGTGCCAGAAATGCTTCTGATGTCCGTTATGCTACTGCACAAAAGACCTTCTAGTGGCGCCAGAAATGGGTACGTTCATGACACCAGGAATCCTTCTACGTTGGTGTTCCCTCGAAGCAGAAAGGATGATGTAGCACAGCGGAGGTAAGTATTTCCCTCAGTTTGAGAACCAAGGTATCAATCCGGCGGAGGAGTATCTCAAGATCCTGCACAAACACAAAAGCTTGCACTCAACCCTATGAAGGGGTTGTCAATCCCTTATAGATTGTTTGCCAAGTGAGAACTGAAAGCAACAAAGTAACAAAGCAAAGTAAAAGCGGAGTTGTAAACGATGGATGTGAATAGACCCGGGGGCCGAAGTGTTTACTAGTGGCTTCTCTCATGAAAGCAAGTAGACGGTGGGTGAACAAATTACTGTCGAGCAAGTGATAGAACTGTGCAGAGTCGTGACGATATCTATGCAATGATTATTTCTATAGGCATCACGTCCGAAACAAGTAGACCGATACTTTCTGCATCTACTACTATTACTCCACATGTCGACCGCTATCCAGCAAGCATCTAGTGTATTAAGTCCATAAGAACAGTGTAACGCCTTAAGCAAGATGACATGATGTAGAGGGATAATCTCGAACCAATGATAAAAATCCCATCTTTTTACCCTTGATGGCAACTGCTTGATGTGTGCCTTGCTGCCCCTACTGTCACTGGGAAAGGTCACCACATGGCAGAACCCAAAACCAAGCACTTGTCGCATTGCAAGAGTCATAGATCTAGTTGGCCAAACAAAACCCAAGACTCGAAGAGATTTACAAGGATATCAAATCATGCATATAAGAAATCAGCAAAGACTCAAATATATATCATAGATAATCTGATTACAAGTCCACAATTCATCGGATCTCGACAAACACACCGCCAAAGAAGATTCCATCGGATAGATCTCCATGAAGATCATGGAGAACTTTGTATTGAAGATTCAAGAGAGAGAAGAAGCCATCTAGCTAATAACTACAGACCCGTAGGTCTGAAGTGAACTACTCACGTGTCATTGGAAGGGCGATGATGATGATGAAGAAGCCCTCCAACTCCAAAGTCCCCTCCGGCAGGGCGCCGGGAAGGGTCTCTAGATGAGATCTCGCGGAAACAGAAGCTTGCGGTGGCGGAAAAGTATTTTCGAGGCTCCCCTGATTTTTTGCGGAATATTTGGGAATTTATAGGCCAAAGACCTAGGTCAGGGGGCCGCCAGGGAGGCCACAAGCCTGCCCACGGCCGCCTCCCCCCTGGTGGCGGAGTGGGGGCTTGTGGGCTCCCTGGAGCCCACCTGGCATGGCCCAAAAGCCCCCTGGACTTCTTCCGTTCGGGAAAAAATCATTTTGGGGGTTTTCTTCCGTTTGGACTCCGTTCCAAAATCAGATCTGAAAAGAGTCAAAAACACGGAAAAAACAGGAACTTGCACTTGGCACTGAATTAATAAGTTAGTCCCAAAAAGATATAAAAAGGTACATAAAACATACAAAGAAGGCAAGATAACAGCGTGAAATCATCAAAAATTATAGATACATTTGAGACGTATCACTCAGCTAAGCGGTAGTACCATGCACCTGGGTGGTACTACCATCCTGCAGAGAGCGGTACGACCGCTTAGCCTAGTCGACGGGAGGCAAGATACAATAATAAATTACTAAGAAGAAGTGGGAGCGGCACAGGTGGGCGGAGCGGTACTACCGCTCCCCCTGGGCCGTACTTCCGCCCAAAAATAGAAAACACCCCCGTGGTGCCAGGGAGAAAATATAAGCGGAAGAGAGGCCAGGAGGGGAGGGTGGCAGTACCACCAGAGTGGTACTATCGATCTGCCCTAGCGGTACTTGTGCTTGAGAGGGAAAACCTGCCTAGAACTGCCATAACTTTCGCATACGAGATCTGAATTGAGCAAACTCAAGCTTGTTGGTTATCTTAAGGACATGCAGTTATGAAAATGCCAATCATACAGAGATGTGAAACTTCTATGAATGAAGAACCGGCAAAAACTTCCAACATCGAAAGGATCATAGAATATGCATATGGACTCAATTTTCGATGAACTCGAGCTTGTCATGAAGATGACCATAAGCTCTACAACTCACAAAGAGAATCACCAAACAAGAACCAAGAAAGATGATGCAAGGATGCACATGGTTTGAGCTCTCAACAAATGATACAATCAAGCTACTCACTTGAGATCCCCCCTTGACAGTACGACAATCTATCCTAAAAACAGAAAAACCTATCAAGGGCAAACCTATACCTTGAGCATAGTCCACTTGAGCTAGATGATGACGATCTTGACTTCCTCAATATGGACCACCTTTCTTGATTGTGTTGTCTTGATGAAGACTAGTTGATTGCCCCCCATACTCACTATGGGTGAGCCACACTTCAGCACATCTTCACAAGTCCTTTGCCACCACAATGAACGACAAGCTTCAAGCATGATATCTTCGTGATGCTCCACTTGAACTTGCACACCGCCATCTTGATAACGATCACTACTTGATGTCATCCTTCATGGGATGTATGAGATCTTCCTCTTGACGCAAGCCCATCGAAACACACCTAATCCCACATAGAACTCCCATGAAGACCATGGGTTAGTACACAAACCATAGTGAACAATGCTTACCATACCATGGGATTACTTGATCCCTCTCGGTACATATTGTATGCTTTGTGTGTTGAACAAATTGATTCATTCTTTGACTTTGTCTTGATCAACCTTGTGTCTTTATGACCAATCTTTGGATAAAAGCTTGAATGCCACCTTAGTCATTATATAAACTCCTTGAAACCAACATATGGACTTCAAGAAGTGCATATGGACAAATCCTACAAATATAACTTAAGGCAATCATTAGTCCATAGGGATTGTCATCAATTCCCAAAACCACATATGGAGAAATATGCTCCAACAAGTAGTGATATGTTATAAAATTTTCTCGGATCACATGGTAGGAAGCTCACAACAAGACTATAAAACATAGAATTTAGGGACTTAGTGAAAATAATAGTTTTTCACAAACAGTTTTAACCTGAAGGCGTATTGATAACAAGAAAACTATATTCTACATGAGTTATAATGGCATGAAAATTTGCAGCACGGTAGTAGACATGATGCTCTTCATTTCATTCAACACGAGCAATGTCTAATTATGCTCAAAAACATGGCTAGCATAAACACAACAGGGCAATCTGAAGTAAACAAATTCTCACACTTTTTGAAAACAACAGGGTGCGAGGGAAGAATTTTTTAACAGATTGGCATGTTTGATAGCAGAATGTACATACATGTCACTCTGAATTTGATCTCGTTCAAACACTATTGATGTGCATCTTCTACTACAAAGATTGTTGCATTTATATTTAACCTCATGGAAAAAATGGCAATTTGTTATTACACATGACAAAAACAGAGGATGGATGAGAACTAGTGCATCCTACTACAAAGACTCTTCGAGCAGAACCATGGCATGGCTGATGAAGACACGTGTGAAGAACCCAAGTACAAGCATGGCCAACCATTTCTTGTTGGTGAATACTTCGAGGAGTGCAGTTCCACTTATTGCAAGTTACATAGATATTGCATGGACAAAATATTAGAAGGAGAAGATACTAACATTCTGAAAGTGCACTATGACATAACACATTTCTATCACCTTCATGGTACCATCAATGTGGAATTCGAGGACTTCCATATTTTCTTTAACTTTGATGATCTTTTTGTCACTCTTGTCAAATGCTTGATGTTGTAAGTACTTCACAAACTCTGATCAACTTCTTCATACAAGGTTGTAAATGAAAAAAGCTAACTGTATTATATTTCTCTCAAGGGATTGACGATGCAGAGATCATTAAGGGTGCATGTGTATTTCACAAATCCTGATTTAGCAAACAACATTTTGTTTGATAATAATGTTACACGCGGGGCTTACATTGATCATTTTGCCAATATTTTGTGGAAGTTACATGAAGGAGAATTCTTCATGTGGCCATATCATGGACAGTAAGTTTAATTAAAACCACACATAGATTGAGGGTCTTTTAGTTTTCAACATATTTCATAAGATCAAGGTATCGTTAAACTGTAGCCATCACTTGATCTTGGTGATCATTGTTCCAAAATGCAACACGGTTTACTACTTGGATTCTCTGGGACAGTCAATTAAGCCTCAAGATCTAAATAATCTTTAGGATTTCATGGATAGTATTGAATTCTTTGATGTTATAATGTTGTGTTCATATCCGGTTCAAGAATTTAGTATGTGAAAATTCATCTTCATGTGTAGTGTATTGTCAAAGAACATAACTTTAGGACGGTCACGGTTCCACCGCAACTATCTCTGCAACAGGTGATTGTTTCTCTGGTAAGACAACAAAATCTGTTATTTTCAGAAAATGCTAGTGAGACGTTCAAGTTTCTAAGTAAACCTCTATCTATTTATCTCGAAAGAAAAAAGGAAACAACTTACACCGGTTAGGTTGTTCCTAATAGGGAAAATACATGACTAATAGTGTACAAATTTTTTTAGTGTCCTCAACAACAAGAAGGGGCCAACCTATGTGGGTAATATGTTTGCACACACATGATGAACCTATGTAGACATGTTGAATGTGGTGATGATGCTGACAAAATAGGACTAGCAAGTGTGTTTCTTAATTACCATGTTCTACTCCACATGTATGTCATATTCTGATATGAAAATCTTGAAGTTGATCTTCGGACCGATGTCCTCTTAACCGCTCGTTGCAGATGAATTGTTGTCTATTAGGAAATTTATAAGCACCTTCCATGTGAAACACTATATCAAGCCGAGTAAAGATGTTGGAAATTTCATCTTTCATATCCCCAAGAATAAGTATGCATTCATATAGTGTTATCAGCTAAACATATACGCATGGATGCATTATTTTCCATCTGATCTTGTCTTCGTATTTCATACACTACGCTTAGGTGATGCATATGTCCATACATCTCTAGAGCTAGTATTTCCTCAATCGCATATTGTGGCGAATTATGATGAATGTCCTTCTTATGGACACTGTTTGTTCAATTGCATATTGCAGCAAATTATGATGAATGTTCGTGTGGACGCTATTTCTTTAATTGCATATTGTTGTGAATTTTCTATTCGCAGGGTGATTCAAATACGATATTTTACAATAACTTGGCCTTTTCAGCGGACACAGTTCAAGCGACTAACTATGCGCTATCCATAATGGAAAGCACATATAACTTATAGCGCAACCGCCTGTGATATAAAGGAAAAGCACACGAGGTATAAAACTGAATAGTTGGTGATACATAAGAAATCGCACATGATTTGTAGCACTTGTACATGTGCGTCGGAGCTCCTCAATCATTTGCGATAGCACCTTATCTTACACGTGAGCCAACAGGAATCCGTGCACGATGCAAGGATGATCCCATGCATAAATTGTTTAGGAAACGTGTGCGATGATATCATGCATGACAGACGCTTGCTACAGAAAACTTGTATTGGATGATGCAGATATCACACAGAATTTCTACAGTGGCCCGTGTCCATTAGGTAACGTTTTGCAAGTGGTTAAATGCAAAACACCATTTGATTTCCATGATCAGTTAGACGCGTTTGATTCCTAATGGACGTGTGTGATTGATCCATAATCCAACACGTAAGCCCAAAAGATAGTGTGTGCAATATGTTCCTCTATCGCACACAATTATGTTTTGCAAACCATCTGCACCATCGACCACCATCACCGATGGGTTTTCCGTCTTGTGTGGGATGAACCCCCTATCACCCACATAGTCAAGGAGATGGTTTAAAAATGCATCGCTAATAGTGGTTACAAATCGTTTGTATAGCACGCCGTTGCACCAGCGTATATCAAGTGATATGAAATCCGAAGTATCCAATCAAATATATGGAACCTTAAAGAGAAAGACTCAATTCATCACAACAAAGGTAGAAAGGGAAGAACGCCATATGATTCAATTATATTAACAAAGCCCATGGTACGTGAAGATTGTGTCCTATCAAGATCATGAGAGAGAGAGAGAGGGAGATCAAATACATAGCTACTGATACATACATTCAGCCTGCTCGGGTGAACTACTCCCTTCTCATCATGGAGACAACTCATACGTCCATTTTGCATCATGATTTCTTATTGATATTTGTGGTATTCTTGTCCATTATTCCCCACTATCATACGATTCCTATGCTCTTTCTCTCTGAATATGCAGCTACATCACGAAGAGGGAAATATCTAGAAACTAGAATTCTAGACATGAAAACCAAGAAAAAGGTAGAAAAATCACCAGACTCGAAATGACCTCAAACTTCACGGAGAATTTTGTTGGAATATTCAAGAATTTCTAGACCAAAAATATACTAGATGGGGGCCACGTGCTGCCCACAAGTCAACAGGGCGCCTCTAGATGGCTTGTGGGCCCCCTACAGGTCTCTCGACCCCCTCTTATCCTATATCACCTGTTTTACCCTAGAAAAAATCAAAAGCAATCATTTGGGATGAGTCGTTGCTGTTTCAAGGTGGAAACCTGGGCAGGGGCCATTTTGCCCTCCGGCAGCCAGATTCTGCTGGGGGAATCCTCTTAGAGGGGGGAGACTAAAGCCATCATCATCACCAATGCTTCCTCCTTCGTGGGAGGACCAATCTTCATCAACATCTTCACCAACACCATCCATCTCCAATCCTAGTTCATATCTTGTATTCAATCTTTGTCCCAAAACCTCAAATTGGCACATGCGGTGTCCTAGTTGTGTTGATTACATCTTGTAGTTGATTCTTGTTGGACTACTTGGTGAAAGATATGATGTTCACATCCTTAATCATTTTTATTACACCTCTGATCTTGAAGTTGTTGATGAAGTGTGAGAAGTTACTATTGTTCTTGAGGACATTGGAGGAGTCTTGTTATAAATAATCTTGTGAAGTCGGTATTTGAATGATATTTTGATAATATGCATGTTGTTACTTCCTTTAGTGGTGTCATGTGAACGTTGACTACATGACACTTCACCATGCTATGGGCCTAAGGGAAGTCATTATGGAGTAATAAGTAGATAATGGGTTGCTATAATGACACAAGCTTAAACCCCAGCTTATGCATTCATTCATAAGGGGCTCATTTGGATCCACATGTTTCATGCTATGGTTAGATTTATATTAATTCTTCTTTCGTAGTTGCAGATGCTTGCATGAGGGGGTAATCATTATTAGGTTGTTAGTTCAAGTAAGAACAACACCATAGCACCGGTCCACCAACATATCAAATTATCAAAGTAGCGAATGTGAATCAACTCAACATAATGAACATGATTAGACAGAAATTCCCATCTGTCCTCGGGAGCGCTTACTTATCGGCTTGTCCTTTGGTATATAAGGATTGGGCTATCCTGCTGCACCTTTGTTACTATTGCCACTTGTTACTTGTTACAATTTATCTTGCTACAAAACTATCTACTATTGTTACTTACATCACTTGCAGGGAATACCATCTTGAAAACCGCTTGCCATTTCCTTCTACTCCTCATTGGGTTCGACACTCTTACTTACTGACAGGACTACGTTTGATCCCTATACTTGTGGGTCATCAATACTCTTTTCCGGTGCTGTTGTCGGGGAGTGAAGCGCCTCTTGTAAATGGGAATTGATAAGAAAACATTTTCTATACGTGCTAAAATTTACTGATGCTTGTCACTATGAACGGTCACCCTTTGAGTGGTTTGTTAGGGGCATCTTCGCCTCGAACTGAAGATGAGGAGTTGTTCCTCAATATACTGAACCTACTAAAAATATTTATTATGAAATTCCTTCGGTTATGCTTGAAAAACTGTTATCTAATCCATATGATGGTACGACTCATCCTCATTACCATTTGATATTTGTTGATGAGGTTTGTGGAATATTTCAGCTTGCAAGTTTGTATGGAGACAAAGTTAAGAAGAAAGTTTTCCCTTTATCTTTGGAGGGAAAAGCTTTAATGGTATAGGCTATTAGATAATATTGGATCATGGGAGTGGAATAGACTAAAGCTGGAATTTCATCACAAGTTTTATCCCATGCATCTAGATCATCGTGATTGGAACTTTAAGACCATTAACACCATTCACTTGGAATTGTTTCCTCAGAAAATGTGCTATATGTTCTTTACCATTGACATAAAAAGTGGCTTTGCTTTTATTGCAATCAATAACAGCCCCTGCAGTATTTAAGAAAGGTCTACCAAGGATATTTCACATGTTATCATCCTCGGGCATATCGTGTATAACAAAGTATGTCAAGATAGTAACATTTTCAACAACAACGGGTACATCCTCGCAAATATTGATAGGTATGGCAGTTGATTTGTCAGCTATTTGCAATGAAATTTCAGTAGGTGTAAGTTTATTCAAGTCAAGTCTTTTGTATAAAGAGAAAGGCATAACACTAACACTAGCTCCTATATCACATAAAGCAGTTTTCACATAGTTTCTTTTGATGGAACATGGTATAGTTGGTATTCCTGGATCTCCTAGTTTTTTAGATACTCCATCCTTAAAAGAGTAATTATCAAGCATGGTGGAGATTTCAGGTTCACGTATTTTTCTTCTATTAGTGATGATATTCCATATACTTAGCATAAGGGGTCATCTTTAAAACATCAGTTAAATGAGTATGCAAAAAAGACTGGCCTAAGCATTTCAGCAAAGCGTTCAAGTTCTTCATCATATTTTTTCTTAGTTGGTTTGGGTGGATAAGGCATGGGTTTTTGAACCCATCGCTCTCTTTCTTTGACATACTTTCTAGCAACAAAATCTCTTTTATCATAACGTTTATTCTTAGGTTGTGGGTTATCAAGATCAACAAAAGGTTATATATCAACATCAGTATGTGGTTATTTATCATTGTCGGGTTGAGGATCTACATGAGCATCATCATTGTCATTTTCATTATCACTAGGTGAACGCTCACTACCATATTGAGTTTTAGCGTCACAGATAGAGACATCATTAGCATTAGCAAAGGTATTTCTACTTCAGGTTCACTAGAAGTGTGCAAGGTCCTACCGTTTTTCTCATTATTTTTCTTCCTAGAAGGACTAGGTGCATCAATATTAATTCTTTGTGAATCTTCTTCGGTTCTTTTAGGATGACCCTCTGGATATAGTGTATCTTGAGTCATTGTTCCTCCTCTAGTCATTACTCTAATATCATGCTCATTCATATTATTATTCATTTCATGAAGTAGCTCACTTTGTGATTTAGCAACTTGTTCTAGTTGGGTTTGAACCGTAGAAGCATGTTTTCCTATACCTCTTACATCATTGTTTATTCTAAATAACAAGCCACTTAAGCGAGCAATCATATCATAGTTTTGTTTCAATTGTTTCATAACATAGTAGTTGAAATGATCTTGCTTTCTAATATAATTATCAAACTGATATAAGCATTGACTATGATGTTTATTGTAAGGGATGTCACCTTCATCAAACTTTAAAAGAGAATTTACCTCTACCACCTATGGTGGTGTGCTGAGACCATGTATTTCTTTATTAGGTGGTAAATTCTTAACATCTTCAGCTTTAATGCCCTTTTCCATCATACATTTCTTTGCCTCTTACGTAGTTTCAGGACTAAGGAATAATATACCCCTCTTCTTTGGAGTAGGTTTAGGCAGTGGTTCAGCAAGTGTCCATTCACCACAATTCTTCATTATATTAGTCAATAACTCCTCAGCTTGTTCGACATTTCATTCCCTAAAAACACAACCAGCACAACTATCTAGGTCCTCCCTAGAAGCATGATTATTCCATTAAAATATATATCAAGTATTTCATTCTTTTTAAGAGGATGATAAAAAAAAGAATTAAGTAATTGTAGAAGCCTCCCCAAGCTTGTGGGAGACTCTCTTCTTCAATTTGCACAAAGTTATATATTTGTTGTAAGGAAGCTTGTTTCTTATGAGAAGGAAAATATTTTTCAAAGAAGTAGTAAATCATATCTTGGGGACTACGCACACAACCAGGAGCAAGAGTATTGTACCAAATCTTAGCATCACCCTTTAATGAGAACGAAAATAATTTGAGAATATAGTAGTAGCGAATTTCTCATCGTGATCAAATAGGGTGGTTATATCATTTAACTTAGTGAGATGTGCCACAATAGTTTCATTTTCATAGGCATGAAATGGATCAGGTTCAACCAAAGTAACTAACTCTCGTTCAACAAAGAATTCACAATCTTTATCTGTAACAGAGATAGGTGAAGTAGCAAACTTAGGATCACATTTTACTATAGCATTCAAGGATTTCTCTTTCAACTTGCATTGTAATTTCTTAAGGTCTTCTTTCTCCTCACAAGAAAAAAAGTGTCTCGCTATTTCTTCATCCATAACATAACCTTTAGGTACTTTAGGCATTTAAATTCTAGGTTAGTCATGTCTAAAAGGTCTTTCAATATTTTTAGTTTCAAAGACTTCATCAGTTTCAACAAGCTCAATTTCTGTAGCTCTAGCAAGTTGTTCGTCAAGAAATCCACCTAGTGGCACAGTATCATCAAGCAAGGTACTAGCATCATTCATTGTAGAGGTAGCATCATCAATAACTTGCGACATACGGTGGTGGTGTTGCAAGTCTATTCAAAACGGAAGGTGAATCAAGTGCAGAGTTAGATGGCAATTCCTTACCTCCCCTCGTCTTAGAGGGAACAATCTTGGTTCTTGTATCTTTAAGATTCTTCATAATGATCAATAAATAGATATCCCAAGTGAATCAACAAATATAGCTATGCCCCCTGGCAACGGCGCGAGAAAACGTTCTTGATAACTCACAAGTATATGGGATCGCAATAGTTTCCGAGGATAGAGGGTTCAACCCAAATTTATAGATTCGACACAAGGGGAGCCAAATAATATTTGCAGGTATTAGCAGCTGAGTTGTCAATTCAACCACACTTGGATATTTTCTATCTGCGGCATAGTGATTAGTAGCACAGTAATACGATAGTTTCGATAGCAATGGTAAGGCTAGCAATAGTAACAATAACAGTGGTAGCAGTTTTGTAGCAGTTGTAACAGCAGTAGAAACAATAGTAACTTAGCAAGAAAAATAAGTGGAACACTCGTAGGCACTGGATCGGTGATATTTCTGGATGACATTCATCATGTATCAGTCATAACATAGGACAAAACAGAACTAGCTCCCGTTCATTGATATACTATAGGCATGTATTCCATAAATAGTGATATGTGCTTATGGAAAAGAACTTGCATGGCATACTTTTACCTATCCTCCCATGGCAGCGGGGTCCATAAGGAAACTAAGGGATATTAAGGCCTCCTTTTAATAGAGAACTGGAACAAAGCATTAACACATAGTGAATACATGAACTCCTCATACTACAGTAATCACAGGATAGAATCACAATTATTGTCACTTCGGGGTATGCGGATCCTAACACGTAGTAAGTGCATATAACTTGCAAGATCGGATCAAGAACATAGCTATAACGGTGAAAACATAAACGGTTCAGATCTGAAATCATGGCACTCGAGCCCTAGTGACAAGCATTAAGCGTGGCAAAGTCATATCAACATCAATATCCGAACATAGTGGATACTAGGGATCAAGCCCTAACAAAACTAACTCGATTACATGATGAATCTCATCCAACTCCTCACCAACCAGCGAGCCTACGAAGGAATTACTCACTCCCGGTGGGGAGCATCATGGAATTGGTGATGAAGGAGGGTTTTTGATGACGAAGACCAAAGATTCCCCTCTTCGGAGCCCCAAACGGACTCCGGATCTAGCCTCCCGATGAAGAAGAGGAGGTGCCGGCGGCTCCATATCGTGAAACATGGTGAAACTTCCTCTCCTATTTTTCTCCAAGAATATGATTTTATAGTGCTGGAGTTAAGGTCAGCGGAGCCCCAGGGCCCCACTACCCACCAGGGCACGCAAGGAGGGCGTGGCTCACCCTGGTGCCAAGTGGCCGCCTAGGGCCCCCTCGAGTGGGTCTTGGTTCCACTATTTTTTTATTACACAAAAAATCTCTAGAAAGTTTTGTCCAATTCCGGGAACTTCTATTTCTGCGCAAAAACAACACCATGGTAGTTCTGCCGATAACAGCGTGACTCCGGGTTAGTTTCATTCAAATCATCCAAATTAGAGTCCAAAACAAGAGCAAAAGCGTTAGGAAAAGTAGCTATGATGGAGACATGTCACACCTATACAATTTTCCATTGTATTAGGTGTGTTGGGTATACAAGAGATTTCTTGTATTTGCTTGCAGGGTTATTTGAGAGAGACCATCTTCATCCTACACCTCCCACAAATTGATATACCTTAGGTCATCCACTTGAGGAAAATTTGTTGTTGTCCTGCAAAACTCTACACTTGGAGGCCCAACAAAGTCTACAAGAATAAAGTTGTGCAGTAGACATTAGGATGGTACCGAAAGGTAGGGGCACAAAGGCAATGGAGATTCTCCTTTGGGAAATGCTAGAGGCAATGGAGTCGATGTATCCTTGTCAGCGGGCTCACTGGTATGAGTAGCGCTCCCACATCTCATCACCGAATCTAAAGGTGGAAGGGCTTGTCAATTTACATATTATTGAGTATTTTCACGATGAGGAGGCGAAGGCGCCAAAGGATTCTGACAAGGATGGGGATTCTGGTGAGAAGGAGGAGGAGGATTCTAACAAGAGGAGAACGAGGAGGAGAAGGAGGACGCAGAAGACGACATCTACTAGGGGGGTTGGAGATTGTAGCCCAGGAGGAGGTGGCAGACGAGTTCTTCTATCAGGGGGGGTATGGAGATCGTCCCTCATCCTTCACTAATATACATGAATGTGATCATTCAGTTGGACGACAAGGAAGAGTAGATGGATGACCAGGAGCTATTGGTGGACGTGCTGCTGGTAAGCTTGGAGGTCACTCCAGGATGCAAGACTGTCCCCATAATGGTGGAAGAGTATGAGCTCTCGGCTCACTTTGAGCAAAATGTGTAATGGTCCAACTGGCACGTGGCTCACCATCTTAAGCGTCTCCAACCCCCTTCTAAGTATTCTTGAGGATCCCACATGTGGATGCCCGTTGTTAACTTAAAATAGTGAGAGCTCTTAACTTTTGTTTAGCTTGGCTAATCATGTCATTAATTTTTGTTTGAATATGCTTACATTGGTGAATCCTTGAAATGTTTTTTGCCAATTTTTAGTACCTACATACATCACACATGTAGTTCAAATTTGAGCAATTCCTCATAAATCTCTAGATATTCACAAAATGAATGTAATATAGGAAAAAAAAACTAGAAAAACATGAAACATGGGAATTGTGCATCAAATGTGGTCTACTTTGGATGAAAAATTAGAGGGACCCATTTTCATATTTATTTCAGGCACTTCCCACACAACCGAGAACTTTTCATGCACTCTAATGTAGTATGCATATTAATGTTCTAGTGCATTCCCAAGTTCTATGCATGTTGGGTCATCAATCCGAGCATTATTGTGAAGTAAAACTCATGTTCATGAAAAATGTGCTCCAAATGAGCTCCAAAGCTAGGGCCAACACTTCAAGTTTGACCCCATATAAAAAATGAAAAAGGTCTCAAAAATGAAATTCCTTTGCATGGATCCATCTTTTGTACACTAGTTTGTGGGGGAAATAATAAACTTGCAATACAACATGTTTGAAATACAACAAGTTCGAAAATTTGGCAATGTTTGATTGAAAAACCAATTTAATTTAACAAATTCATGAAATGTGGGTCACCAGTTGTCACACACATAGTTAAGTTATGTGAAGGGAATTTCATGAAAATATCTGTAGACGTGGTTTTGTATTTTTTCCTAGCAAGTCTAGTTACATAAAATGATTGTGCGCATAAGTTTTAGATTTTTTCAAAATGTTTTAAATACTTATCCTCAACCCTCACCCGTGAAACCCCTCTAAAACCCTCAAAACCCTTCACACCCCCTAAAACCGCACACCCACCGGGCCATTGGATCACCTCGCGGGGACTGTTTGGATCATGCGCTAGGGTTACACATGGTCGATCTGCAAGAGGTGACCTAATTAGCTGGATTCGGTCGGGTCATGACATGAGTGGCCCACCTGGCAGCAGTCCTGTCGGCCATTGGATCACTGTGGCGGGACGATTTGGATCACATGCTAGGG
Source organism: Hordeum vulgare subsp. vulgare (assembly GCF_904849725.1). Taxonomy (NCBI): domain Eukaryota; kingdom Viridiplantae; phylum Streptophyta; class Magnoliopsida; order Poales; family Poaceae; genus Hordeum; species Hordeum vulgare. The sequence continues at coordinate 143,386,259 of NC_058522.1, forward strand.
TTACACATGGTAGATCCGCAAGAGGTGACCTGATTGGCTGGATTCTGTCGCGTCCGGACATGAGTGGTCCACCTATTAGCGGCATAAGAGGAACAAGAGACAAGCGACAGAAACCGTGGGCTGGAAAGCGAGCACAACATTGGGGACGCTTGTTGGTCCGACGAAAGGGTCGTGGTTCTTTGCTCGCCGTCTTAGCCCGCAATGCACGCGCCCGCAGCCATGCCTAGCCATGCATGCATGCATGGACTGACATGTCATCGCATCAGGGCTATTAAAATGTGTGCAGCCATGCCATCTTCATGCATGCCCGTGCAACCAATGGAGCATCGTCGCAACACGGCTATTAAAATACATGCAACTTTACCAGTCGAGGTGCCCGATTTAGTGTGAAAAACGCATAGGGCTCCATTCGGTGCAGTAGATGATTGAGCATGTGAACACGGAGATCATGCCATGATGAATGTGATGTGAAGGGTCTATGGCTATTTAAACGCCTCCCGTCTACATCTTTGTCTCTCTCTCTCTCAACTCGATATCACATCCGTCTACGCCCCCTTCTACTTCAACAAAAAGCCAAAGAAAAGAAGAGAAGGTGCAGTTAACTGGCCGGACCTACCGTCTGCCAACCACCATGTAGGAAAGGAAGTACCCCACTAGGGTCATCATCGAGAAAACCCTTCGGGTGTGGGCCATATTATCGGTATCAAAACCAATAGTTCTCGGGTAGGGTTTCCCCAACTGTGGATCTTGGATCGATGGGTTATAGGATACAAAGAAGACAATGTTTACTAGGGTTTGGGCCCTCTTGATGGAGGTAAAACCCTAAATCCTACTTTTGATTATATTGATGATGGAATATCAAATATAAAGTTGATCTACCTCGAGATCGTATGTTGTGGTCTAAAACCCTGTAAGTAATGATCTTAATTTGTCCTACGGACTAAGGCCCTCTAGTTTATATAGATACCATGGGTACTAGGGATACACAATGCCGTTTCCATCAAGGAGAAAACATGTCGATTATCATCTTGCCGTGGGGCGCACACCACGTCTTCGAAGAGTGTGTCTTGGATACAACATCGTCTTGTAGTTTGGGCTTGAGTGATATTATCAGACGGCCAAGGAGTCCGGTTCGTGGAAATAGGTAAGCGACCCAAATACCAATTAATCCCGGACTCCATCGGTAGCCCCCAAACTGGCCTCCAACGCCGTAATCTTGATTCCCAGTTGGTTCTTGCATCCAAGGTCTTTGCCTTGCGGGGCAAGTTCTTCTTCGCATCCACATTCAGCGGTAATAGTTCGCCCACCGATGACTTCCCTATTTTCCAACAATATATAGATATAACTTAGCCTCGAAGGAAAACCATTCAATTGCAAACAACATTTTTGTCTCACAACTTTTTAGCGAAAGGTCGCAACAGGTCGAGACCAATGACCCATTACAGAAACGTGGTTGGAGGAAGTTTTCTCATTGACACATTCCATCAACATGGAGATTGTGCCCCACTTTTGGGGGGATACAATTTATAATTTGGGATATCCCACACGCACATAACTGCACGATTTATCGAGAAATGGCAAGGTTCACGGCGCGGCAGAGGGGCTCTTGGTATCACAGTTCGGCCATGTTTATAAAAGGAAACCTCTACCATAGGCTCCATACGCTTTCCAGATATCACATCGTCGTCGCCTTTCTCAATCCTCAGAGCTCCAGCCTCCAAGCTTACTCCTTTCCCGAATCCCCTTGAGGCCTTTCTCCTATTCTTCCATGGCCAGCTCGGGCTCGAAAGGCAAGTGGGAGCCTTACTAGATCATCGAAAATGACATCTTGGTCTTGAAGAGCGCCGGCTACTTGTCGGCAGACATCATACATCGCGCTCCATAGAAGGTCCAGGTCATCCCCACGCCAACAAAAGGAAAGAGGGTGGAGTTCAACGCTCACTTTCTCTAGGGCCTTGGCTTCCCTCTCCACCCCTTTGTTGGGGGTCTAATGTTTTACTATGGGTTAGATTTCCATGATCTTCACCCAAACTCCTTTTTGCATATTTCGGCTTTATTGTTGTCTGTGAGGCCTTTCTGCGGGTCCAAACCCACTTCGGCTTCTAGTTGAAAGTCCTCAACGTAAAGTCTAAGGGAGTTAACGGCGAGTAGGCACAGTGCAGGGGAGTAATGATTAGCAAGATACCCCTAGTTCGATGGCCAGAAGGTTCCTTCATAGACACCATCAAGGTATGGCAAAAGAAACGGTTCAACATCACCGAGAAAAATGATGTGGTGTGGGTACTACCCCGTCAATTCAAATCCGGACCTCCCACCTGACTAGTGTCCTTGACAGAGAAGTTGCTCGACTTGGGGGAAGCTATGGAGGTCGAGGCGCTCCAAAGGTGCATCTCCATCTTGCTAAAGAAAAAGACCGAGCTGACCAATGTAGTTCAGGTCATGTTGTTGGAAATATGCCCTAGAGGCAATAATAAATTAGTTATTATTATATTTCTTTGTTCATGATAATCGTTTATTATCCATGCTATAATTGTATTGAATGAAAACATAGATACATGTGTGGATACATAGACAAAACAATGTCCCTAGCAAGCCTCTAGTTGGCCAGCCAGTTGATCAAGGATAGTCAAGGTTTTCTGACTATATGCAAGTGTTGTCACTTGATAACTGGATCACATCATTAGGAGAGTCATGTGATGGACTAGACCCAAACAATGAACATAGCATATTGATCGTGTCATTTTGTTGCTATTGTTTTCTGCGTGTCAAGTATTTATTCCTATGACCATGAGATCATATAACTCACTGACATCGGAGGAATACCTTGTGTGTATCAAACGTCGCAACGTAACTGGGTGACTATAAAGGTACTCTACAGGTATCTCCGAAGGTGTCCGTTGAGTTAGTATTGATCAAGACTGGGATTTATCACTCCATGTGACGGAGAGGTATCTCGGGGCCCACTCGGTAATACAACATCAAACACAAGCCTTGTAAGGAATGTGACTAAGTGTAAGTCACGGGATCTTGTATTACGGAACGAGTAAAGAGACTTGCTGGTAACGAGATTGAAATAGGTATGCGGATACCGACGATCAAATCTTGGGCAAGTATCATACCGAAGGACAAATGGAGTGACATACGAGATTATATGAATCCTTGACACTGAGGTTCGACCGATAAGATCTTCGGAGAATATGTAGGATCAAATATGGGCATCCAGGTCCCGCTATTGGATATTAACCGAGGAGTGTCTTGTGCCATGCCTACATAGTTCTCGAACCCGCAGGGTCTGCACACTTAAGGTTCGATGATGTTTTATTATAGTTGAGTTATATGTGTGGTTACTGAATGTTGTTCGGAGTCCCAGATGAGATCACGGACGTCACGAGGGTTTCCGAAATGGTCTGGAAACGAATATTCATACATAGGATGGTTTCATTTGGTCACCGGAAAGTTTCGGGCAATTCTGGCAGTGTACCAGGAGTGACGAATGGGTTCCGGGTGTTTTCCGGGAGGGGCTCACCCACCCGGGAGTGAGCCCAAGGCCCTAGGGTGGCGCACCAAGTCCTTACTAGGCTGGTGGAGCCATTCCAAGAAGACTATGGCGCCACAAGAAAAAATACCAAAGCCAAGAAAAAAAGAGGGAAATGGAAAGGAAGGAGTGGACTCCTTCCCCACCAAACCAAATTGGGGTTGGAGTCTAACTCCTCCCCCTTGGCCGGTGCACCCTTGAGGGCCTTGAGCCCCAAGGCTAGCCCCTCCCCTCCTCCTATATATATTGGTGGTTTAGGGCTTTTTGAGACACAACTTTGCCACGTGCAACTCAAGGCTATTCCACATAGTTTTTCCTCTAGATCGGACTTCTAAGGAGCTCGGGCGGAGCCCTGCAGGAGTAGATCATCACCACCACCGGAGCACCGTCACGCTGCCAGAGTACTCATCACCTTCTCCGTCTTGCTTGCTGGATCAAGAAGGCCGAGATCGTCATCGAGCTGTACGTGTGCTGAACGCGGAGGTGCCGTCCGTTCGGCACTAGATCGGGACGGATCGTGGGACGGATCGCGAGACGGTTCATGGGACGGATCGTGGGACGGTTCGAGGGACGTACCGTGAAGACGTTCCACTACATCAACCGCGTTTCTTAACGCTTCCCGTTGAGCGATCTACAAGGGTACGGGGATCTAATCTCCACTCGTAGATGGACATCACTATGATAGGTCTTCGTGTGCGTAGGAATTTTTTTGTTTCACATGAAACATTCTCAAATAGTGGCATCATGAGCTAGGTTCATGCGTAGATGTTATCTCGAGTAGAACACAAAAGGTTTTATGGACGGTGATGTTCGATTTGCTTCCCTCCTTAGTCTTTTATCGATTCGGCGGTATTGTTGGATTGAAGCAGCCCGGACCGACATAACTCGTACGCTTACGAGAGACTGGTTTCATCGATTGACATGCAACCTCGTTGCATAAAGATGACTGGCAGGTGCCTGTTTCTTCAACTTTAGTTGAATTGGTTTTGACTGAGACGGTCCTTGGAGAGGTTAAATAGCAATTTGCACATCTCCGTTGTGGTTTTTGCGTAAGTAAGATGCGATCATACTATATACCCATAGCAGCCACGTAAAACGTGCAACAAAAAATTAAAGGATGTCTAACTTGTTTTTGCAGGGTATGCTTTTGATATGATATAGCTGTAACGACTAAGATGCGGTCCTTTCTGATTTGGGGAACGAGGCCCCGAATTGGAAAGAAGCGCATCTAAGCATTTCGCAAGCACGGTAACATAGCACAAACATAATAATAGAAGAATGACAATAAGGGATTCAACTGCCATTTCATAAATATATCAGAGTTACATCACGCATCCAAACAAGGTAGTTCCGCTACGGACTACAAAACATGAGAAATGACTATGCTACCCTGCATGCTTGCCCACGATCACGACCACGTCTCAGTCTTCTGGATAGTTCACGTACAGGCGGTCGTTCTCCTTATCGTACTGCCATGCCAGCTGCGTGCCGTCGGGATCACCTGTCTCGGGGGTACCTGAACCTGTTGGTGTTGTGAAGGAATCTGTGAGCCACGGGGACTCAGCAATCTATGACCTCGGTGGCAGAACTAGTCAAGTTATTAGGTTGGAAAGGTGGAGTATTTAGGTTGCACCATCCTAAGCTTTATATGGTGGCTAACTTACGTTGACCATGTATTGAAGGTGGTCTATACTAGCGATCGATGGTTAACTGATCACTAAGTGATCCTGAACACCTACTTACGTCAATCATAACCCCACCATGTTCCCGATCGAAGAGAGGTCTTCGAAGGGGACAGTCACGGTTAAGCACACAGCTGGCAATTTTATTAGCTTATGTTTAATTTATCTATAACCGGATGTTAACAAATATTCCAAGTTGCCACATAACCGCGGGCACGGCTTTCCAAAAGATTAAACCCTGCAGGGGTGCTCCAACTAGTCCATCACAAACGTACACGGGCCGCGAAGTAATCCTCTATCATGAATCTCGTGATCTCGTCAGATTCCTTAGAGGAAAACCTCAACTCTGGGGAGAACCAAAGCTTCACCGGGATTCCTATACGCAAGATATATCGCTAAGGTAAGACAAGACTAGCAGGACCTCCCGGTGTGTCGACGACCCTGATAAGAGCCGCGTATCTCAGTATCAGGACAACACCGTCTATGCATAGTGGACAATGACCAATCCTAGAGTTTCCTCGAGGTGGTATAGCCTGCTGCTAGGTTGGTGGACCTACACTTATGAGGAGCACTGGCCCGGGTTGTTGATTAAATTCCTCGGGGTAGCTATTCCCTATGCAGATTATTATTAAGTGATTAGCAGATTAAAACCAATGTTGGGTCCTGCCGGACAAGTCTTAACACTACGCGATTTATCGAGGGGGTCCCCATAACAACCCCGAACGTGTTAGGAGTGATCATTATGGAATCAAACACCGGTAGCCGGTAACTATGGCGGCAATAACGGAACAAAACACCCGGCAAAAGGCTAGGCCTTCTGTTATTTACCAAGTATATAGGTGCATTAATTAAATAACAAAATTAGCATAATGATATCAAACTCATGTTATCACATGAGACAATTGCACCTGTAACTAGCAACGCGAACATTAGTAGCTGAGCAAAGCCTACTTAGCCATTCAATATTTGCTAGGAAGGGATAAGTGTTTGCGTTTCATGGAATTTCAGGAGGCAATTTTTTTAGTGGTAGGAAGAGAGCATATGAAAAAGGAAACGTAATCTAGCATAACAAGTCTAGAGATGGAATCAAGGTCATATCATCTTGCCTGTGATATCCTCAGCTTGGAACTGCTCTTGTTCGTCCCGCACGTACTCTCCCGAATCCACGTACTCGTTCTCCGATCCCGGTGCTACCTAACTTAAAAAATAGCATCCAATGAACAACGGCACCTCAAGATGCAACAAGCACATGATGCATGAGATGAAAATGAACATGCATCTCTATTCTACTCACTAGCACAAGCATGAGAAGTAAATACATGTTCCTGGACAGAAATGCACCCTAATCTATCTTGACATGCATGAGAATGACATGGTCAGATGCTTCATGTGAAAACGATGCAAAAGCATATAAAGAACATTGCAAACGGAGCTACGGATCAACGGGAAACAACGAAATTAGAAATGAAGTGCTACGTGTCAAATACATCACCAAACACTCCAATGGCATAACTCTGGTGTTTCCAGGTTTCCAAGACATAAAACAAACCAACATGGATGGGGTGGTGCAAATAATAACACCTCACCATCATCTAAGCACTCACAATCATCAAAACACCAAAACTACACAATCTGCCATAAACCTTATCATAACACTTTGAGAGCTACATGCAAAGCACCTACAGCCACCCAAATATGCCAAATAAGATATGTGGCAGTAGCTATCCAAGAGTACTTCAAGCACAAGAAAAAAATATAATGCAGAGGACTTTCACACAGAAAGTTACACAGCTGCTAACTTGGCCAAAAATATCAGTTTTCACGGACATGGTGAAAATTCCAGATTCTCACTAGTTGTTTATGCTCTGAAGCATTTTGACAGCACCCAAAACAATATCTACAGGACTCCAAATGGAATGAAAATTTACACAGAGCTAGACAAGTACAAAATCTACAACTTTCCAGTTGAAAGAAAAGGCTGAATCACAACACATGGATCTCTACAAGCTCAACAACACGGCAAGAAAATATAAACAGATTCTCAGACTTAGTGAAAATTACAGATTTTCACTAATCTGCAATTTCAGCCACATGCCTACTTTGACTAAGCACAACTTGCACATATGAATTCCTAAGCATGAAACAAAAGCAACAAGTGGTAGAGGGGGTTACCCTCTAATGCCACAACAAGGAATCAACCTCTTGTGTACACCACATCTCATGGAACCAAGCTCCAAACATAGAACAAATCTGAAATATGACATCTACAGACAATGTTCCAAAGGCAATACTGACTTCACCAATGGATTCCTGGGATGTTTCTACCCCAAAAACATATATAATACCTATGTACTTGTATAGAACAAATGGGCACAAACTAGGAAATAAATCTTGCATAGAATCACATATAGTGAATAGTGCACCATCACATGTGCTATTCACTAGATCTACACCTATAGAAGCTCTTGCACATGACCACAACATCAATGGGGCACATGAGGGGTATACCTCATGCCCATGTGCCTTGGCACACCACCACACCATCACATGAAACAACCACAACATAATAAAAACACCTACACAAGGTAAATAGATGTCACTACTAACTAAACTAACATAAGCACTTCTACCCTACACATGTCATCTTGCACATGTGCTCATCAAGTCATATCTTGCCATGACATGGGTGAGACATACACACATGAGCACACACACACACACATACACCACATACTTACACTAGTTAGGACACACACACACACAAGGTATGTGGGGAGGGAGAAACCCATCCACAGACATACACACACTTGGTGCAAGAGTTCATCGCTATGAGGAAGATCAGCACCTCACATATGTCACTAGCCCAAGCATATCACACATGTTATACACACACACATACATGGCAACTATCCCACATACACACACTACACAATCCTACACATGCATATAGCAACTTCCAAGCTAGCAAATTATAGCAACACATGATGTTGGAGGCAAGCAAAAACACCCACATGTAGGGCTACCGCCCCACTACATCTATGCCGGCCTTACAATGCAAAACAGCAAAGAAAGCAACAAAAAATAAAAAAGCGGTTTTGGGGGGGATCGAACCCTGGATCCCCTCGTACTAGCCACAGACCCAAACCACTCTGCTAACCTGCACTGGTTCGACAGGGAAGGGTCGCCAAGCAGGTTAAACTACTCTGCATCTACTGTAACTGCCACTGCCCGAAATAATAGCAAAAGGGGGTCGAGGGGGAGTCGAACCCATGACCTGTCAACAAAACAAGCATTGCACCTACCACCATGCTACGGAGAGAGACTTGATATTACAGGGAACTAATACAAGGAATACTAACACGAGCACCATGTGCTCTGGTCTCCTCGTCGAGACGCCGGTGACAGGGAACATCACCGGAGCACCCTACTTACTCTACTGCAGCTCTTCACGAGGGGGAGATCAACCACACCACAGCTAATCGAAGGGGGGGGTCCCTGCTCTCCTACTCCCCAGACCGAGCACGCCCACATGAAACAACAGACATGCTTGTCATTTCTTCTCCCGGGACAGAGGAGCACGGCGGCGATCCCTACTGCACACTACCGAGGGAAGAGGGAGGAGGAATCACTAGCTCACCTAGGGAAGGAGGAAGGGGTGCCGACCGGAGGAGGAGGCAGGCTGGAGAGGAAGTAGTCGGTGATCTCATGAGTCCTGCTGCAGACCGAAGTAGCTCTGACGTAGAACTGAGGTAGAGGAAGGAGAACGCCGGGACCAAGCCGATGGCGAGCTCCTGCCCGTCGGTGAGGTCGCTCCTCGACCTCAGCGACGGCGGGAATGGAGTGCGGGGTGCATCCCCGAGCCCCTGGACATGGTGGCGGCGCCGGACGACGACGGATGCAGCGGCAGACGCCGGCGGGAACTGCTCTCTCTCTCTCTCTGCCACAGGCTGCAGAACCTACCTTGGGGGAGAAAGAGAGATGGGGAAGGAGTGGCGGCGGTGGATGGGGAGAGTAGGAACCCTAGGGAAGAGGGGGCATGGACGCCAACGATTTAAGAGGGGGCCTCGACGTTCGTAGCCTTCACGGCGGCTCGCTTCTCTCTCTGAAGCCTGACGGAAAGGAGGCGCGGGTACCAGACGGCGTCAGGAGGAGGAAGGAGGTCGTGCGCATGGGCTGCTACGCGGGGAGAGGAGTATTGGGCCACACAGGAGGGAGGGAGCCCACCTGTGGCGCAATATAGAAGCAAATAAATCCCTGGGGCTTTTCCAATTACAGAAAAAGACCAGAGAAGAAAAGAAAGCACAGACAAATCTATAAATGCTAAAACTAAAACTAGCACACCCCTGGTCATGATAAATTATGACCTATTTGAATAAATTATAAAATGAATACTTGGAGCAACTAAATATTTACAACACAGAATTATTGGAGTCCGTTTTGTATCTATTTGCACCATTTGCACACCTATTCAAAACAGCAATATCACATCTCAAATTCACCACAAAAATATGCTAACACATGGGCATTTTAGAAATAGGATTGGAACAAGAGGAACTTGATCTTGAGATAAATAAGAGAGAGAGAGTTTTGAAGCCTATGCAAAGCACAAGGTGACCTATTAGCAAAAGCACCACTCCTCTTACCAACACATGCCACCTCACATCACAACCCATATCAACACAACACCACAATGCTCACAAAGCAATCTACACAAGGACATGAAATGATATGGCATGCATGCATGCAAAGGAAGAGTAAACAAGTGACATCAGAAGAAATCATATGCATTGAACTCTCTCATATCAATGACAAGGTGGACAGATACGTTTGAGACGTATCAAGCATCCCCAATCTTAACTCCTGCATTCCTCGAGTAGGGAAGTGATAAAGAATGAATTTTTGATGCTTTCATGCTACCTAGCATATATGTCCTTTGTAACTCCTCTTATGTGACGTGAATGTTCAGATCCATTAGATTCAAAACAATAGTTTGCTATTGACGTGGAAACAATAATAATTCAAGCAAACTAGCAAGGTAATCATGAACTTTCAAAATAACAAGGCCAAAAGAAAGTTATCCCTACAAAAGCATACAGTCTGGCTATGCTCTATCATCATTGCACAACGAATTTAAATCATGCACAACCCCGGTATTGGCCAAGTAATTGTTTCAAACTTTGACTTTCTCAAACCTTTTCAACTCTCATGCAATACATGAGCGTGAGCCATGGTTTTAGCACTATAAGTGGTGTGGAGTGTGGTGGAGGTTGCAAGACAAAATAAGGATAAGATGATCACATTAACAAGGCATATCAATGAGTTGTGGAGATGCTCATTGATGGGGTTATAGTACTAGGGTAGGGTCATAGGCCTTCCCTATAAGTCCTACCCAAGGACTACCCTTCATAAGGGATAAGGCCCTTAGTCAGTTCCGACTGAATTAAGGACTTCCCATCATCCAGTCGGTGACGAATCCTCCATCGTCCAGTCGGAGATGAGCATTCAGAGTGTATCAAACTAACCGACTAGATTACACTCTGTGCATCGTAACCCCCCTGGAGGGAAACGGTCCGTTAAGACATCCGTTACCTGTAACATAGGCATTTATTCGCCACTACTCCACCCCTGTGCACCGAACCGTTGTGAAGGGCAGCGCACTCTATATAAGCCGCCCTTCCTCACTGGTGCAAGGGTTAGCAATTCACTGTAATCCATATTCCACTCGACAACAAGCTCCCAGAGCACTGAGACGTAGGGATTTTACCTCCACCGTTGAGGGGCCTGAACTCATCCAACCTCGGCGTAGCTAAGGCTCTTCCCATCCTTTCGTACCCTACACATCTACTGTCAGACTTATACCCACGACAGTTGGCGCCCACCATGGTGCAGGCGTCTAAGCGACTTCCGATGAGTTTGCAACTACATCTTTTCGTCATGTCGTCCGGTGGAGATTTGAGCATGGGTCACGAGATCCTCTTCGGCGCTCTCTCCTTCATCGTCGATGATTCGGCATGGCTTCGGGACGCCCCTCTCGACGTCGAGACGCTCCCCCGTCGCGGGGCTACGCACTTCCGTGCCGGTGCCCGCGGTATTCTTCTTCTCCAGCAGTCGGCTCCGGTGTCAACCTACACCGTCGTCACGCGCCGCAACAAGCGGTCCCGCCGTCCGCGGATCCAGCGTTGGGTGCAACATGCCCAGGCGTGCCAGAACGCGTCTTCACAAGTGGCGGTCCTAGAGTCGGTTGTGGTTGCCCCGCCGTCCCAGCGCTCAGACTTGGTTCCGACTGACTTTCCTTCCGAGTACTTGGGTCGCGGGCCTGCAGCAGAAGTGCACATGGCCAACTCCCGTGAAAGTCCCCGCCAAACTGGCCGGAACGACCACGAGATCGGCGAAACATCGGGCGCTCGCCGTTCCGCCAGTCGGCACACTCAGCGGAGCAACGTGGAGGTGTTCCGCACACCCATCCTCAACCTGGCTGCCGCCGCCAAGATAGCTGATTCCCCTCAGCCGACTGATTCAGAGGCTGGCAGGGGGATCGAAAAAATCCGTGCCCTGCTGCACACGGCGCAACAGCAAAATTCGGCGGTCTCCCAGTCGCACAACAGGATCGACCATAGTCCCTGTTCATGTGAACACGCATCGGTCAGTTCACAGCCCTGGTTCTCATCAGCGACACAGGGGAGGCAGCCGTTCCATAAATCCCGAAGATCGTCGCCGTTCACGCACCCCTCCGTGAGGTGGGCCCTACGGGCCCCGACATCATGATGATCGGTGTTCAGTCGGTGACACTTACGATCAAAGGCCCAACGCGAGAGGGCATATCGCCCAGCGGAGGGTCGACAGGGGCCAAGCCCACCGCGATGGTCACGATATGGACCGTCCGAGTGGAAGCAGGACCATCGTCTCTGGTCCCGAGTGTTTTAGTCGAGCCATCCGTTCGGCCCAACTTCCGATTGGCGATGGGGATCAGCAAGTTTACAGGAGAATCCAAGCCAGAAACGTGGTTGGACGACTACCGAGTGGCAGTCCAGATCGGAGGAGGGGATGACCACGTCGCCGTGAAGCACCTCCCTCTGATGCTCGACGGCTCGGCGTGAGCGTGGCTGAACCAATTGGCCCCCTCAAGCATTTACAGCTGGGCAGATCTGGCCCGAGTGTTCCTCAGGACCTTCGAAGGGACGTGCAAGCGCCCTGCTGGCCTCGTGGAGCTCCAACATTGTGTCCAGAAGCAGAATGAGCCCCTACGCAATTTCATTCAGCGTTGGACGACCCTCTACCACACGGTGGAGAACGTCACAGAGCACCAAGCAGTCTGCGCCTTCAAGGCAGGCGTGCGGTACAGAGATTTGTACCTGAAGTTCGGTCGAACAGGCGACATCTCCATGAGCAAGATGATGGAGATAGCGGCACGCTATGCAAATGGCGAAGAAGAGCACCGCATCCGTAGCGGCAAGCACAAAACAGTCGCTGATGGAGATGGGAATAACACTCGGAAGCAGAAGCAGAAAGCTCCGTCCACTCCGCAGGCAGAAGCCGTAGCTGTTACCAATGCCAAGTTCAAAGGCAAAGGGAAGGCTCAGTTCACCCCCAAGAAGAAGCAGTTCAGTAACCCCATCCTGGACCAGCCATGTCCGATTCACACGAAGATGGATGAAGAGGGCAACGCCATATATCCGAAGCATACCACTCAGCAATGTCGCCTCCTGATCCAGGGTTTCGGCAAAGGGCAACCGAGTGAAAAGGACAATGAACAGGACGAGGAGGACAAGGAGGACCCGTTCCCCCAAGTCCATGCAACACTGATGATTTTTGCTGACGTTGAGAGCAAGAGTCAACTGAAGCTGGTGAACAGGGAGGTGAACATGGCCACGACTACCAACCCCAAGTTCCTCAAATGGTCTCAGACTGCGATCAGCTTTGACCAGTCGGATCATCCAGCACACGTACCCACCCCAGGGAGATAGGCTCTGGTCGTCGACCCGGTGGTGGAAGGAGTCCGACTGTGCAAAGTCCTCATGGACGGCGGCAGTGGTTTGAACATCATGTACGCCAACACTCTCAGGGGATGGGCATTCCGATGTCCAAACTCAGTGAGAGCAGCATGTAGTTCCATGGAGTCGTCCTGGACGAAAGGCCAAGTCACTCGGCCAGATCGCGTTGGACGTTGTTTTCGGCTCCGACAAGAACTTCCGCAAGGAAAAGCTAACGTTCGAGGTGGTGGACTTCCAGAGCGCGTACCACTCAATTTTGGGCCGCCCGGCGTATGCGCGTTTCATGGCCCGTCCATGTTACGTGTACCTGAAGCTGAAGATGCCAGGCCCGAAAGGTGTGATCACAATCACAGGCAATCGACATCGGGCCGAGGAGTGTCTGCAGGAGGGATCAAGGATCGGCGATCAGCATATGGTTGTCCTCGAGCTTGACGAGTACAAGAAAACAGTCAACCCCGCTGACTTGATGCGTGCGAAGAAGCCAGCTTCGGAGTCCGCATTCCAGTCGGCGGGAGAGACGAAGAAGGTCAACATCCACCTGACGGACGACACCGCTGCCCCAACGAACATCTCCACCACCCTCGATCCTAAATAGGAAGCCGAGCTCATCCAATTCCTCCGTGAGAACTGGGACATCTTCGCATGGAAGCCCTCTGACATGCCAGGTGTACCCAGGGAGTTAGCTGAGCACCGACTGCATGTGGATCCCGCCGCTCGACCTGTCCGAGAACGCCTACGTCGGTCCGCCGCGCACAAGAGGAAGGCAATCGGAGAAGAGGTTGCCAAACTTTTGGCAGCCAACTTCATTCGCGAGGTACACCACTCTGAGTGGCTCGCCAACGTTGTCATGGTTCCCAAGAAGGACAAGTCGCTCCGAATGTGCATCGACTTCAAGCACCTCAATAAGGTCTGCCCGAAAGACCATTTTCCACTCCCCCGCATCGATCAAATTGTCGATTCGACTGCGGGTTGCGCGCGTTTGTCATTTCTGGATGCCTACTCGGGCTATCATCAGATCCGTCTGTATGGCCCCGATGAATTAGAAACCGCCTTCATCACCCCATTCGGGTGCTTCTGCTACATCACTACGCCATTTGGTTTGAAGAATGCAGGAGCAACCTTTATGCGCATGATCCAAAAATGCCTCCTCGACCAGATCGGTCGGAATGTGGAGGCGTATATGGATGATATCGTAGTCAAGTCACGCAAAGGTTCCGACCTGCTGACTGACTTGGCAGAAACATTCGCCAACCTTCATAGGTACGATATCAAGCTCAACCCAGCCAAGTGTTCATTCGGGGTTCCCACTGGAAAGTTACTCGGTTTCTTCGTTTCCGAACAAGGGATCGACGTCAACCCCGAAAAGATCGGGACCATCGTCCGAATGGAGCGGCCGGTCAGAATACACGATGTTCAAAGGCTCACAGGTTGCCTAGCGGCTTTGAGCAGGTTTATCAGTCGACTCAGCGAGAAGGCGCTTCCTCTGTACCGACTCATGAAGAAATCAGATACTTTTGAGTGGACAGACGAAACCCAAGTCGCATTCGATGACCTCAAAGTCCTACTTTCCACCCAGTCGGTTCTTACTGCTCCGCTCAGTAAAGAGCCCCTTCTTCTGTACATCGCGGCTACAAATCAAGTTGTCAGCAGTGTTCTCACAGTCGAACGAGAAGAAGAAGGCAAAGCATACAAAGTTCAGCGGCCAGTGTATTACGTCTCCGAAGTCCTGACTCCTTCCAAGCAGAGATATCCCCACTATCAAAAACTTATCTACGGGATTTACATGACTGCGAAGAAGGTGGCTCATTATTTCCAAGACCACTCGGTGTCTGTCGTTTCTCATGCTCCATTGTCGGAGATCCTCCACAATCGGGACGCATCGGGTCGAGTGGCGAAGTGGGCAATGGAGATGTTATACTACGACATCAAGTTCGAGGCCAAGAAAGCTATAAAGTCTCAAGCTCTGGCTGACTTCATAGCAGAATGGGTAGAACAACAGCAACCGACCCACATCTACTCGGCTCATTGGACAATGTTCTTCGATAGGTCCAAGATGTTGAATGGTTCCGGCGCTGGCGTTGTGATCGTATCGCCAAAGGGTGACAAACTCAAGTATGTGTTGCAGATACACTTTGATTCCTCCAACAACGAGGATGAGTATGAAACTCTCCTTTACGGACTGCGCTTGGCCATCGCACTCGGCGTCCGTAGCCTGATGGTCTATGGTGATTCGGGTTTGGTGGTTAATCAGGTGATGAAGGAGTGGGACGTCAGGAACCCCGCCATGACCACATACTGCAATGCAGTGAGGAAGCTCGAGAAAAAGTTTGAAGGTCTAGAACTCCGCCATGTTCCGCGACTGAAGAACCAGGCAGCTGATGAGTTGGCAAACCTCGGATCCACTCGGACACCAGTCCCGAGTGACGTCTGCCTCGAGCACCTCCACCTTCCCTCAGTTAAGGAAGATCCTTTCATAGAGGAACCAGTACAACCAAAGAGCTCGACAGATCCGACTGAAGTCGACGTACCTACTGTGGTTGATTTGATCATGGAGATTCTTGCTGTCAACCCCGATTGGACTGTGCCGATCATTGCATACATCCTGAGGCAAGAATTACCAAAAGATGAAGTCCAAGCCAGACAGATCGTCCGCAGGTCAAAGTCGTTCACTGTAATTGATGGCCAGTTGTACAAGGAAAGAGTTTCAGGCGTTCTTCAATGATGCATCTCCCCTAAGGAGGGACAGTTAATCCTGGAAGAAATTCACTCGGGAACCTGCGGTCATCACGCCTCTTCAAGAGCAATCGTCGCCAAAGCATTCAGAGTTGGCTTCTTCTGGCTGCAGGCGAATGAAATGGCTAAAGATATGGTCGACCGATGTGAAGGCTGTCAGTTCTACTCTAACAAGTCCCACAAGCCAACATCTGCGTTGAAGACAATCCCTCTTGTTTGGCCGTTTGCAGTATGGGGATTAGATACAGTCGGTCCATTCAGGACAGGCCAGGGGGGATTCACACATCTGTTGGTGGCAGTCGACAAGTTCACGAAGTGGATCGAAGCCAAGCCCATCAAGAAGCTCGACGCCCTAACGGCCATCAAGTTTGTCAGGGACATCATCTCCAGATTCGGGGTACCTCACAGCATAATCACTGACAACGGAACAAACTTTGACTCGGACAGATTCAAAGGTTTCTGTACAAGCCAAGGTATCCGAGTGGATTTTGCATCTATGGCGCATCCCCAAACAAACGGGCAAGTAGAGCGGGCGAATGGACTTATTCTGCAAGGTTTGAAACCTCGACTCCTGCGAGAGGTGGGATATGCTGCTGGCGCATGGGTCACCGAGCTACCTTCGGTGCTTTGGGGTCTCCGCACAACCCCAAATAGATCTACAAGGCGATCCCCGTTCTTCCTCGTTTACGGAGCAGAGGCAGTCCTTCCGAGTGACTTGCTTCACAATGCTCCACGAGTTGAACTCTTCTCCGAAGCTAAAGCAGAACAAGCAAGGCAAGACGGAGTGGATCTTCTAGAGGAGGAGCGCGAGATGGCACTGACTTGCTCAACCATTTATCAACAAGATCTGCGGTGTTTTCACGCGCGACACGTCAGGAGTCGTACATTCCAAGCAGGCGAGCTGGTGCTCCGAGTGGATCAGTAGAGACCTCACAAGTTGGCTCCCGCCTGGGAAGGACCCTTCATCATCTCCAAGGTGCTGAACAACGGAGCATACCTACTCTACAACATCGACAGGGAAACGGACGAGCCGCGAGCATGGAACGGAGATCTCCTGAAGCGCTTCTACACGTGATCGTCGACTGAAGCAATGTAAAGAACAAGTATCAGTGAAATAATACAAAGCAGATTGAGTTTTTGCAGATTCAAAATTCTTCCGCGGTCGCAGACTCCGGTCTAAAAAAAAAACTTAGCTGCGATCAAGAATCGCCTAAGTACTAACTTTCTCCGAGTGTGCACTAAACGTCGCACTCGGGGACTTAGCTGCGATCAAGAATCGCCTAAGTACTAACTTTCTCCGAGTGTGCACTAAACGTCGCACTCGGGGACTTAGCTGCGATCCAGAATCGCCTAAGTATTAACTTTCTCCGAGTGTGCACTAAACGTCGCACTCGGGGACTTTGCTGCGATCAAGAATAGCCTAAGTACAAATTTTTTCTCTGAGTGTGCACTTAACATCGCACTCGGGGACTTGTCTGCGATCAAGAATCGCTTAAATAGAAAGCTTCCTTCGAGTGTATTTCACAGATCCACTCGGAAGCTTAGCAGACCCTCATTGAGGCTCATGTAGATGTCAAGACCACTGACAATTACATGAGTAGCAGAACCTCATTGAGGCTCATGTAGATGTCAAGACCACTGACAATTACATGAGTAGCAGAACCTCATTGAGGCTTATGTAGATGTCAAGACCACTAACAATTACATGAGTAGCAACTCGCTCCGAGTACGACCTCATAGTTGCACTCGAAGACTTAGCCGCGATCACGAATCGCCTAAGTACTCTATTGCCTTCGAGTGTATCCTACAGATCCACTCGGGGACTCAGCAGACCCTCATTGAGGCTCATGCAGTTGTCAAGACAACTGACAATTACATGCTCCGCATGTTTGCCATTGGCTTCACCAAGAAACGCCAAACAAAAACCACAAGCCAAAATCGTGTCAACAACTCTTTGGCAAAAGAAGAGCAAAAGTTTCGATTCAAATTCGAAGTTTGCCTAAAGATAGTCGGTTCGGTGTAGATCAAGCTTATCCACACCGAACCAAGAATGTGACGGCCAACAGCAGCGGCCAAAGTTTCTTACAACCAACACTCGGCATACCGAGGCAAGAAGTTTTCTTAAACGTCGTCAGGACTGGCACTGGGACTGGCAGGCTCCTTGAATGTGTCAAGGTCGATCCCGTCGGCGATGCGAGTGGCGCTCTCAAGGAAGATCTCCATGAAGTCTTCGAATCGAAGCTTTTTCGTGTTGGCGACCTGCAATGCCTTCACCTTCTCTTCACGAGCCTCCTTGCAGTGCACTCGGACAAGCGACAGAGCGACGTCCGCACCACAGCGAGCCGCAGATTTCTTCCACGCCTGCACTCGGTTCGGGACCTCCTCCAACCGAGTCATCAAGCCTTCCATCTCGTGCCGAGACACCTCTTCAGGCCAAAGCTCCTTGTCGATTCGGCCGACGACCTCTCTCAGTCGACCGATGAAAGGTCCCACTTTGCCCAGGCGAATGTGCGCTCGGAGCATATCTCGATTGGCGTTCTCGCCGAGTGGAACGTTTGCAAGAATCAACCGCTCAACGTCAGCCGCTTCAACCTCAACGTCCATGCAAAAATATGCAAAGACAGGACGAGCAAACAGTAAGCGCAAATGAAATGCACAGTCCACAAGCACTCGGAAAAACAGAACTTACCACCGAGAAGTGCTATCATCTTCCGGGCCCAGTCACTGACGTAATTTTCCTGTGCTATGCACCGCCTGTTCAACACTTTCATCTCCCATCAGCTCGGTCCTTTGTTTCCCCATTTTCTCCACTTCAGCAGTCAATGCCTTGTTTGCCTCACGAGCCTCCTCCAAGGACTTTTCTCGTTCAGCCAGAACATCCTTCATACCAGCCAAGGCAACCATTGCTGCATCCAGTTCCCCAGCAAGCTGAACCTTTTCAGCCCTCAGAGTCTCGTAGGCCACTCCCATCTCGCAAGTTTTCTGCAAGTTAGCGCCAAGAGACGATCAAACAAATTCAACAAGGACAACAATAAAAATTCTAAGTTCTTTAGACCCCTGCCGACGCAAGCAGTCGACAGCGGTCTCGGGGACTACACCCAGTGGGTTCACTAAGAGTGACCCCACTGGCATGAAGCTCAAACAGGTCCTCCCTATTGAGATACATGACAACAAACAAACCTATGAGGTTACTACTACCCGACCTGAGTAAAATTACTCTCGGGGACTCATCCAGTAGGTGCACTCGGAGTGCCCCCACTGGTAACATTCGAACAGATTAGTTTTTGATCTGATCAAGTTAAAGAAAATGTGTATAAAGACAACTGCCGGTGCAAGTACTCGACAGAAGTCTCGGGGACTACACCCACTGGGTTCACTGAGAGTGAACCCACTGGAAAATAATAATACTATATCCGAGTGCATTGCTCAAAACACCCAGTGGGTTACAAGAGGAAAGTAAATACTTACTAGCCCACTTACTCGGATATCGTCCCGCAGTTCCAAGCTTCGCTTGTACACGGACGCGATGGAGTCGTACGCTTTCTTGGCCTCTCCCGCCATCAGCTCCGCCTGCACCATGCCCCCCTTGGCAGCTCCCACCTGATCTTCCGGGAGGCGCTGGACGTTGTACTCGACAGTCGACGGACCTGGCATCGTAGGAGGCTCCTTGGGCATCCCAAGGCCTGCTCGAGTTGGTTCAGCAGCGATCAGCGCCGTTTCAGTCGACGCCATCGTCTCAGTCGGCGGCGCGTCCATGGCGAGAGTAGTGACCGGCGGAACATCCTCAAGGACAGGCACCGCAGCTTGCTCAGACCTCCTCTGGTCGCCCTCCTCCACATAAATCACCCCTGAGGGAAACCCGACCGAACGGCGTGAGACCACAGGAAAAAGGCAAGACCAAATTCAGAATTCGTGATGCAATAATGTAAACTCTCAAAATCGCTACGACACACCTGGCTGGGATGAGACAACGTTGTCCATGTCCATGGGATCGTCCCCCTAGCGTGCCGGAGAGGTGGCAGAGGTGGCAGCTCTGTTGAGTAAAATTCATTCGACCAATAAGCAAGAGTGCAATCAAATACTAAAAAAAGATAGAAGAACAATGCACTTACGTTGAGGTGACGGGAACTGTGACCCTCATCCGCGGTAAAGCCTTCCGAGGCTTAGATCCACTCGGTTTGGCCACCTTAGAGGGCTGACCCACAGGCTCAGCAGTAGAGTCCCTGATCCTCTTTGTGCTCCGAGCACTCGGAGCCACGGGAACGGCTGGCGAGGCACTCGGTACCACAGGAGCAGCTGGCGGCGCACTCGAGGATACTCGAGGGGCCGAAGGAGCCACAGGTTCATGACGGCGCTTAGTCCGAGGCTCTGGCGGTGGAGGTGGCAAGTTCTGCTCCTCATCTGCCTCTTCTTCTTCCGCGGACTCCTCCTCCGTCTCCCCACTGTCGGAGACGTACTCGACGCTCTCCACACTGCCCTCCTGGCTGCCTTCCTCCTCCTCGGCCGGATTCCCGTTCGAGACAGGAGAAAACCAGTTAGTCCACTCCTGCACAAGATACAGTCGACAACGTCAGACGTCAGACAGTGATTCAAAAAAGCGATAAATCTAAGACAGTTGTGTGCACTCGACAAGTTATACTCACTTCGTTAGGAGGAGGGTTGTCCGCTGGGAAGGCCTTCACTAGCTGGGCTCCTCTAGGGTTTTCGCAGGTGCCTGTGATGTTGAGGACCCACGACGCCACCGTCTACCTGGTCACGCACTCGAGTTAGTCCGAGTGGAGTTCTCAGGCCCTGTGTAGAGGTTGGATACGCCGACCCAGGAAAACCTCCAGCAAATCTATGCCGGTGACTCCCCTTCGGATGACCTCTACAAGCACATCGACCAGAGGCTAGATCTGGGTCTTCTCCGCCTTCGTGAGCGCGAGCTGCCTAGGCGGAGCCGGTCGATCTAAGCTAAAAGGAGACAGTCCAGTTGTGGCATTCGGGCAAGCAACGTCCTGGCAGTAGAACCATGTCGACTGCCAGTTCCTAACAGATTCACTCAACTGGAGAGCAGGATAGCTACTTTTACTCTTCTTTTGGAAGCCTAAGCCTCCAC
Organism: Hordeum vulgare subsp. vulgare; assembly: GCF_904849725.1. Taxonomy (NCBI): domain Eukaryota; kingdom Viridiplantae; phylum Streptophyta; class Magnoliopsida; order Poales; family Poaceae; genus Hordeum; species Hordeum vulgare. The sequence continues at coordinate 143,407,298 of NC_058522.1, forward strand.
AGAGCTGGAGAAGGTGAGTTTTATCATCCGACTGGTTAAGTCGTTTGATGGTTTGGGATCTAGCAGAGAAGATGTGTTTGAAAAGCCGCCAATGGGGAGGACAGCCAATGAAACACTCGCACAACACGACGAAGGCAGAGAGATGAGCTATGGCATTTGGAGGAAAATGGTGGAGCTGCGCCCCGAAGTGGTTCATTATACCTTTGAAGAAGGGATGTGGAGGCAGAGAGAAACCTCGGTGCACATGGCTGAGCAGCAAGATGCGCTCCCCCTCCCGGGTCGTCGGCTCGGTCTCGCCCTCCGCCGGCAACCTCCACGACTTGTGCGCAATCATTCCGTGCTCCACCAACTCCAGCAAGTTCTCCTCCGTCACCGTGGAGGGGAGTAAATCCCCTTGGATCCACCCCGCCGGTAGAGCTCGCTGCCGCCGCTGAGCAAGAGCCGCCGCCTTCCCCTTCTTCTTCTTCGCCTCTAGCTTGCTAGTCTGCCCCTTTGTCATGGCGGAGGCTGCAGATCCGCGAGGGAGAAGGAGAAGGAAGGAGCTTGGGATGCGCAGGAGATGGCGAGAGAAGCGGGGCAAGTGCAAGTTATCCGGCGAGTGTAACAAAAAACCCTCGCCGCAGAAGTTTAAATAAGGTTCCGACTGGGTCACTAGCAAGTGGCCCTGAAATCTTATCCCCCAACCGGTTGCTGCGATATTAGTGGAGTAGATGAAGGCATGGGAATCGAGGCGTCAGGTACTACTCGATTGCGATGTCGTCATCCCCGCTGAGCGCGCGGCAACCGAAATTTGAGGATCCCGGAAAATCCGCCGCTGTCAGCTCACTGGTCACGTCAAAAGATACCACGGAAGCACTCGGTCACGGACAGTCCGTTTCACAAGTACATCCACTCGGATTGTTGGTCAAAGAAGGTAAAATGGATCAAGGCAAACAACGCCAAAGTCGCGTCCATACCGGCCGGATCCGTACTCCAAGCATTGCTTCGTCGTTCCAACCCCAATCCATTCGGGGACTAATGATGGGGTTATAGTACTAGGGTAGGGTCATAGGCCTGCCCTCTAAGTCCTACCCAAGGACTACCCTTCATAAGGGATAAGGCCCTTAGTCAGTTCCGACTGAATTAAGGACTTCCCATCATCCAGTCGGTGACGAATCCTCCATCATCCAGTCGGAGATGAGCATTCGGAGTGTATCAAACTAACCGACTGGATTCCACTCTGTGCATCGTAACCCCCCTGGAGGGAAACGGTCGGACGTTTCCATCTGCCTTTATTGGCATTTAAGACATACGTTACCTGTAACATAGGCATTTATTCACCACTACTCCACCCCTGTGCACCGAACCGTTGTGAAGGGCAGCGCACTCTATATAAGCCGCCCTTCCCCACTGGTGCAAGGGTTAGCAATTCACTGTAATCCATATTCCACTCGACAACAAGCTCCTAGAGCACTGAGACGTAGGGCTATTACCTCCACCGTTGAGGGGCCTGAACTCATACAACCTCGTCGTAGCTAAGGCTCTGCCCATCCTTTCGTACCCTACACATCTACTGTCAGACTTATACCCACGACACTCATCAATAGATATCAATGTGAATGAGTAGGGATTGCCATACAAATGATGCACTAGAGCTAAGAGTATGTGAAAGCTCTTAAAGAAAACTAGTGGGTGTGCATCCAACTTGCTTGCTCATGAAGACCTAAGGCAATTTTGAGGAAGCCTATCATTGGAATATACAAGCCAAGTTATATAATGAAAATTTCCCACTAGCTATATGGTGGTGACAAAACGAGAGACTCTCAATCATGAAGTCCATGGTGCTTAATATGCACAAGTGTGGAAAAGTGGTAACATTGTGTCTTCTCACTTTTTCTCTCATTTTTATTTTTTATTTTTTTGGTGGGATCTTTGGCCTCTTTTTCTTGGTGGGCTTCTTTGGCCTCTTTTATTTCCTCACATGGGACAATGCTCCATCAATGATGATCATCACACTTTCAACTCATAACTTAGAGCAACGATGACTCTATATGAAATGCCTTCGGTAGTGTACCGTGCCAATGATCTAGCATGGCATAGACATTAATGGAAACATCATGCTATCAATCTTATGATCATGCAATGGCAATGTAGACGTGGTGGGACATGTCATGGTGGTAGTTGCATGGCAATATATCTTGGAATGACTTTGAAAAAGCCATAGTAGGTAGGTATGGTGGCTGTTTTGAGGGAGGCTAATGGTGGGTTTTGTGCACCGGCGAAAATTGCACGGCACTAAGAAGATAGTGATGGTAGAAGGTGAAAGTGCATCTAAACCACGGACTCAACATTAGTCATGAAGAACTCATATACTTGTTGCAAAAGTTTTATTAGTAATCGAAACAAAGCATTCGACACATACTCCTAGGGAAATGGTTGGTAGGTATAAACCATCGCGCGATCCCGATCGCCACGCAAAGGATGACAATCAATAGACTAATCATGCTCAGATTTCATCACATAGCGGTTCACCATACGTGGATGCTACGGGAATCACTAACTTCAACACAAGTATTTCTAGATCCACAACACCTTACTAGCATAACTTCAATATTACCAAAACCACAACTCAAAACTAATTGAGATGAATCAAACTTCTCTAACTATTCAATGCACATAAAGGTGGAAGTTTTCGTATCCCTTTGGATAACTACCCCTTTTGAGACAACTTTCAAATCATAGATCAAATACCAAGCCACGCACCGCTATGCTCTAAAAGATATAAGTGAAGCACATAGAGCAAAAATATCTAGCTCAAAATATATAAGTGAAGCACATGTGAGCTGAATTGGCTACCAAAAGATATAAGTGAAGCTCGACAAAATCACGATGAGTGCATGTATCTATCTCTAGGTATGCAGCAAGAATGATTGTGAAACAACAGAAATAAAAGACTCCGACGATACAAGACGCTCCAAGCAAAACCACATAACATGTGGTGAATAAAAATATAGCCCCAAGTAAAGTTACCGATGGATTGAAGACGAGAGAAGGGATGCCTTCCCGGGGCATCCCCAAGCTTAGGCTTTTACGACATCCTTGAATCTCTTCGGGTGCCTTGGGCATCCCCAAGCTTGAGCTCTTGCCACTCTTTATCTCTTTGTCCATAAGAACTTCACCCAAAACTTGAAAACTTCACAACACGAAACTTAAACAGAAACTCGTGATAACATTAGTATGAGAAAGCAAACCACCACTTTCTTAGGCACTGTAGCAAACTTAAATTCTACTTATGCTGATGTTGGGTTACTGTATTTTCAATCTTCCATGGCTAATACCCCCCGATACTATCCATAGTTTCATCAAAATAAGCAACCAACACAACAAAAACAGAATCTGGTAACAGCAGACCAGTCTGTAGCAATCTGTATATTTCGTATACTTCTGGTACTTCAAAAATTCTGCAAAATTATGACAGTCTGAAGAATTTGCGTAGAAATCAGGAGCAAAAATAATCAATGCAAAAGCTCTTACAGAAAATAAATTGAAAATTATTTTCGTGAGCAGAAAGTTTGTGTCTTTTCCAGCATGACCAAACGATCATCCCCAAGACTAATCATAACGGTTTTGCTTGGCACAAACGCAAAAAGAAACACAAAAAACACAATCATAACAAAATTATGAAAGTGTGGAAAACACAAAACAGAAATAAAAAGGATAGATTCGTTGGGTTGCCTCCCAACAAGCGCTATTGTTTAACGCCCTTAGCTAGGCATAAATGATGCTCACACAAAAGACAAGAATTGAAGCACAACGAGAGCATCATAAAGTATGTGAAAATCACATCTAAGTCTAACATAATTCCTATGCATAGGCATTTTATAGGAGAACAAATTGGCAAGACAACCAATAGTTACCAAATGCAAGGAAGAAGAAAGATGCAATAGCAATCTCAACATAACGAGATGTAAATTGGTAACATGAAAGTTTCTACCATAATATTTTCCTCTCTCGTAGCAATTACATGTGGGATCATATTCGAATTCAACAATGTAACTATCACAAAGGATATTCTTTTCATGATCCACATGCATGCAAAGTTGACGCTCTTCAAAAATAGTGGGATTGTCATCAACCAAAGTCATGACTTCTCCAATCCCACTTTCAGTAATTTTGCAAATATCATATTCATCACGAGGTTTAAAAAAATTCAAGATCATAAGAAAGATCATCACCCCAATCATGATTATTGTAGTAAGTAGTGGTCAAAGCAAAACTAGCATCCCCAAGCTTAGGGTTTTGCATATTTTTAGCATGATTGTCACTAATATAATTTATAGTGAAACCATTGCAATCATGCTTTTCATCCAAGGAGCCCTCGTGAATCACTTCATAAATTTCTTACTCACAATTTTCAGATTCATGCATCTCAAGCAAAACTCCATAAAGATAGTCAAGTGCACTCAACTCACTAGCAATTCGTTCCACATAAGTGGCTCTCTTAAAGAGATTAGCTAGTGGATGAGGATCCATAACAGTGGATTTTTAGCAGGCAAAGATGCAAGCTAAAAGAAGGCACAAAGCACACAATAGGACAAAAAGCAAGCGAGATAAAAGGGCGAACAAAAAAGGCAAAGGAGAAAGGCAAATGAAAACGGCAAATGTTAAGTGGGGGAGAGGAAAACGAGAGGCAAGTGGCAAAAAAGTAAATGCGAGAGATGAATTTGTGAGACCTACTTGGATAGATCTCTCCTACCCCAGCAACGGTGCCAGAAATACTTCTGCTACTGCAACAAAAGACCTTCCAACGGCGCCAGAAATAGGTGTGTTGACAGGCACCAGGAATCCTTCTGCTATGGATACGCCTTAAGGGACTTCCTAGGCAAATATGCAAATGATTTCCCCCGTGGACTTGGAGCCTTGCGTTGGTGTTCCCTCGAAGCGTAAAGGGTGATGTAGCGCAGCGGTGGTAAGTATTTCCCTCGGTTTTGAGAACCAAGGTATCGATCTAGTGAAGGAGTATCACAAGTGCCTGCACAAACACAAAGAACCTACTCCCAACGCTATGAAGGGGTTGTCAATCCCTTATAGATTGTTCGCCAAGTGAGAACTGAAAGCAACAAAGTAACAAAGCAAAGTAAAAGCGAAAGTGGAAACGATAGGTGTGAATAGACCCGGGGGTCGTAGTGTTTACTAGTGGCTTCTCTCATGAAAGCAAGTAGACGGTGGGTGAACAAATTACTATCGAGCAATTGATAGAACCACGCAAAGTCGTGACGTCGTCTATGGCAATGATTATATCTATAGGCATCACGTCCAAAACAAATAGACCGATACTTTCTGCATCTACTACTATTACTCCACACGTCGGCCGCTATCCAGCATGCATCTAGTGTATTAAGTCCAAAAGAACAGAGTAACGCCTTAAGCAAGATGACATGATGTAGATGGACAATCTCATATCTACGACAGAGCCCACCTTGTTACCCTTGATGGCAACTACACGATGTGTGCCTTGCTGCCCCTACTGTCACTGGGAAAGGTCACCACACGGTAAGAACCCAAAACCAAGCACTTCTCCCATTGCAAGAATCATAGATCTAGTTGGCGAAACAAAACCCAAGACTCGGAGAGACTTACAAGGATATCAAATCATGCATATAAGAAATCAGCAAAGACTCAAATATATATCATAGATAATCTAATCACAAATCCACAATTCATCGAATCTCGACAAACACACCGCCAAAGAAGATTACATCGGATAGATCTCCATGAAGATCATGGAGAACTTTGTATTGAAGATCCAAGAGAGAGAAGAAGCCATCTAGCTACTAACTACGGACCCGTAGGTCTCAAGTGAACTACTCACGAGTCATTGGAGGGGCGATGATGATGATGAGGAAGCCCTCCAACTCCAAAGTCCCCTCCGGCAGGGCACCGGGAAGGGTCTCCACATGAGATCTCGCGGTAACGGAAGCTTGCGGCGGCGGAAAAGTATTTTCGTGGATCCCTTGATTTTTTTCTGTATTTTAGGGAATATATAGGCGAAAGATCTAAGTCAGGGGGGCGCTAGGGAGGCCACAAGCCTGCCCACCGCCGCCCCCTGGTGGCGGTATGGGGGCTTGTGGGCTCCCTGTAGCCCTCCTGGCTTCGCCCACAAGCCCCCTGATCTTCTTTCGTTCGGGAAAAATCATTTCGGGGATTTTATTCCGTTTGGACTCCGTTCCAAAATCAGATCTGAAAAGAGCCAAAAACACAGAAAAAATAGGAGCTGGCACTTGGCACTAAATTAATAAGTTAGTCCCAAAATAGATATAAAAGGTACATAAAACATCCAAAGATGACAAGATAACAGCATGAAACCATCAAAAATTATAGATATGTTTGAGACGTATCATGGACCCACATAGACAAGGTTCCAAAAAGGGAAAGATACACACTACAAAAAGATCTCGCCCCGAGATCTACGCCTGAAAGAATTCTGGAAATTCAGAACGGAGGTTATCCTCGCACTCCCAAGTAGCTTGTTTATCGGAATGTTGTGACCATTGCACTTTGAGAAATTTGGCAATCTTGTTGCGGGCCTTGCGCTCAGTCGCCTCGAGAACCGCAACTGGATGCTCACGATAAGATAGGTCAGGTTGAAGGTCGATGTCTTGAAGATGAATAGTGCGCTCGGGGGTCTTGAAGCACCTCCGGAGCTGCAAAACATGGAACACATCATCCACATTTGCAAAGTTTGACGGGAGCTCAAGCTGGTACGCAAGGTCACCTCTCTTCCCAACCACTCTGAACGGACCAACGAAACGAGGCGCAAGCTTGCCTTTGATGCCAAAGTGATGCGTACCCTTCATAGGTGACACCTTGAGATAAACAAAGTCATCAAGCTCATAAGACATGTCACGATGCTTGCTATCATAATAGCTCTTCTGACGGGACTGAGCTGCTCTGAGGTTGTCACGAATGACTCGACACATCTCCTCAGGTTCTTCTATCAAGTCATTCCCAAGGATCTAACGCTCGCCGGTCTCGGACCAGTTAAGCGGGGTATGACACTTCCTACCATAGAGAATTTCAAACGGAGCCTTGCCAGAACTAGCTTGATAACTATTGTTATACGAGAACTCCGCAAAAGGTAGACAATCCTCCCACTCCATACCAAAAGAGATAACACAGGCTCTCAGCATATCCTCAAGAACTTGATTGACTCTCTCCACTTGACCACTAGTCTGAGGATGAAAAGTTGTGCTGAAGCGGATCTTCGTGCCCATAGCAGACTGAAAAGAGTCCCAGAACTTGGAAGTGAAGATACTTCCGCGATCCGAAGAAATCATCATAGGCACGCCGTGCAAAGACACAATCCTGGAAGTCTACAACTCTGCAAGCTGAGCTGCCGAAATGGATTCCTTGACTGGAAGAAAATGAGCCACTTTACTCAACTTGTCGATGACGACGAAGATGGCATCATTACCCTTCTTGGACTTCGGAAACCCAATGATGAAATCCATCTCAATATGATTGAACTTCCACTCGGGAATGGCAATGGATGCAAAAGACCTGCTGGACGTTTATGCTCTGCTTTCACCCTTCGACATACATCACATTCATTTACGAACTGAGCAATCTCACGCTTCATGCGAGTCCACCAGAAGGTCTGTTTCAAGTCCTGGTACATCTTGGAGCTTCCAGGATGAATAGAGAGCAGAGAGTTATGAGCTTCTTCCATGATTACCTTTCTGAGATCACCTTTCGGAACGACAAGACGATCCTCAAAGAACAATGTGTCCCTGTCATCAACACTGAAGCACTTATATTTGGGACGACTCTTTGCCACGCCAATCTTGACTTTCTTCACCATAGCGTCAAGAAGTTGTGCTGCTCGGACCTGATCTTCCAAGGTAGGAGAGATCTGAAGGTTTGCAAGAAATCCCTGAGGTAATAACTCAAGGTTGAGCTTCCTGAAAGACTCACAAAGGCCAGGCTGGAGAGGTTGCAGAATAAGACTATTACAGTACGCCTTCCTGCTCAAGGCATCTGCCACAACATTAGCTTTGCCTGGCGTGTACTCAACACTCGGATTAAAATCTTGGAGCATTTGCACCCAACGAGTTTGCCGAAGATTCAGGTTAGGCTGAGTGAAGATGTACTTGAGGCTCTTGTGATCGTTGAAAACTTCAACCTTTTGTGCCAACAAGAGGTGTCTCCAAGTCATCAGAGCGTGTACCACAGCTGCTAGCTCGAGATCATGCACAGGATAGTTCTTCTCCGCTGGCTTCAACTGCCTGGAGGTATAAGCAACCACTTTCTTCTCTTGCATCAGAACTGCACCAAGACCCTGGAGAGAAGTGTCTCAGAACACCTAGTAAGGCTTGGAATCATCCGGAGGAACCAAGACCGAAGTGGAGGTGAGCTTCTCTTTGAGTGTGTCGAAGGCCAACTGACACTCTGGAGACCAAGCATACTTCACACCTTTCTGAAGAAGACTTGAGAGCGGCTTCGCAATCTTGGAGAAGTTCCCAATGAACCTTCTGCAATAGCTTGCGAGCCCGAGAAAGCTTCGAAGCTGCTTCACATTCTGCGGAGGATCCCATTCAACAATGGCCTGCACCTTGACTGATCAACTTTGATGCCCTCAGCAGAGATAATGTGCCCAAGATAGACGACTTCTTTCAGCCAGAACTCGCACTTGGAAAACTTGGCATACAATTTGTACTCTCTCAGCTTATCAAGCACCAATCTGAGATGTTCTTCATGTTCTTCCTCAGTTTTAGAAAAGACCAGAATGTCGTCGAGATAGAGCAAGACGAAGTCATTCTTGAACGGAGAGAATATGTAGTTCATCAATCGACAAAATGTCGGAGGAGCATTTTCCAGACCAAAAGACATGACCGTATACTCATACGAGCCAAAACTAGTCCTGAAAGAAGTCTTCGAAACATCCTCTTCGCGAATGCGAATTTGATGATAGCCCATTCTGAGATCGAGCTTGGAGAAAATCTTAGCACCTCTCAACTGTTCGAACAACTCAGTTATGTTCGGAAGTGGATATTTGTTCCTGATTGTCTTCTTGTTCAATGGACGGTAATCGACACACCACCGGTCCGTGCCATCCTTCTTCTTGACAAACAGAACGCCGCATCCCCACGGAGACGAGCTTGGTCAGATCAGACCCAAACGCTCGTGCTCATAGAGTTGCCTCTTAAGTTCATTCAACTCTTCTGGACCCAATTTGTACGGCCGTTTGCACACTGGCTCAGTACCTGGCTCAAGCTCAATCACAAATTCAACTTCTCCGTGCGGAGGCACGCCTGGCAGCTCTTCTGGAAACACTTCTTCATATTCGCAGACCACTGGGACTTGCGAAATAGGATTAATCTCACCCTTTTATTTCAAAGAGAACAGATGGATTGTATCATCGCGCGCCGCGAATATAATCACATCCTCCGAAGAGTGGGTAAGCTTCACTTCTTTAGCTTCACAATCAGTTGATGCCTTGTTCATGGCCAACTAGTCCATACGAAGGATCAAATCAATGTCGGAATTGCCCAAGACAATAGGAGATGCGAGAAAAGAATAGCTACCCATCTTGACAGAAACATTACGAACCACCATGTGGGAATTCATGATCTTGCCAGGAGACACAATTGATAGAGGCTTAGGAAAATCATGAGTAGAAAACCCATGCTTAAATGAGAATGGCCTTGAGATAAACGAATGCGATGCACCAGAATCAAATAACACTTTAGCAGGAATATCATTGACGAGGAGGTTACCCATGATCACATCTGACGAGTTTTCTGCCTCAGCTGCATTCACCATGTTGACTCGATCTGATCTGGGGTTGAACTTGACAAGAGCATTACTTGGAGGTTTGCCTGGAGGAGGAGGCGGCAGACGGAGCTGAGAAGTGCACTTGTTGGCATAATGACCCTTCTGCCCACACTTGTGACAAGTGACCTCTGCTGGCTGCCGGTACCGAGTCTGAGGAGGCCCTTGCTTCTGATGCTGGAATCTCTGCTGAAAGACTGGGTTGGGTGGGTGGAAAGAACCACAGCCACCAGAATGCTTGAGCTGCTGCGAGTGCCGAGGAGGAGGAGGAGACACCCAAAACTTCTGTTGCTTCTGAACCACCTGAGAAGAGGAAGAGCTGGAATCTCTGAAGCGCTTCTTAGAATTCTCCACCTGAGAAGAGGAAGAGCTGGAATCTCGGAAGCGCTTCTTAGAATTCTCCACCCTGAGCAAGGCTGCCTCTACCCTGAGAGCTAAGTTGTAGAACTTTTCGAACTCCTCGGGATCGTGCAAAGAAAGAGCTAACTGCAAATCTTCTTTCAAGCCACCTCTGAACTGATAAATCTTGCTCTTCTGATCAGGGATATATTGGAAGGCGTATCGGTCTAGCTCGTGGAACTTGACATTGTACTTGTACGCGGAGTTACCACCGTGCTTCAAGCGCCTGAACTTCTCACGCATTTCCTCCTCGAAGCTGGAAGGAATGTAGTGGGACCTGAAGTCATGACAGAACTCATCCCAAGTGATCACTCTAGCGCCTCTGGAATCCTTCAACTGTTGCCACCTGATAGATGCTTGACCCTTCAACTGGAATGTTGCAAATTTGACGAAATCCTCAGGACGAACATTGTTGCACTCAAAATGCTTGTTTATGTCGCGGATCCAATCCTCAACATCAAACGGCTGGTCACAGGAAGTGAAAGTGTTCGGTTGATTCGATAGGAACTGACTCAGATTAGCAAACTGATTGCCACCATGCTGGAAATTGCCTTGCTGCTGATTACCCCTCTCTTGCAACAACTGTAGTAGCATCTGAGTGTTTGCATTAGTAGCAGCCATCACCGCTTGCCAAGCCTCAGCAGGAGGAGGAGGCGGCGGAGGAGGATTCTCCGGAGGAGGAGGTGGTGGTGGCACATCCTCACGCCCTAGATTCTGTCGAGTTGGTGGAGCCATCCTGAAGACGGACAACACATTAGCCCACATAATAAATTGAAGATATAGCTGAATCAAAATGACAGGAATATATGAACAAGAATATAGCAATTGCGCTCGAACAAAATAGTAAGAATGCTTCCTCAAAGTGACGTCGATAAAATTCTGATTAAGACCACTACAAACAAGTATGAGCTAGAACTTCTCGGAACAAACATATGATCGAGATGTCTTCCGATATCTTTGTGGATAAGATCGCACGGGCTCGAATTTGCAGTAGCCATCATGTGCAAGGTAGTGCACACGACTTACGAAGTATCCCCGAGTCGTAGCGAGCTACAAGGACTCTTTAAGACACAACAAGAACCGCTGTGAGACGACCGTGAACAAACACACCCACTGAACATCGAACCCCAACCTCACATCATGCATCTGTAGGAAGATTGTCCTATAAGATACTACTTGATATCCCACCTATGAATTCCCGAAATATATGGTCATGCAATCTGGTACACGGATACAAGGAGTAATATCACACAACTCCTATACTAACCCGTCACCTGTATCACATCCGTCAACACACAACCAGAATCTCGGACCTTCATCTACAAGAGACCCTCATGATCACAACAATACCAAGTATGGCAGTACTCCCGAACAATCTGCACCAGTACTGGGGACATCGGGGTTATCTCGCCACTACTAGTATTGAAGCAATTACGAACATCCTTCGTTCTTAGATACTCAGAAATCTGAATGATGGCGATGTGCGCAAGAATCCCCTGGAGCTCAACTCCCCGGAATAAATCAAGGCAGATAGGAGGCACCAAGACAGAACTCCGTCACATCGAAATCATATAGATTTCACAATTACCCGCGTGACCCTAAAAAAAATTTGAGCGAGAAGAGGAGTGGAATTAAGATTTCCTAAGACGGGAACCTCACCAGAGCATGGAAGAGGAGAAAAAAGAATCCTACTCTCCGATATAACTAAGACTCAAAACATTTTTACTAGAGTCGACTCGACCAAGTACGATCACACAAAGGCTCCTACGGTCATAAGACTCTGATTACCAACTTGTAACGACTAAGATGCGGTCCTTTCTGATTTGGGGAACGAGGCCCCGAATTGGAAAGAACCGCATCTAAGCATTTCACAAGCACGATAACATAGCACAAACATAGTAATAGAAGAATGACAATAAGGGATTCAACTGCCATTTCATAAATATATCAGAGTTACATCACGCATCGAAACAAGGTAGTTCCGCTATGGACTACAAAACATGAGAAATGACTATGCTACCCTGCATGCTTGCCCACGATCACGACCACGTCTCAGTCTTCTGAATAGTTCACATACAGGCGGTCGTTCTCCTCATCGTACTGCCATGCCAGCCGTGTGCCGTCAGGATCACCTGTCTCGGGGGTACCTGAACCTGTTGGTGTTGTGAAGGAATCTGTGAGCCACGGGGACTCAGCAATCTACGACCTCGGTGCCAGAACTAGTCAAGTTATTAGGTTGGAAAGGTGGAGTATTTAGGTTGCAACATCCTAAGCTTTATATGGTGGCTAACGTACGTTGAACATGTATTGAAGGTGGTCTATACTAGCGATCATGGTTAACTGATCACTAAGTGATCCTGAACACCTACTTACGTCAATCATAACCCCACCGTGTTCCCGATCGAAGAGCGGTCTTCGAAGGGGACAGTCACGGTTACGCACACAGCTGGCAATTTTATTAGCTTATGTTTAAGTTATCTATAACTTAACAAATATTCCAAGTTTCCACATAACCGCGGGCACGGCTTTCCGAAAGATTAAACCCTGCAGGGGTGCTCCAACTAGTCCATCACAAACGTACACGGGCCGCAAAGTAATCCTCTATCACGAATCTCGTGATCTCGTCGGATTCCTTAGAGGAAAACATCAACTCTGGGAGAACCGAAGCTTCACCGGGATTCCTATACTCAAGATATATCGCTAAGGTAAAACAAGACTAGCAGGACCTCCCGGTGTGTCGACAACCCTGATAAGAGTCGCGTATCTCAGTCTCCGGACAACACCGTTGATGCATAGTGGACAATGACCAATCCTAGAGTTTCCTCGAGGTGGTATTGCGGACTGCTAGGTGGGTGGACCAACACTCATGAGGAGCACTGGCCCGGGTTGTTGATTAAATTCCTCGGGGTAGCTATTCCCTATGCAGATTATTATTAAGTGATTAGCAGATTAAAAACCAATGTTGGGTCCTGCGGGACAAGTCTTAACACTACGCAATTTATCAAGGGGGTCGCTATAACAACCCCGAATGTGTTAGGAGCGATCATTATGGAATCAAACACCGGTAGCCGGTAACTATGGCGACAATAACGGAACAAAACACCCGGCAAAAGGCTAAGCCTTCCGTTATTTACCAAGTATATAGGTGCATTAATTAAATAACAGAATTAGCATAATGATATCAAAGTCAAGTTATCACATGAGACAATTGCACCTGCAACTTGCAATGCTAACATTAGTAGTTGAGCAAAGCCTACTTAGCCATTCAAGATTTGCTAGGAATGGATAAGTGTTTGGGTTTCATGGCATTTCAGGCGGTAATTTTTTCAGTGGTAGGCAGCGAGCATATGACAAAGGAAACGTAATCTAGCATAACAAGTCTAGAGATGGAATCAAGGTCATATCATCTTGCCTGTGATATCCTCAGCTTGGAACTGCTCTTGTTTGTCCTGCACGTACTCTCCCGAATCCACGTACTCGTTCTCCGATCCCGGTGCTACCCAACTTAAAAAATAGCATCCAATGAACAACGGCACCTCAAGATGCAACAAGCACATGATGCATGAGATGAAAATGAACATGCATCTCTATTCTACTCACTAGCACAAGCATGAGAAGTAAATACATGTTCCTGGACAGAAATTCACCCTAAGCTATCTTGATATGCATGAGAATGACATCATCAGATGCGTCACGTGAAAACGATGCAAAAGCCTATAAAGAACATTGCAAACGGAGCTACGGATCAACGGGAAACAACGAAACAAGAAATGAAGTGCTACGTGTCAAATACATCACCACACACTCCAATGGCATAACTCTGGTGTTTCCAGGTTGCCAAGACATAAAACAAACCAACATGGATGGGGTGGTGCAAAGAATAACACCTCACCATCATCTAAGCACTCACAATCATCAAAACATCAAAACTACACAATCTGCCATAAACAGCATCATAGCACATTGAGAGCTACATGCAAAGCACCTACAGCCACCCAAATATGCCAAATAAGATATGTGGCAGTAGCTATCCAAGAGTAATACAAGAACAAGCAAAAATATAGTGCAAAGGAGTTTCACACAGAAAGTTACACAGCTGCTAACTTGGCCAAAAATATCAGTTTTCAGGGACTTAGTGAAAATTCCAGATTCTCACTAGCTGTTTATGCTCTGAAGCATTTTGACAGCACCCAAAACAATATCTACAGGACTCCAAATGGAATGAAAATATACGGAGAGCTAGACAAGTACAAAAGCTACAACTTTCTAGTTGACAACAAAGGCTGAATCACAACACATGGATCTCTACAAGCTCAACAATAGGGCAAGAAAATATAAACAGATTCTCAGACTTAGTGAAAATCTGTCACATCCCTAAAACTTAAGCTAGATAGCATTGTGCTCATGTCTTCTTTGCATTTGCATCTAAGAAGTTTTAACAAAAACAACAAAGTGGCAAAGGAAAAACTCAAAACCCTAGCCACCATTTCAATTAAAGGAAATTTCAAACTAGTTCAAAATCAATGAACCCAAAATGGCCTCAAGAAATGTTCAAACTTTCTGATAAATCATGAAAGTAAATGAGCATTGGAGAAAACTAATTCCTTGGCACTTCAAGCTTTTTAAATAAATGCAAAAGCCACTGGTTTCAAATCTAAAAATTTGAAAACAGAAGCTATAATTTTCCAAAAATGTTGAAAGTCTTGGAAATGAGTGGGGACATTATAACAAATATTTCAGGAGGTTTAAAATAGTTTTTACTTTTTGTTTTGGAGCTGAAATAATTAGCAAAGCAATAAATAGCAAAACAGAAAAACAAAAACAGAAGTAAAAGGAAAAGTCTTACCTGACGCCCACGCCAGGCCCAGCCCACCTCGCCGCTCGTCCCCTTCCCCGCGCCAGTAGGCAGCAGGAGGTGGCCGCCGCCTCCTCCGGCGCGGCCACGCACCTGCGTGCCTGCCTGGCCACCGGTTCGCGCTGGCGACGGCGGGGATAAGCTCCCCAGAGCCTCCCCTATCCATTCCCCGCCTCGGTTCTTCCCCTCCGCCCGGATCTCCTCCCCTCCCTTCTGCCGCCATTAGAGCCGAGCTCGAGCTCGAGCTGGCCGTTGCCCTGGCCACAGGAACCCCTCCCCGAGCACGCCATTAGATCCGCCTCGTTGCCCTGGTCGTCTCTGCAGAAGCCGAAGTCCCCTCGAGCCCTGCAACGCCCGCAACGCCGTCGTCTTCTTCCTCCGGCCGCCGGACATCTCCCGTCGATTCGTCGCCCCCAGGCCTTCCCCGAGCCGTCTGAGCTCTTCTCTGCACTCCCTGTGAGCATGCGGTGGTTTCCCCTAAGCTTTCCCCGTCGATCCCCTTCTCTAGCCCTAGTTTCACCGGAGGCCGACGAGCACCGCCGCTGCCGCTCGTCGCCGGTAGCCCTCCGATGTCCAGCTCGTCCTCCCGTGAGCACCAGAAGCTCCAGGACAACGCGTAGATGACGTAGCAGCTAAGAACTAAGCGTGGATCCCCCTGATTCGAAGCCCCCGACGACGCCCGAGCTCCGGCCGCCGCTCCGGCTCGTCGCCGACGCCTCTTCCGGTGACCCTAGCCTCCCCAGTTGGTCCTGCCAGATCGGCCGCTTCGCGAGCTTGCTGTAGCTGCTATCCGCGTGCGATTTGGTGCTGTGCAGCGCCGTCTAGGTCGCCTCCGGCGAGCCCTCCGCCGCGGGTTTGGTCGCCGGCGACCACCCTCCGGTGGCCGTCGACGTGGCCGGCCATTAGGGCCTAATCGCCCTCCTCTGGGTCGCTGACAAAGGGCCCCACGCCTGGTCAAACCCCAATTAGGGGTTGGTCAGCGCGGGATTAGCCCAGAGAGGCTGACCAGTGGGGCCCCCCTGTCAGGTTTGACCTGCACAGGTCGGCTGACCTGCTGACGTCAGCCTGATGCAATAAATAGAATTTCCAGTTTAAAACTAATTCAGGAAATTGCTAAAAATTGCAAAAAATCATAGAAATTAATCTGTAACTCCAATGAAAATAATTTATATATGAAAAAGTATCAGAAAAATTCAACGATTCTGATTATGCTATTTCCAACTATAGTTGAAAAAGTTACAGAACCCTAAATTGTGAAATAAGGAATAATTCAATTCTTTTAATCACTTTATAAATGGAATTTGCAACAATATCCAAATTTCATTATAAATACAATGATCACACACTGCCCTAGAGGTAAATCAGTACCATAACATGACATTTCATGCATGTTAACATTAGGTTGATCTGAGCATCAGGTCGAATCAATTAAACCGGTATCTAGGAATACCCGTTTGAATTGCTATTTGAATGTGATTCAAATCAACTCTAAACCTAAAACATCTTGATTATAATAACTTATCACTTTGCATTCTCATGCCATGCTCATGCATCATTTTGATTGCATATGATTGTTATTGAATGTTGCCGTTCATTTCGGTAGGCTCTGCACCCCCGGATTCCACCGAATATCCGTCCAACGGATATCGTTCCTCCTCTGAGCAACAAGGCAAGAACCCCTTTTGATCATCCCGATAACACCTATGTTCTTGCTCCTGCACCTATTTAATGCATTAGAATCAAATGCTTCAACTGCTTTTGCCACGATAGTTGGACCCACTTCCTTTGCATGACTTAACCTTGTCACAGTAATTAACCGAACCTTGCAACCTAGCATACCTGGTAGTTGCTTGAGCTATGATGTGCCTTATCCTGCTATGCATGCTATGCTTAGAGTTGTGTATGGTCTGTCATCTGGGAGATGAACAGAAATGTGGAATGTGTTCGGTAAGCAAAGGTCGTGTGTTAAACTTGATTTGGTAAAGGTACCGGTGAAAGGCTGTGTAGGAGTACATGGCGGGTTGTTTCATTGGAACCGTCCTTAGGACCTGATTTCCGTGTATGTAATCCAAGACTAGATACTACCACATGCTGGGCCCTGAAATATGACCCCGCTCGGCCTATTAATCGCGTAGTACTCGGTCCAGGAGTTGCAAGTAGTTTCTGGTGTTCATAGTAATGCTGGAGGCCGTGCATGGTGCCGACCTGAGAGGTGGACCGTGATGCGGTAGGCAGTGGCACGGTGTACCAAGTGGCACCCGGATGGTGGGCTTGGGAACCCTGCGCACATCGTTTGAGGCCGTGGCAGAAACCTCGGCCGGACTTCCGTACGGGTTACTCTCAGATAGGCGATAAACCTGGACTAGGTACTAGTGTGGTTAACGGTCGTGGCCGACTCCCTCGCTGGGCTTCCGCTTGAAGGTTGCCGAGGTGCATGACGTGCACATGGCGATAAGTGGCGGAAGCGTGTGTGACAAAGTACACCCCTGCAGGGTTATGATCTATTCGAATAGCCGCGTCCGCGGATATGGACTACTTGGAGACATATGTTGTTCATAGATAACTTAAATGGCTACTCCTAAAATTGTCAAGATAAGCGTGAGTGTCGTGGACGGCATTTCCGTATGGAGACGGAATGATTCCACGATAGCGTATTGTTGTGGTGTTAGTGGACTCGTGTGCGAGAAATCAAGTTGTCAAAACTAATTTCAAAAAGCAAGTTGTCTAGCCACGAGTCAAATGCTGGCTTTCCGCATGAAACCCCACAATACCTTCTTGATACCTTGCATGAGTAGTTAGGCATCCTAAAGTCTTGCTGAGTACCATCGTACTCATGTTTGTTTAATAAATGTTGCAGAGGTTGCTAATGACCCTAATGGAGGGTTCTTCGTAGACATCGACGACGACGAGTAGCTCGTGTCCCAGCTACGACCTGGCCCTACGTCGGCTCTGTAGTATAGTCAGGCCATATGCCTTCTAGTTGCTCTGTCTGTACCCAGACAGCTTATAACTCTTCCGCTGGCTTGTATTGTGTGACTGATATTATGAGTCGTGAGACCCTTAATGTGTAATAATATGTGTGTGGCTCTTCCGAGCCTCTTCAATAAAGCTTGTATGTTTATGGTTATGTTGTGATGCCATCGATGTATCTATACATATCGGTATGCCATGCGTACGTGTGTCTTACTTGATATGTATGGGGTTCGATTACCTAGTCGTGAACTTTAGTAGCACTCCTTACAAGGAAATGCCCCTTTGTGATCCAACGAGCCTTGGTAGTTCGCTACTGCTCCGGACGCATTGGTTGACCGGCATGTGTCCTTCTTAGCTGCTGTGTCTGTCCCCTTTGGGGAAATGTCACACGACGTAATGGAGTCCTTGTAGCTTGCTACGACTCGCCTACGTTCGTTGATGACCGACACCTGCTTTGTTGGGTCATGTATGCCTGTCCTTGTACGGAACTGCCACTTTGGTTTATGACTAGACATGTCGATCCGGGTTCTTTGACATTGGAATGCTAGCGACACGATCGCATACGTGAGTCAAAAGACGCAAACGGTCCCGGCTAAGGTAAGGCTGCAGCCGTGGAGTTAACCGTGCGTGAGACCACAAAGGGATGCGATGGGTTACAGGCTAGATTCCTATGGCTTAGGATCGGGGTCCCGACAAAATCACAGATTTTCACTAATCTGGAATTTCAGCCACATGCCTACTTTGACTAAGCACAACTTGCACATATGAATTCCTAATTATGAAACAAAAGCAACAAGTGGTAGAGGGGGTTACCCTCTAATGACACAACAAGGAATCAACCTCTTGTGCACACCACATCTCATGGAACCAAGCTCCAAACATAGAACAAATCTGAAATATGACATCTCCAGAAAATGTTCCAAAGGCCAAACTGACTTCACCAATGGATTCCTGGGATGTTTCTACCCCAAAAACATACATAATACCTGTGCACTTGTATAGAACAAGTGGGCACAAACTAGGAAAGAAATATTGCATAGAATCACATATAGTGAATAGTGCATCATCACATGTGCTATTCACTAGATCTACACCTATACAAGATCTTGCACATGATCACAACATCAATGGGGCACATGAGGGGTAGACCTCATTCCCATGTGCCTTGGCACACCACCACACCATCACATGAAACAAGAACAACATAATAAAAACACCTTCACAAGCTAAATAGATGTCACTACTAACTTATCTCACATAAGCACTACCCTACACATGTCATCTTGCACATGTGCTCATCAAGTCATATCTTGCCATGACATGGGTGAGACATATACACATGAGCGCACACACACTCACATACACCACATACTTACACTAGTTAGGGGACACACACACACACACAAGGTATGCGGGGAGGGGGAAACCCATCCACACACATACACACACTTGTTTCCAGAGTTCATCACTATGAGGAAGATCACCACCTCACATATGTCACTAGCCGAAGCATATCATACATGTTATACACACACATACATGGCAACTATCCCACATACACACACTACACAATCCTACACATGCATATAGCAACTACCAAGCTTGCAAATTCTAGCAACACATGCTGTTGGAGGCAAGCAAAAACACCCACATGTAGGGCTACCACCCCACTACATCTATGCCAGCCTTACAATGCAAAACAGCAAAGAAAGCAACAAAAAATAAAAAGGGGTTTTGGGGGGATCGAACCCTGGATCCCCTGGTACTAGCCAGAGACCCAAACCACTCTGCTAACCTGCACTGGTTCGACAGGGAAGGGTCGCCAAGCAGGTTAAACTGCTCTGCATCTACTGTAACTGCCACTGCCCGAAATAATAGCAAAAGGGGGTCGAGGGGGAGTCAAACCCACGAACTATCAAAAACACAAGCAATGCACCTACCACCACGCTACGGAGAGAGACTTGACATTATAGGGAACTAATACAAGGAATACTAACACGAGCACCATGTGATCTGCTCTGCTCGCCGAGACGCCGACAACAGGGAACATCACTGGAGCGCCCTACTTACTCTACTGCAGCTCTTCATGAGGGGGAGATCTACCACACCACAGCTAATCGAAGGGGGGGGGGTCCCTGCTTTGCTACTCCCCAGACCGAGCACGCCCACATGAAACAACACACAAGCTTGCCGTTCTTCTCCCGGGACAAAGGAGCACGGCGGCGATCCCTACTGCACACTACCGAGGGAAGAGGGAGGAGGAATCACTAGCTCACCTAGGGAAGGAGGAAGGGGCGCCGATCGGAGGAGGAGGCAGGTTGGAGAGTAAGTAGTCGGCGATCACATGAGTCCTGCTGCAGACCGAAGTAGCTCTGACGCAGAACCGAGGAAGAGGAAGGAGAACGTCGGGACCGAGCCGATGGCGAGCTCCTTTCCGTCGGTGAGTTCGCTCCTGGACCTCGGCAACGGCGGGAATGGAGCGCGTGGTGCATCCCCGAGCCCTTGCACATGGTGGCGGCGCCGGACGATGATGGATGCAGGGGTGGACGTCGGCGGGAACTGCTCTCTCTCTCTCTCTCTCTGCCAGAGGCTGCAGAACCTACCTTGGGGGAGAAAGAGAGATGGGGAAGGAGTGGCGGTGGTGGATGAGGAGAGGAGGAACCCTAGGGAAGAGGGGGCACGGACGCCAACGATTTAAGAGGGGGGCTTGACGTCCGTAGCCTTCACGGCGGCTTGCTCCTCTCTCTGAAGCCTGATGGAAAGGAGGCGCGGGTAGCAGACGGCATCAGGAGGAGGAAGGAGGTCGGGCGCATGGGCTGCTGCGCGGGGAGAGGACTATTGGGCCGCAGAGGAGGGAGGGAGCCCACCTGTGGCGCAATATAGAAGCAAATAAATCCCTGGGGCTTGTCCAATTACAGAAAAAGACCAGAGAAGAAAAGAAAGCACAGATAAATCTATAAATGCTAAAAATAAAACTAGCACACCCCTGTTCATGATAAATTATGACCTATTTGAATAAATTGTAAAATGAATATTTGGAGCAACTAAATATTTACAACACGGAATTATTGGAGTCTGTTTTGTATCTATTTGCACCATTTGCACACCTATTCAAAACAGCAATATCACATCTCAAATTCACCACAAAAATATGCTAACACATGGGCATTTTAGAAATAGGATTGGAACAAGAGGAACTTGATCTTGAGATAAATAAGAGGGAGAGAGTTTTGAAGGCTATGCAAACCACAAGGTGACCTATTAGCAAAAGCACCACTCCTCTTACCAACACATGCCACCTCATATCACAACCCATATCAACACAACACCAGAACGATCACAAAGCAATCTACACAAGGAGATGAAATGATAGGGCATGCATGCATGCAAAGGAAGAGTAAACAAGTGACATCACAAGAAATCATATGGATTGAACTCTCTCATATCAATGACA
Organism: Hordeum vulgare subsp. vulgare; assembly: GCF_904849725.1. Taxonomy (NCBI): domain Eukaryota; kingdom Viridiplantae; phylum Streptophyta; class Magnoliopsida; order Poales; family Poaceae; genus Hordeum; species Hordeum vulgare. Next base: position 143,428,789 of record NC_058522.1, read on the forward strand.
AGGTGGACCCACATAGACAAGGTTCCAAAAAGGGAAAGATACACACTTGGGGCATTACAATGGCCTATGACGTGGTGTGATATATTGGATGTATGAGATGATCATGTTGTAATAGTTAATATCGACTTGCACGTCGATGCTACGGCAACCGGCAGGAGCAATAAGGTTGTCTTCAAACTAATGTTTGTGTTTGCAAATACGTTTACTGTATTGCTAGGTTGTAGCTTTAGTAGTAATAGCATAGATAGAACGACAACCTCGATGGTGGCACAATGATGGAGATCATGGTGTGGCGCCGGTGACAAGAAGATCGTGCCGGTGCTTTGGTGATGGAGATCAAGAAGCACAAGATGATGGCCATATCATGTCACTTATGAATTGCATTTAATGTTAATCCTTTTATGCACCTTATTTTTCTTAGAACGACGGTAGCATTATAAGGTGATCTCTCGCTAAAATTTCAAGATGAAATTGTGTTCTTCCCGATTGTGCACCGTTGCGACAATTCGTCGTTTCGAGACACCACGTGATTATCGGGTGTTACAGACTCAACGTTCACATACAATGGGTGCAAAACAGTTGCACACGCGGAACACTCGGGTTAAACTTGACGAGCCTAGCATGTGCAGACATGGCCTCGAAACACATGAGACCGAAAGGTCGAGCATGAATCGTATAGTTGATATGATTAGCGTAGAGATGCTTACCACTGAAACTTTTCTCAACCCACGTGATGATCGGACCTGAGTTAGTGGATTTGGATCATGTACCACTCAAATGACTAGAGAGATGTACTTTTTGAGTGGGAGTTTACTAAAGTAATCTGATTAGGTAAACTCTGATTATCATGAACATAGTCAAAAGGTCTTTGCGAATTATGATGTATCTTACGCTATAGCTCTACTGTTTTATATGCCCCTAGAGAAAATTTAGTTGAAAGATGATAGTAGCAACTTTGCGGACTGAGTCCGTAAAACTGAGGATTGTCCTCATTGTTGCGCAGAAGGCTTATGTCCTTAATGCACCACTCGGTGTGCTGCACCTCGAGCGTCATCTGTGGATGTTGCGAACATCTGACATACACGTTTTTGATGATTACGTGATAGTTCAGTGCGTAATACTTAATGGCTTAGAAGCAAGGTGCCGAAGACGTTTTGAAACTTCATGGAACATAAGAGATGTTCTAAGAGGTGAAATTGAGATTTCATGCTCGTGCCCTTGTTGAGAGGTATAAGACCTCCGTCAAGATTATTTGTCTACAAAGTAAAGGAGAAAAGCTCAAATCATTGAGCATGCTCTCAGATTGTCTGAGTACAACAATCGCTTGAATCAAGTGGAGTTAATCTTCCAGATGAGATAGTGATGGTTCTCCAAAGTCACTGCCCCTAAGCTGCTAGAGCTTCGTGATGAACTATAACATATCAAGGATAGATATGATGATCCTTGAGCGATTCACAATGTTTGACACTGCGAAAGTAGAAATCAAAAGGGAGCATCAAATTGTTGATGGTTAGTAAAACCACTAGTTTCAAGAAAGGCAAGGGCTAGAAGGGATACTTCATGAAACGGCAAACCAGTTGCTCCTCTAATGAAGAAACCCAAGATTAACCCAAACTCGAGACTAAGTGCTTCTGTTATGAGGGGAACGGTCAGTGAGGCGGAACTACCCTAGATAGTTGGTAGATACGAAGGCTGGCAAAGTCGACAGAAGTATATTTGATATACATGATATTGATGTGTACTTTACTAGTACTCCTAGTAGCATGAGGGTATTGGATACTGGTTCGGTTGCTAAGTGATTAGCAACTCAAAATGAAAGCTACGGAATAAACGGAGACTAGCTAAAGGTGAGGCGACGATACGTGTTGGAAGTGTTTCCAGGGTTGATGTGATCAAACATCGCACGCTCTCTCTACCATCGGGATTGGTGTTAAAACTAAATAATTGTTATTTGGTGTTTCCATTGAGCATGAACATGATTGGATCGTGTTTATTACAATACGATTATTCATTTAAAAGAGAATAATGGTTATTCCAGTTTCTTGAATAATTACCTTCAATGGTTTATTGAATCTCGAGTGTCTTGTTACACATGTTCATAATATTGATGCCAAAAGATTCAAAGTAATAATGATAGTACCACTTACTTGTGGCAGTGCCGCTTGAGTCATGACGGTATAAAATGCATGAAGAAGCTACATGCTGATGGATCTTTGTACTCACTCATTTTTGAAACGTTCGAGACATGCAAACCATACTTGTTGGTATAAACGCATGAAGAAACTCCATGAGGATGGATCGTTTGGACTCACTTGATTTTGAATCACTTGAGACATGCAAAACATACCACATGGAACAAGAGAGTAACTTGTTGGAAGTAATACATTCTTTATGTTTGCAGTCCAATGAGTGCTGAGGCACGCAGTGGATACCGTTATGTTCTTACTTCACTGACGACATGAGTAGATACAGGAGTATTTACATGATGAATCACAAGTCTAAAATATTGAAAAGTTCAAAGCTATTTCAGAGTGAAGATCGTCGTGACAAGAGGATAAACTGTCTACGTACGATCATCGAGATAAATATCTGAGTTGCGAGTTTTGGTACACAGTTTAGACAATGTGGAAATTGTTCCGCAATTCATGCCACCTAGAACACCATAGTGTGATGGTGTGTCCGAACGTCATAGCCACACCCTATTGGATATAGCGCATACTTTGATGTCTCTTATCGAATTACCACTATCATTTATGGGTTATGCATTAGATACAACCACATTCACTTTAAATAGGGCACCGCGTATTTCCGTTGAGAAGACACAGTATGAACTATGGTTTGGAGAAACCTGAGTTGTCGTTTCTTGAAAAGTTTGGGGCTGCGACGCTTATGTGAAAAAGTTTCAGTCTGATAAGCTCGAACCCAAAGCGGATAAATGCATCTTCATAGGATATCCAAAACAGTTGGATACATCTCCTATCTCAGATCCGGAAGCAAAGTGTCTGTTTCTAGAAACGGGTCCTTTCTCAAGGAAAGGTTTCTCTCAAAAGAATTGAGTGGGAGGGTGGTGGAACTTGATGAGGTTAGTGAACCGTCACTTCAACCAGTGTGCAGCAGGGCGCATGAAGATGTTCATGTGGCGCCTACACCAATTGAAGTGGAAACTGATGATGGTGATCATTGAGCTTCGGATCAAGTTACTACAAACCTTGTAGGTCGACAAGGTCGCATACTACTACAGAGTGGTACGATAACCGTGTCTTGAAGGTCATGTTGTTGAACAACGATGAACCTACGAGCTATGGAGAAGCGATGGTGGGCCCGGATTCTGACAAATGGCTGGAGGCCATGAAATCCGAGAGAGGATCCATGTATGAAAACAAAGTGTAGACTTTGGCAGAACTACTTTATGGTCGTAGGACTATGAAGTAAAGATGGATTTATAAAAGGAAGACACACGATGATGGTGAAAAGTCACCATTAAGAAAAGCTCGACTTGTCGCAAAGATGTTTCCGACAAAGTTCAAAGAGTTGACTATGATGATACTTTCTCAGTCGTAGCAATGCTAAAAGTCTGTTGGAATTATGTTAGTAGTTGCTGCATTATTTATGAAATATTGCACATAGGATGTTGATAACCCACAAGTGTAGGGGCTCGCAACAGTTTTTGACGGTAGAGTATTCAACCCAAATTTATTGATTCGACACAAGGGGAAGCGAAAGAATATTCTCAAGTATTAGCAGCTGAGTTTGTCAATTTCAACCACACCTGAAAGATTAGTGTCTGCAAGCAAAGTATCAGTAGAAAAGTGTTATGATAGCAACGGTGTCAGAAAAGGACGTGTTGACGGCAGACTATTCCTAACTTGTTGTATCAATGGCGCCAGTAAATAGCACGTTGACGGGGAACTGTTCTTGAGAATAATGCTTCTCCGGCTGCGGCTCCAGAAAAGTCTTGCAACAGGTAACAACAAAGTAGCAAGTAATAGTAGTAGTGACAGCAGCAGCAAGGAACAGCAGTAGTGACAGCAGCAGCAATATAACGACAGTAGTGACAGCAGTAGCAGCAAAGTAACGTAGCAAGGACGAGTAGTAAAAGACTCGTAGGCAGTGGATCGGTGATGGATGAGTATGCCGAATGTGATTCATCATGTAACAGCTATAACACGGAGAGATAAGTAACTAGCTCCCGTTCGTCAATCTAATGTAGGCATGTATTCCGTATGTAGTCATACGTGCTTAGGGAAAAGAACTTGCATGACATCTATTGTCCATCCCTCCCGTGGCAGCGGGGTCCTAATGGAAACTACGGGATATTAAGGTTCTCCTGTTAATAAAGAACCGGACCCACGCATTAACACTTGGTGAATACATGAAATCCTCATACTAGGATCATCTCCGGGAGTGGTTCCGGATATTGTCACTCCGGGGTTGCCGGGTCATAACACATAGTAGGTGACTACAACTTGCAAGATAGGATCTAAAACACACACATATTGGCGACAACATAATAGGTTCAGATCTGAAATCATGGCACTCGGGCCCTAGTGACAAGCATTAAGCATGGCAAAGTAGTAGCAACAACAATCTCAGAACATAGTGGATACTAGGGATCAATCCCCGTCAAAACTAACTCGATTACATGATAGATCTCATCCAACTCATCACCGTCCATAAAGCCTACGATGAGATTACTCACGAACCGTCCATAAGGAATTGTCGATGGAGGAAGTTTGATGATTACGATGGCGACGATTTCCCCTCTCCGGAACCCAAAACGGACTCCAGATCTGCCCTTCAGATGAACAACAGGAGGTGGCGGCGCCTTCGTATCGTAAAACGCGATGAATCCTTCTCTCTAAATTTTCTTTTGGGCAAAACGGAATAAATAGAGCTGATTTTGGAGGCGGTGGAGCCTCGTGGGCCAAGCCCTCACGGCGCGGCCAGGGGGTGCCCGCACCCCCTGGTCTTGTGGCCCACTGGATCACCTCCTCTGGTGGATCTTTGCGCAGGTATTTTTCATTAATTTCAGAAAATTTCTACGTAAATTTTTAGGTCATTCCGAGAACTTTTATTTCTGCACAAAAACAACACCATGTCATTTCTGCTGAAAACAACGTTAGTCTGGCTTAGTTCCATTCAAATCATGCAAGTTGGAGTCCAAAACAAGGGCAAAAGAGTTCGGAAAAGTAGATACGACGGAGACGTATTAACTCCCCGAAGCTTAAAGCCTTGCTTGTCCTCAAGCAATTCAGTTGAGAAACTGAAAGAGACAAAAGAAAAAACTTTGGCGAACTCTGTTTGATCTTGTTGTTGCAACTATGTCTAACTCATAACCAGAATTTCAGCAAGATCACAAGTAAACCACACAAGCAAATGACATCTAGGTCTCATAGTAAACTCATATCAATGGCATAATCAACTAGCAAGAAAATAATAATAAGCCTCAAACGTCAACACTTCAATAAAAACAACATGAAGCAGTACAAACAGATGGTATCTCGCTAACTCTTTCTGAGACCGCAAAACATAAATGCGGAGCACCTTCAAAGACCAAGGGCTGACTAAACATTGTAATTCAGGGCAAAGAAGATCCAGTCACAGTCATATTCAACACAGTTAAAAGCAAAGCATAAAAATGACAGAGGTGCTCTCTAATTGGTGCTTTTGTAAGAGGAGGATGACTCAACAGGAACATAAATAGACAGGCCCTTCGTAGAGGGAAGCATTGATTTGCAGAGGTGCTAGAGCTCACGCTTTGAAAACATAGATAATAATTTTGGGTGGCATGCTTTCATTGTCAACACAATGACTAAGAGTTCTCAACATCTTCCACGCTACACATGCTATAGGCGGTTCCCAAACAGAAAAGTAAAGTTTTGACTCCCCCACCACCAATGAATCACACTCCACGGCTAGCCGAATCCTCGAGTACCGTCCATACCAACATCAATCCAGGGGAGTTTTGTTTGCAATTATCTTTTTGATTTGAGCATGGAACTGGGAATTCCAATTACCGGCCCCTTTCTCGTGAACGATAGTGAATAAACACATATCGAGGATAACACGCCTAGCATGGAAGATACTAATAGCCCCCTGTCACCACATGAGCGGTTCAGGCATGCAAAACAGATTATTTCTTGAAGGTTTAGAGAGTGGCACATGCAAATTTACTTGGAACGGCAGGTAGACACCGCATATAGGTAGGTATGGTGGACTCATATGGAACAACTTTGGTTTTATGGAGGTGGATGCACAAGCAGTATTCCCGCTTAGTACAAGTGAAGGCTAGCAAAAGACTGGGAAGTGACCCACTAGAGAGCGACAACAGTCGTCCAAATGCATTGTGATTAAAATTGAGTACAAGCATGAGTAGGACATAAATCACCATGAACATGAACATCATAGAGGCTATGTTGATTTTGTTTCAACTACATGCATGAAAATGCGCCAAGTCAAGCCACTTGAATCATTCAAAGGAGGATACCATCCTATCATACTACATCATAGTCATCTCAAAATTCATGTGGGCATCCAAGACAAACCATTATAAGCTCCTAGCTAAGTAAGCATGGCATAAGCAACTATGATCTCTAAGTTGTCATTGCAAACATGTTTCCCTCACAACAAAGCTGAATCAGGCATGATGAGCTAGTCATATTTACAAAAACAAAATAGATCGAGTTCATACCAGCTTTTCCAGGCTCAGTCACTTCATCCTATATCGTCATTATTGCCTTTCACTTGCACGACCGAACGATGTGAACAATAATAAGAGTGCCCGTGCATTGCACTAAAGATGGAATATGCAGGCAAACACAAAGGAGAAGACAAAGTAATATGGCACTTTGAAAGCTAAACAGGTATGCATGCAAGAGCCGCTAAACATTGTAACCAATATCTTCTACCTTGACCCAAAGAAAAAGAAAACTATTTACACGGGAAAGCTCCCAACAAGAAAAATAATAAAAATAAAATCTTTTTGGGTTTTCTCAAACTAGACAAACACACAAAACGAAAACGAGAAAAAGGAAATAAAATAGCATGGATGATACAGTGGCAAAGTGTGAACACCGGCTAACAAAGTGAAAGCATAAGCAAGAATGTAAAGTCGGTGAGAACACGTACTCCCCCAAGCTTAGGCTTTTGGCCTAAGTTGGTCTACTCCCAAGGAGGGAAAGAACCAGCTCCGGGATACTCCGTAGTGGACTAAGGATGCCACTGTTGTGTGAGCTCCTCTGTCTCCCACTGATAAACTGGCGTCTGGTACTCAACTGGTGGCTCGGGCACGGGCACCTGTGGTTGGGCTAAGCCCCAATTTGCGTAGATGTCCGAGGGCATAATAGTGTACCTGCCTCCATGAATATTGAACAGAGAAGGAGCAAGCAAAGTAATAGTCTCACGAGTACCCTGACTAAACACCAGGTTATAAATCATCCTTCTATTTATACCTCTATCAAGAAAGTCATGGCGAACCATGCTATCGTAATCTAGATATCTCTCGCGAAAAAGAATCTCTTCTTCCTCCTCCAGTCTAATAGGTATCTCAAAGTGTCTAGCAAGACGAGTAGCATAGATACCTCCATGGACAATGCCCTTAGAACGGTTCGTGTTCAACCGTTGAGCTACTATAGCGCCCAAGCTATTAGTTTTACCGTTATAAAGGGCTTCGTGCAAGACCGCAAGATCTGGGGAACTAAGTGACCCAGCTTTCTCACGGCCCATCAAACATTTTCCCACAAATAATGAGAAGTACCGAAGCACAGGAAAATGAATGCTAGCAGCTCTAGCGCAAGACACTCCTCTCTCCTCTCCTACAGCAATAGTACCCATGAAAGCTTCCAAGTCCTGTGGACGAGGTTCATGAATATCCCCCAATAAGAGGCAATTTGCAAACATTGCAAAAATCCTGGAGTGACATGCGCTAGGGGATATCATAAAGTTTGAACTCAACAATAGGAGGATTTTTCGTCGGATAGAAGTTAAAGCTTTGTACGAAGATATTAGTGAGGAGGAGGTATTGCGTACACTTATCTTCAACGAAGGCGGTAAGGCCTGTGTTATCCACCAAGTGATAAAAGTCCTCATAAATTCCAGCGGCGCGTAAGAACACGTCGCTTGGACACTCGCATGCTCGAACTTCTGCGACTCGAGGGACCATATACTTGGGCTTCTTCTCACTTCCATCATCCTTGGGGTCACGGCTTGAAAAGCCTCTTAAGAACCTCCTCATCTTTTCCCTTTTCTATCTCTGAAAAATTCTGAAATTTTTAGTGACTCTAAGGAAAAGTGAACAAGGCTCAACAAAACTCGCAGAAACTACTCCAACAAGTGCCTAGAGGCCATATTACGCATCAAAACTACTTGGGACTAGCTAGAATTAGCATGCAAAGCTCAAGAACATGGTCACCGAGGCAGCAAAAATACGCTGAGTATAAGGCACTAGAGCAAAAACTAATTGGACCAATGGAGGAGTCACTTACCAAGGAGTAATTTCCCCAAAACAGTTCGGAGAATGGTGATTTGAGCAAAGAGATCAAAAGTCGCAGCAAGAGGAGCAAGAACACGGGTTTGGGCTGCGAAACGATTTTTTCTGGAGGTAGGAGAACCAGATGAGAGCAAGAATGAGTGGAGGGGGTGCCTGTGGGCCCCACAAGCCTGGGTGGCGCGGCCTGGGGGGTGCCCGCGCCCCCTGGGCTTGTGGCCCACTGGTGCAGCCCCCAGACAAGCTCTTCATCTCAGTATTTTTCAAAAATTCCAGAAAAAATCATACTTGATTTTCAGGACGTTCGGAGAACTTTTATTTTCGGGGTACTTTTCTACCGCACGCTAAAACAGAAAACAGGGAAAACTAAACTAAATCTATCATTTTTCTTCTAAGCAACCTAAAGTGAAAGCTCAAAACAGAGGTTTATGACTCCTTGATTCATCCATCTCATGGTCATCGAAAGAAAATCCGTCAATGAGGTTGATCAAGTCTCCTCGACAAAGCTTTTTGAATCGCAGAAGGGAACAGAGAATTTCGAATAGTCACTAGGTTACCTCAATGGTGATGTGTATCTCCCCAACCAGCAAATAATACTTCATCTTGACACGAGGAATAGGGCATTCAAAGCTCCCAATAAGAATCGATGAAGTTTTTTCGATAGCATTGATGCAATATACTCGATATTGTTTCTTCGAAAAGTGCACCGTATGCTCATTACCGTTGACATGGAAAGTGACATTGCCTTTGTTGCAATCTATAACAGACCCTGTGGTGTTTAAAAAGGGTCTTCCGAGGATGACCGCCATGGCATCATCCTCAGGAATATCCAAGATAACAAAGTCTGTTAAGATGATGACGTTAGCAACCACAACAGGCACATCCTCGCAAATGCCGATAGGGAATGCAGTTGATTTCTCGGCCATTTGCAGAGAGATTTCAGTGGTGTCAACTTATCGAGCTCAAGTCTACGATAAAGAGAGAGAGGCATAACACTAACACCGGCTCCAAGGTCGCATAACGCGGTTTTAACGTAGTTGCCTTTAATGGAGCAAGGTATAGTGGGCACACCGGGATCACCTAGTTTCTTAGGAGTTCCACCCTTGAAGGTATAGTTAGCAAGCATGGTGGAAATCTCAACCTCAGGTATCCTCCTCTTAATAGTCACAATATCTTTCATGTACCTAGCATACAGAGAAATTTTGAGCATATCTGTCAAACGCATTTGCAGAAAGACAGGTCTGATCATTTCAACGAATCGCTCAAAATCCTCATCATCCTTTTTCTTGGATGGTTTGGGAGGAAAGGGCATAGGTTTCTGAACCCATGGTTCCCTTTCTTTACCATGCTTCCTAGCAGCAAAGTCATTCTTATCGTATCTCTTATTCTTAGGTTGTGGGTTATCAAGGTCAACAGGTTCAATCTCCACATCCTTATCATTGCTAGGTTGACCATCATCATGAACATCACTATTGGTATTGTCATTAGGCTCGTGTTCATCACCAGATTGTGTTTCAGCATCAGAGACAGAGACAATCGTTTGGACTCTCACGGGTAGCAGCAACAGGGTTGCTATTGTGCAGGTTCCTATCATCTTTCTTCTTCTTTCTAGGATGACTAGGTGCATCAGTGCTAACTCCTTGAGAATCTTGTTCAATTCTCTTTGGATGACCCTCAAGATACAAAGGTTCCTGGGTCATTCTACCGCCTCTAGTGACGACTCTAACGGAATTGTCATTCAACTCATCGAGCAAGTCATTCTGAGTTTTAAGTACTTGTTCTACGTGAGTGGTAACCATAGAGGCATGTTTACTCAGAAGCTTAAGATCATTGATGTTTCTGTCCACACAAGCACTTAAATGACTAAACATACAACATTCTGTTCCAATTGTCTGCTAACATAATCATTGAAACTCTGTTGTTTGGCATCAAAGTTATCAAATTCATCCATGCATAAGCTAGCAGGTTTATCAAAAGGGATATCACTCTCATCAAACCTACACAGAGAATTTACTTCTACTACCTGTATCGGGTTATCGAGACCATGGATCTCTTCGATAGGTGGTAGATTTTTGACATCTTCAGATTTAATGCCTTTCTGTCGCATAGATTTCTTAGCTTCTTAAATATCTTCAGGACTGAGGAATAGAATACCTCTTTTATTTGGAGTTGGCTTAGGAGGTGGTTCGGGAATAGTCCAAGCATTCTCATTGCATAAGATGTTATTCAATAGGATCTCAGCTTGTTCTACAGTTCATCCCTAAAAACACAACCGGCACAACTATCTAGGTGGTCTTTGGAAGCATCGGCAAGTCCATTATAGAAGATATCAAGTATTTCATACTTCTCAAGAGGGTGATCAGGCAAAGCATTCAGTAGCTGGATGAGCCTCCCCCAAGCTTGTGGGAGACTCTCTTCCTCAGCTTGAGCAAAGTTCTATATTTCCTGCAAGGCGGCTTGCTTCTTATGGGCAAGGAAATATTTTTCAGAGAAGTAGTAGACCATATCCTGGGGGCTACGCACACAACTAGGAGCAAGAGAAGTGAACCAGGTCTTAGCATCATCCTTTAGCGAGAAGGGAAACAGCTTGAGGATATAGTAGTGGCGGATCTTTTCCTCACTAGTGAATAGGGTGGCTATATCGTGCAGTTTGGTAAGATGGGCTACAACCGTTTCAGACTCATAACCATGAAAAGGATCAGATTCGACCAGAGTGATTAACTCGGGGTCGACAGAGAATTCATAATCCTTATCGGGCACAGAGATAGGCGAAGTAGCAAACTTTGGGTCATATTTCATCCTAGCGTTCAGAGATTTTTCTTTTCACTTGAGCAGTAGTTTATCAACATCATAGCTATCCTTACACGCAAGAAAGTCCTCAGCTATCTCTCCCTCCATAACATAGCGCTCAGGCATAACATGCAATTCAGGCATAGTAGCAGGTTCTACTTCAATAGTATCAGCAGTTTCAGAAGTATCATCACGTCTAGCAGCAACTCTAGCAATTTGTGCATCAAGGAATGCACCTAGTGGCAAAGCAGTATCAGGCATAGTATCAAGCATAGAATCATCAGGCATAGTATCAAGGATAGCATCATCAGGCATAGGCGACATATCAAGATTTCTAGCAGGAGGCGATGTCGCAAACTTACTCATAACTAAAGGTGAATCAAGTGCACAGCTAGATGGTTGTTCCTTACCTGTCCTCGTAGTGGAAGGCAAGATTTCAGTTCTTGGACCTTTCGGATTCTTCATAGTGACCAGCAGACGAAAATCCCAAGTGACTCAGAGTATATAGTTGTGCCTCCCCGACAACGGCGCCAGAAAATAGTCTTGATAACCCACAAGTGTAGGGGATCGCAATAATTTTCGAGGGTAGAGTATTCAACCCAAATTTATTGATTCGACACAAGGGGAAGCGAAAGAATATTCTCAAGTATTAGCAGCTGAGTTTGTCGATTTCAACCACACCTGAAAGATTAGTGTCTGCAACCAAAGTATCAGTAGCAAAGTGGTATGATAGCAACGGTGTCAGAAAAGGATCTGTTGATGGCAGACTATTCCTTACTTGTTGTATCAATGGCGCCAGTAAATAACACGTTGACGGGGAACTATTCTTGAGATTAATGCTTCTCCGGCTACGGCTCCAGAAAAGTCTTGCAACAGGTAACAGCAAAGTAGCAAGTAACAGCAGTTGTGACAACACAAGCAAGGAACAACAGTAGTGATAGGAGCAGCAAAGTAACGGCAATAGTGACAGCAGTAGCAGCAAAGTAACATAGCAAGGACCAGTAGTAAAAGACTCGTAGGCAGTGGATCGGTGATGGATGAGTATGCCAGATGTGATTCATCATGTAACAGCTATAACACGGAGAGATTAGTAACTAGCTCCCGTTCATCAATCTAATGTAGGCATGTATTCCGTATGTAGTCATACGTGATTAGGGAAACGAACTTGCATGACATCTATTGTCCATCCCTCCCGTGGTAGCGGGGTCCTAATGGAAACTATGGGATAGTAAGGTTCTCCTTTTAATAAAGAACCGGACCAACAGATTAACACTTGGTGAATACATGAACTCCTCATACTATGGTCATCTCCGGGAGTGGTTCCGACTATTGTCACTCCGGGGTTATCGGGTCATAACACATAGTAGGTGACTACAACTTGCAAGATAGGATCTAAAACAAACATATATTGGCGACAACATAATAGGTTCAGATCTGAAATCATGGCACTCGGTCCGTAGTGACAAGCATTAAGCATGGAAAAGTAGTAGCAACATCAATCTCAGAACATAGTGGATACTAGGGATCAATCCCCATCAAAACTAACTCGATTACATGATAGATCTCAGCCAACTCATCACCGTCCAGCAAGCCTAAGATGAGATTACTCATGAACGGTGAAGATCATCATGCAATTGTCGATGGAGGAAGGTTGATGATGACGATGGCGACGATTTACCCTCTCCGGAGCCCAAAACGGACTCCAGATCTACCCTCCAGATGAAGAACAGGAGGTGACGGCGCCTCTGTATCGTAAAACGCGATGAATCCTTCTCTCTGATTTTTTTGGGCGAAACGGAATAAATAGAGCTGAGTTTGGAGGCGGTGGAGCCTCGTCGGCCCCACAAGCCCTCACGACGTGGCCATGGGGGTGGTCGCGCCCCTAGGCTTGTGGCCCACTGGTTCACCTCCTCTGGTGGATCTTTGCGCAGGTATTTTTCATTAATTCCAGAAAAATTCTACGTAAATTTTCAAGTCATTCCGAGAACTTCTATTTCTGCACAAAAACAACACCATGGCAATTCTGTCGAAAACAGTGTTAGTCCGAGTTAGTTCCATTCAAATCATGCAAGTTAGAGTGCAAAACAAGGGCAAAAGAGTTCAGAAAAGTAGATACGACACAGACGTATCAGATGTCAAAACATTGTTTCCTCGACGGTTTCCATGAGGAAAGGTTGTATGTGATACAACCAGAAGGTTTTCTCGATCTTAAGGATGCTAACAAATATGCAAGCTCGAGCGATCCTTCTATGGACTGGTGGAAGCATCTCGGAGTTGGAATATACGCTTTGATGAGATGATCAAAGCTTTTTGGTTTGTTCAAGGTTTATGAGAAACTTGTATTTCCAAAGAAGTGAGTGGGAGCACTATAGAATTTCTGATAAGTATATGTGGTTGACATATTGTTAACCGGAAGTAATGTAGAATTTCTGTGAAAAATAAAAGGTTGTTTGAAAGGAGTTTTTCAAAGGAAGACCTGGATAGAGCTACTTGAAACATTGAGCATCAAGATCTATAGAGATAGATCAAAACGCTAAATAGAACTTTCAATGAAATGCATGCCTTAACAGGTCTTTGAAGGAGTTCAAGATAGATCAGCAAACAAGGAGTTCTTGGCTGTGTTGTAAGGTGTGAATTTGAGTAAGACTCAAAGCCCGACCACGGCAGGAGAAAGAGAAAGGACGAAGGTTGTCCCCTATGCCTTAGCCATGGACTCTAAAGTATGCCATGCTGTGTACCGCACCTAGTGTGTGCCTTGCCACAAGTCTGTTAAGAGGTACAGAGAGTGATCCATGATTGAATCACTAAACAACGGTCAAAGTTATCCTTAGTAAATTAATGAACTAAGGAATTTTTTCTCGATTATGGAGGTGGTTAAAGAGTTCGTGGTAAAGGGTTACATCGATGCAAGCTTTGACACTAATCCGAATAACTCTGAGTAGTAAAACGGATTCATATAGTAGAGTAGATATTTGGAGTATTTCCAAATAGCATGTAGTAGCAACATCTATAAGATGACATAAATATTTGTAAAGTACACACGGATCTGAAAGATTCAAAACCATTGACTAATACCTCGATCACGAGCAAGACGTTATCAAACCCCAGAACTATATGGGTGTTGGATTCGTTAAAATCACATGGTGATGTGAACTAGATTATTGACTTTAGTGCAAGTGGGAGAGTGTTGGAAATATATCCTAGAGGCAATAATAAATTAGTTATTATTATATTTCTTTGTTCATGATAATCATTTATTATCCATGCTATAATTGTATTGAATGAAAACATAGATACATGTGTGGATACATAGACAAAACAATGTCCCTAGCAAGCCTCTAGTTGGCTAGCCAGTTGATCAAGGATAGTCAAATTTTTATGACTAGATGCAAGTGTTGTCAGTTGATAACTGGATCACATCATTAGGAGAATCATGTGATGGTCTAGACCCAAACTATGAACATAGCATATTGATCGTGTAATTTTGTTGCTATTGTTTTCTACGTGTCAAGTATTTATTCCTATGACCATGAGATCGTATAACTCACTGACACCGGAGGAATACCTTGTGTGCATCAAATGTCGCAACGTAACTGGGTGACTATAAAGGTACTCTACAGGTAACTCTGAAGGTGTCCGTTGAGTTAGTATGGATCAAGACTGGCATTTGTCACTCCGTGTGACGGAGAGGTATCTCGGGGCCCACTCGGTAATACAACATCACACACAAGCCTTGCAAGCAATGTGACTAAGTGTAAGTCACGGGATCTTGTATTATGGAATGAGTAAAGAGACTTGTCGGTAACGAGATTGAAATAGGTATGTGGATACCGACGATCAAATCTCGAGCAAGTAACGTACCGAAGGACAAAAGGAATGACATACGGGATTATATGAATCCTTGACACTGAGGTTCAACCGATAAGATCTTCGGAGAATATGTAGGATAAAATATGGGCATCCAGGTCCCGCTATTGGATATCGACCGAGGAGTGTCTCGGGTCATGTCTACATAGTTCTCGAACCCGCGGGGTCTGCACACTTAAGGTTCGATGATGTTTTAGTATAGTTGAGTTATATGTGTGGGTACCAAATGTTGTTCGGAGTCCCGGATGAGATCACGGACGTCACGAGGGTTTCTGGAATGGTCCAGAAATGAAGATTGATATATAGGATGGTTTCATTTGGTCACCGGAAGGTTTCGGGCAATTCCGATAGTGTACCGGGCGGGACGAATGGGTTCCGGGTGTTTTCCGAGAGGGGCCCACCCACCCGGGAGTGAGCCCAAGGCCCTAGGGTGGAGCACCAAGTTCTTAGTGGGATGGTGGAGTCACCCCAAGAAGGCTATGGTGCCACAAGAGAAAATACCAAAGGAAAGAAGAAGAAAAAAGAGATGGAGGTGGGAAGGAAGGAGTGGACTCCTTCCCCACCAAACCGAATTGGGGTTGGAGTCCAACTCCTCCCCCTTGGACGGCGCACCCTTGAGGGCCTTGAGCCCTAAGGCTAGCCCCTCCCCTCCTCCTATATATATTGATGGTTTAGAGCTTTTTGAGACACAACTTTGCCACGTGCAACTCAAGGCTATTCCACATAGTTTTTCCTCTAGATCGGATTTCTGTGGAGCTCGGGCGGAGCCCTGCAGGAGTAGATCATGACCACCACCGGAGCGTCGTCATGATGCCAGAGTACTCATCAAATCCTCCGTGTTGCTTACTGGAGCAAGAAGGCTGAGATCGGCATCGATATGTATGTGTGCTTAACGCGGAGGTGTCGTCCGTTCGGCACTAGATCGGGATGGATCGTGGGACGGATTGCGAGACGGTTCGTGAGACATATCATGGGACGGTTCGAGGGACGGATCGTGAAGACGTTCCACTACATCAACCGTGTTTCCTAACGCTTCCCGTTGAGCGATCTACAAGGGTACGTAGATCTAATCTCCATTCGTACATGGACATCACCATGCTAGGTCTTCGTGTGCGTAGTAAATTTTTTGTTTCCCATGCAACGTTCTCCAACACATGCTACACCGCTGCCTCCTCCCCTATCAGCATTGGGATACTCTGATGTGGGAATACAGACCGTACGACCCAGTCACTACACAGAACTTCTTCCGCATCACCCACGAGAACTTGTGGAAGGTGTTGTTTAAGCCGCATAAGACTTAGCTGGCCGAAGAGGAAGACATCACCATCGATGTTAATAACCCCATGGACTAGTGAGATTTCATTATGTGCTCGTTTTTTTCCTGTTAACAAGGCTCTTATCCCCTCTTTCCTCCATATTCGTAGATCTGGCTGAAAAAGTCCGAGAACATCAATTGTCCGGCACCGTTACCGAGGGCCCTAGGACATATTTATTAACGGTCATGCTGGTTGAAAAGTCGTATACAGTGCCGAAGAAGAAGAAAGAGAAGAAGTAAGAAAATAAGAAGGCCCGTGAAGGCCTTTGCTCGAAAGGACTTCCGGACACTAGTTCCAAAGACACACTCACTCCCTTTACCCTAGAGGGAGAGGAGGAAGAAGGCGGTGAGGAGCGCGGCTCCTGCTATACAAACGAAAGGGTTAGGTCCGAAGACGTCGAGAGAGATATAGCTCCTAGTGCCCAAAGAAACAATGTAGGGCCAAGGTGGCCCTATTTGATGATGTCCAGACTCCATTGTGGAATTCGAAGACTTTGAAAGGGTTCCTCGAAGGACCCTCATGGTGAAGCCCTCAGCGAAAAGGTATGATTCCGAAGACCCAAACACCCTTCCCCACTGAGATTTCCTTCTAGTGATAAGCATACTTTCCTTATTGTAGCCTGCCATGCGATGTTCCCATAGATCAAGTTTCGATCGGAGACTTCTTGCCATACAACATGGCGGAGAGCAAGACCGCCTCACACAACATGCCTCCCCCAGCCATCGAGGAGGTTGGGGAGGTAGTGTCTCAAACGAACCCCCCGGAGCCGGATACTAGGGTTGGTGTGTTGATATCATGGCCGAAGCTAACCCCCCGGTCGCCGAAGACCAGGAGGATGAATCCCTCCTGGCAAGCAAAGAGGGAGAGCCCAGACAACCCAAGAGTTCTCCGAAGACAGTTTCGGAGACATCCCAACCTCCGCAATCATATGCACCAGCTTCTCCAAGAGGAGAAACTGCAACGCCGCAGCCAGACCTGCCCACAACAGAGCGGCCCCAAACTGGGTGGCCGACCACGATGGAGTAGGGTTTGAATGACTCCTCCATCCCTGAGGGAGCATCGCACTCTTCTGAGTGTGGTTCTACAAAGCATTCGATCCGTTGATACCTAATTAGAGGCTTTCGACGGCCTATTGACGGGCTTTAAAGCAATTTACAATATCCCTTTTACAAAGTAGTTGTAATTTATGGGTTTACAAAGTAGCCTCTAAGCCCTGTGTGAGTTTGAAAAACTCATGCAGGGATCAAAGTAGTGCAGAACACACAAGTATGGTTTTTAAAATGAGTCATAGCCCCCAAGACTCTGATAGGATGATAAAAAGAACCCAAGAGAGGATTCAAGAAATCAAATACCGTGCGAGTGTGACATGTATAAATTAATTTGTCCAGGCCTCATCCTTGGCAGCAGTCCCTAACTCCTTAGAGTTGGCAGAAATGAATCAAAAGCTTAAGAGCTCCAAGGAAGAGCTCGCCCTGCTTAACAAACAGTTTGACGATGCACAAGGTAAGTCTGAACTGGACTATTATTAGTATTTGTCTCACGAAGGTGAGGTATTTCTACTTGTATCCTGAAGTGTGAAGTGTTTTCATGATAACTGTAGTCGCTGCCGTGGAGGTTGAAAATCTCAAGACCGACCCAAACAAGGCGAGGCAAAAGTCTGCCGAACAAAAGGCGACAACTGAACAAGTAGTGGTCGAACTGTTGACGGCGAGGTCGATCGATGGCAAGCACGAGATCAGGGTTGCTAAAGCGCAACAAGAGCTCAAGGACTCCATCATGAGATGTGAGGCCCTTGAGTATAGAAACAGAGAGCAAGCTTCCGAGCTATCCTCTTTGACTACCGCACTCAAGGAAGCGCGAATGGAAGCGCAAGGCCATGCGAAGGAAATGAATCAAATCAAATGCATTGTGGATGGTAAGCGATATATACTGCAATGCATCTTTGGCAGAAAAACGTTCGTTTTCCTTACTCGAGTATGTCACTCTCCACTCGTGTTTACAGACCTCCCGCAGAGTGCAGCAGATGCTTCAAGGCACTACGCGTCCCAGGAAGGAGATACCGAGTGATACGTCCCAAATGTATCTATAATTTATGCTTGTTCCATGATCTTTTGGGTGACATTGTTATATGTTTTGCCACACTTTTATATCATTTTACACATATTTGGACTAACCTACTAACTCAGTGCACCCAGTGCTAGTTTTTGTTTGCTGATGTCTATTATGCAGGGGCTTTTACCCAACTTTCCGAAGCCCGAAAAAATCCAGAAACAATATATAAAAAGTTAGTGAAACAAAAGCTTCCAGATCATCGAAGGAGGGCCAGAGGAGGTCCATGGGCCTCCCAGGTGGCCTGCTGGCACGTCCAGGCCCTAGGCCGCGCCAGGAGGTCGCCTGGGTGGGTCCCACCTCCTCCGGTGCCCTCCTTTGGCCTATATTTAGAGTCTCGAGAGGAAATCCTCGCAGACTTTCTGGAATCGCGAATTTCTCCATCGTTCTGCCCCAGCGGCGCTTCCGAGATCGGGAGCATCAGGAGACCTCTTCCCGGCACCCTACCGGAGGGAGGATTGACCTCCGGGAGCTTCTCCACTGCCATGGATGCATGGACGCTTCCAGGACATGTCGTGAGTAGTCCTCCTTGGACCATGAGTCCATGACCAGTAGCTATGTGATGTCTTCTCTCCAATTTTGTGCTTCAATGGTTAGTCCTTGTGAGCTGCCCTACATGATCAAGGCATCTATGTAATTCTCTTGCTATTGCTATGCTCAGTTTGTTGGAATCCGATGGATTATGAGATTATGTTTAGATTGTTATGAGTTATATATTTGATTATCCTTTTATATTATGTTCCTTAGTGATTCATGCATGTTCTCCGTTGCTTTTTATTGCTTTGGCCGAGTAGTAGATTGTAACTCCAAGAGGGAGAGTTATGCATGATTGTGGGTTCATGCCCCTCGATGTCTAGCTTGAGTGACAGAAACATGAGACTAGGGGATGTGCTTGTTGCCACCAGGGAGAAAACAATGGTGCTTGTGACCACGGTTGCAAGGATTGTTTACCGTATGCATAGTCCGTTAATGCAATGCAGTTGTCTGTTGCTTTGAGTTTACACTTTGGGT
The DNA here is from genome assembly GCF_904849725.1 of Hordeum vulgare subsp. vulgare. NCBI lineage: Eukaryota > Viridiplantae > Streptophyta > Magnoliopsida > Poales > Poaceae > Hordeum > Hordeum vulgare. The sequence goes on from NC_058522.1 coordinate 143,448,367, forward strand.
GGGGCTCGCAACTTAATACCAGAGAGATGTTCTGGATAGATATCTCAAGGTGGATGATTAGTAAGTAGATGATGATGAATAAACGGTCTACTTTTCTTGGCGTACTGCCCATTACTATTGAACCTCTAACTATCAAGTACCATAATTAGCATTGCGGCGCGATCATAATTTTGTCAATTGCCCAAGTGTGATTTGTTTACCCAAGCATAGTTGTTTATCCTATTTTGGGAGAGAGGCATCACTAGTGAACGTCATGTGACTCTGGTCCATATCACCATGATTGATTACACCTCCATCATTTACCGCTTTCATTTACCTTTCCGTTGTAATCACTATTACTTTCCCGCTTGTGTTTTTATCCTTTGCAAACTACAAGGCCGGAGAGATTGACAACCTCTCTGTACTAGTTGGGAGCAAAGTTATTTGTTGTGTGTGCATGTCCACGTCTTCTGATGGCGCCAGGGTGGAAGACACCTACTTGTTGAGCCTAGGAGTCCTCTTGGTTCGATAAACCTTACAGTCTACGTGTAAGGGAAATCTGCTGCTGACTACATCTCCACCTTCCACTTGGGGTATCCAACGAGGGTTGAGAAGTATATCCATCAACTCGTCATCAAGTGAATTTCTGGCGCCGTTGCTGGGGACTCAAGTCTTCCAGATAGGGGAGTTGCACGCTATCTTTTACCTTTGCTTTTTAGTCTTGTTAATTTGATTTTCAGTTTTTGCTTTAGAGTCTTATACTAAAAACCACAAAAAAATAGTTGCATTGTTCTTGCTTGTTGCCGCTGCTATGGGTTCCACTAAAAACACCGAGTTGTGTGACTTCACTAGTCACAACAACAATGACTTTATCTGCACTCCTATTGCTACTCCCGCCACTCGAGCCACGTCCTATGAGATTAAAACTGCTTTGCTGAACCTTGTTATGAAAGATCAATTCTCCCGTGTTGGAGATGATGCTGGCTTGCACTTGAAATTTTTTGTTGAGCTCTATGACATGCAAAATTATAAAGAAGTAGATGCTTATATTGTTAAACTTAAGCTTTTTTGCCTTTCTCCTTGAGAGGAGGAGCTAAAGTGTGGCTTTAATCTTTACCTAGGAGTAGCATAGATTCTTGGGATAAATGCAAAGATGCTTTTATTGGGAAGTATTACCCACCTGCTAAAATTATCCAGTTGAGGAGTAACATTATGAATTTTAGGCAATTGGATGCCACAAAGCTATTGGATGAGATGATGACAAATTATTCTCAATGGCATACTGAAAGAGCTCCAACAGGTAAGAAGGTAAACTCTGTTGAGGAGATCTCCTCCCTTAATGATAAGGTTGACATGATCATGACTCTACGTACTAAGCAAGCTCCTATTGATCATCATGATGTTCCTTTAAATTCTTTGGTTGCTCAAGAAAGAAAGCAAGTGGATGTTAATTTTATCTCAAGGAACAACTTCAATAACAATGCTTATAGGAGTAATTTTGGTAGCAATCCTAGATTGTTCCCATCCAACAACTATAGGAACAATAACAATTATCCTAGCACCAAAAACTCGACTTCTGAATTAGAGAGCATGCTTAAGGATTTTATCATTTCTCAAAAAGCCTTCAACAAGAGTGTAGAAGAGAAACTAGAAAAATTAGATGGTCTCTCTTTGATGGTGGACAACATAGCTCATGATGTAGAGATGCTTAAAATTAGAACTTCCCCACTTGAGGAAAGGAACACCACACCCATGAATGATATCCAAGTCCAAATTAATGAGAACTTAAGAATGCTAGCCAAACTTAAAGAGAAATGGGATATAGAAAAGGAAGAGGAAGAGAGAATTAAGAGCCTTCCTACACACACTCCATTGCTACTATACAAGTTGTTGAGGATCTCAAAACTTTTAGCACCCATCGCACTCCTAGTCCCAATGGACCTATTAATGGTGATGTTAATACCTCAACTATAGGACAAGAAGGTCCCATGAATTTAGAGACTACCAAAAGAATGAGCTTAGATGACATTACTACCACTTTAATTAATGGTAGTAACCTTGATTTTGACAATTGTAGTCTCCGAAGTTATCACCTTTTTGCAAAGAATGGCTAAATACCCCCACACTAGTACACTCAATATTGCCTTCACCGAGCATATTACTAATGCTCTTATCAAAGCTATGGAGTAGAAGCTCAAGATAGAGACTTCTATTCCTAGGAAACTAGAAGATGGGTTGGATCCTATGGTCAATATTAAATTGAATAATATCTCTTGCTTTGCATTGTGTGATGTTGGAGCTAGTGCTTCCGTTATGCCCAAAAGAATGTATGATATGCTTGATTGGAAACCTTATTATCCATGTTCTTTTAGTGTTCGTCTTGTTGATTCTTCCATCAAGAAACCCTTAGGGAGAATTGGTGATGTTCTTATTATTGTCAATGATAATTATGTGCCCGTTGATTTTCTTAATATGGACATTGAATGTGATCCTTCATGTCCAATTATTTTGGGATGCCCTTTTCTCTGCACCTTCGTGCTATCATTGACATGAAAGAGGGAATTATTAAATTCCAATTTCCTATTAAAAAAGGAATGGAACACTTCCCTAGAAAGAAGATTAAGTTACCTTATGAGTCTGTTACTCGGGCAAGTTACTTTTTTGGAGTTGATAACACTTGATCTTCTTGCATTATGCCTAGCTCAAAGGCATAAAAGAAAGCGCTTGTTGGGAGGCAACACAATTTGTTTTGACTCTCTGTTTTAGTGCTCTTGATGCTTGTTACTACTATAGCAACATCATTGAATTTTTCTTTTTAAGCTTTGTGCCAAATTATAGCCTCCGATTGCAAGAAGGTTCAAAAATTGTGACATGCTGTCCAGAAACAGATTCTGCCTGCTTGACGGAAAAATTCGCCAAAACTCACGAGATCATCTTTTTTATCAGAATTTTTTTGACAGCATGCTCTATATAATTGCATTTCTGGCATCTGTTTTGAGTTCTTTGATTTGAGTTGCAGAAGTGCCCTGAATAAATTATTTACTACCTATTGTTCTGTTTTTCACAGATTCTGCCATGTTTTGTGTTTCCCTTGTTTTGCGAATCCTAAGCTTGCTTTTTATTTGCAAAAAAAATTGTAAATCATGAGAAGCAACAGGTAATGAATTATTTTATTAAGGGTACTAACCACTCTATTCAGCTGATGACGAGTTTCGTATGAAGGGAGTTTTCAAGTATGGGATCAGAGAGATGATGAAAGAAGATGCAGGAGTGTCAAGCGCTCAAGCTTGGGGATGCCCCCATGCAGACCAAGAAATATTCAAGGAGACTCAAGCGTCTAAGCTTGGGGATGCCCCTGTGCATCCCCTTCTCTATCAACAATCATCAGTTTATCCATCTCCATGTTATATTTTTATCACTTCATATGATATGTGCTATGCTTGGAGCGTCTCGCTCTTTACTTTTTAGTATTTTTAGTTTTGCTTGCTGTTCATAACAAGTCGGAACCTAGCCTACCTTGTTTGGGAGAGACACATGCTCCATTCCACTCTAGAACACAACATAGGTTTTCATGCTTATCTTTTTGTGTGTTCTTCATCTTTTCGTAGCTATTGTCATGCTTAGCTCTTAGTTTTCATGCTTATCTTTTTAAGAGCTATTATTTAGGTTGATTTTGGAACTCTCTTGAGTTATCATGCTTATCTTGTTTAGAGTGTTGGCTCGTTGCACTGAGTTGTGTGTCTTGCATGAGTAGGTAATTGAGATTGCTATTTAAGTATAGTACTAACTTGCAATAGTTTTGAGGTATTGATTTGAGTAATGTTTGGACTACTGGTGCCAAGAGCTTGAGCCTATTAGTGATAGGTTTCGTATTTTGGGAAATTCCGTGTATTTTTCGAAAACTAAAAATTAGTTGAGAACTCTAGCTACTAAATTGATCCAACCTCTGGGGGGGTTGTCATATATAGAGTACCCCCACATTACCATGAGTCGAGGATGCGCAAGGATAACCAAACCCCCAAACACTCCTCCTCGGGGTACTTGTATCTTTGTGAATTTCCTAACTAGATAGAGAGTTACCGATAATAAGTGTATGAATTATTCGGACTAATGTGAGTATTCGATTGTTGGCACTTCCACCATCCATATTTTGCTAGCCTCTTCAGTACCATGCATTGCCCTTTCTCACATTGAGAGTTGGTGCAAACTCCGCCAGTGTATACAAACCCATGACATGATACGCTCTGTCATACATAAGCCTCATTATATCTTTCCTCAAAAAAGCCACCATACCTACCTATTAAGGCATTTCCATAGCCTCTCTGAGATATATTGGCATGCAACATCCACCATCTCATGACTTGATCTTCATGTCATACATGTTTTTGATTGATCGTAGAGCCGCATGCTAGTTGGGCCTTGCCCTTATTACTGCTACATGACGTGCTAGTATCATTGCATATCCTGCTACACTGGCAGAGGCATACATTTGCATACATCATGATAGTTTTCACTTGTCTTTATGTTGAGTACTTCTTATAAAGTGTGATGACTTTTCTTTTTATTCATGTAAAATATAGAGTGTTGCCCTTAAGAGAGGAAAAGATCCCAAAGAGGACAAACAAAATATCCCAAAGAGGACAAATGAGAGATAAAAAGAAAGAGCCAAAGAGGCCACAAAATTAAAAAAAGGAAATAAAAAGAGAGAAGGGGGCAACACTACTATTCCTTTTGAAAGATCCACCCTCGTACTCCATTGCTATATTGGTACTACATAGAGATTATCATTCATGCATAACTATGTGGGGAACCTTACACTATAGAACTTGGTTTGCATATTCCAATGATGAGCCTCCTCAAATTAGCTCTAGATATTCATGAGCAAACAACTTAGATGCACCCCCACTAGTTCCATTGGAGAGCTTACCTTAGCTCATATGTGCATCTGTTACATGGAAATCCCTACTCTTCACATCATATCTATCATTTGGCTTTCTCTCGCCTATGGTTGTCCTCGTTGATGTGAGCCTTTCACACCTTTTTGTCTTCCTTCCCCATCATTATTCTTTTTGCCATCCTAAGTGCGAACATATTTTTCTTACGCTCATCCATTGCATGAGTGCTCAAAGTCGAAAGGGAGAGGATCATTTTGATTTGTGCCTGACTAGTGGTGTGGGGATGAGTCAAAATAAGATTCTGAAGGAGACTAAGTGTGAGGTTTAGTAGATTGAGGTCTCAATTAAAAAATGTTTTATGATCTCAACCCATCTCCCACTTCTTGCACGCAAACACCATTTGGATACATTCGAGTCATGGACAGCGAGAGCTCTTCCACCTTTATGTTCTTACTTTGCTAAATTCAATACTAGATATAGACTCTTGCTTGTTATTGTCTTGACTTGAATTGCATATCTCACTTCCTTTACTTTGAAGTTCTTATATATGTGTTAGCATGTCAGCACAGAAATTATTGTGTTATCATTTATCTACTAGAGGACGAGCAGAAATTAAGCTTGGGGATGTTGATACGTCCCAAACGCATCTATAATTTCTGCTTGTTCCATGATCTTTTGGGTGACATTGTTATATGTTTTACCACACTTTTATATCATTTTACACATATTTGGACTAACCTACTAACTCAGTGCACCCAGTGCCAGTTTATGTTTGCTGATGACTATTTTGCAGGGGCTTTTACCTAATTTTTCGAAGCCCGAAAAATCCAGAAAAAATATATCAAAAAATCAGCGAAACAGAAGCTTCCGGATCACCGAAGGAGGGAAGGAGGGGGGCCAGGGGCCTCCTAGGCAGCCTGCTGGCGCGGCCAGGCCCTAGGCCGCGCTAGGAGGTCGCCTGGGTGGGTCCCACCTCCTCCGGTGCCCTCCTTTGGCCTATATTTAGAGTCTAGAAAGGAAACCCTCACAGACTTTCTACAATTGTGAATTCTCCATCGTTCCACCGCCGCAGCGCTTCCGAGATCGAGAGCGTTAGGAAGCCTCTTCCCGACACCCTGCCGGAGGGAGGATTGACCTCTGGGAGCATCTCCACCGCCATGGATGCTTCCTGGACGTGCCGTGAGTAGTCCTCCTTGGACCATGAGTCCATGACCAGTAGCTATGTGATGTCTTCTCTCCAATTTTGTGCTTCAATGGTTAGTCCTTGTGAGCTGACCTACATGATCAAGGCATCTATGTAATTCTCTTGCTATTGCTATGCTCGGTTTGTTGGGATCCGATGGATTATGAGATTATGTTCAGATTATTATGAGTTATATATTTGATTATCCTTTTATATTATGTTCCTCAGTGATTCATGCATGTTCTCTATTGCTTTTTATTGCTTTGGCTGAGTAGTAGATTGTAACTACAAGGGGGAGCATTATGCATTATTGTGGGTTCATGCCCCTCAATGTCTAGCTCGAGTGACAGAAACATGAGACTAGGGGATGTGCTTGTTGCCACCAGGAAGAAAACAACGGTGCTTGTGACCACGGTTGCAAGGATTATTTACTTTACGCATAGTTCGTTAATACAGTTGTCCGTTGCTTTGAGTTTACACTTTGGGTGGGGCTCGCAACTTAATACCGGATAGATTTTCTGGATAGATATCTCAAGGTGAATAATTAGTAAGTAGATGCTGATGAATAAACAGTCTACTATATTTTCCCAACGTAACAGAGGGTGCTCGAGCAATAGAAACCAAATGCTCCAAGGATCTAATCTTTGAATGAAAAATACTATCCTGTATGAACGATTAAACCTTTTTGCAATATAATGCTTTTGTTTTGCATGGTATACCATGTCTTGCTTTGTTTAATTTTGACTCCTGTGCGGCCATTTTAACTTGAAAATTTCCAGCCGTCGGGTTTAGCCCCCTCGTAGATGTTGTGAGGGGTGTGTTCGACTTCTGCACTATTACCCTTGATGCACAGAGGCGGTAGTGTGGAAGGAAACAAGGCAATCATACTATGCGGCTTTAATGCTTTCACTTAACCATAGGAGCTTGACTGCGCGGACTAGTTATGTTCAGCCTAGTATTTTGTGATGTTCAGACATACCGAGGTTAAAAAATCATTATCACTTGGTTTGTATAACTTCAAACCATCTGTATAACATGATGAAACCCCATTGGTTCTAAGTTTAACACTTGTCATTGGATCGCAGATCGATTATCGACTATTATGACAGTCAGTTTTTGGCTTTCTCCACTGAGGTACTTAATGTGACGAGCTAGAAGTACAATCGCAATGGTTCTCCCTTTACCCCTTTATCCGAACAAGCCGAACATAGAAGGGTAAGGACAGGAGCCGGGCAACCCAACTATTGACCCAAGATATAATTCGGGATCGATGCATATAACGCAATATCCAAGATGTCAAACACACACGGTTAAAGATGGTGTTGGAACGATGCTTAGGGCGAGCATGATAGCCAAGCCCCGATTGATTAGCCAATCGCATCTAAAATATGTATCGAACACACTTGTGCTAGTGTTAAAGATTGTAAAAAGGAAAAGGGGTAAAAAGGTTATACAATATAAATGATTGCCATGGGACCGTAAAGATTGGTCTTTATTACTGATGAACTTTGTGATGTCTATCCATACAATCCGATCTTCCCAAGCAAGTGTTATTGATACTACAGAAATAAATTTATAGAGGAAAGGTTTACACATGGTCTTCTGTAGATGGCTTGACGTCCTTCATGACACCCTATTGCATGTGTGCGCCTTTGCTCTCCATGAAGTACTCCTTTACGGAAGGGGATAGTTGGGGAGCCGACCTTTGATAGAGACGGTCTTGAGAAGTCGCCTAAGTGTGTTTTAGCTTGACGCTGAGTAGGCCCTTCATGGTACTTGAATTTGTCCAAAGACGTGTAATGACCATAGTTCGGTCAAGACGGATACTTGGTCGTGTGTATTCAGTCCCCATAGCTGCCCATGGTATTTTAAGCGCGAAAGTGTGCCTCCGGGGCACGTACTTTAGGGCTATGAAGGCCCTACTATGGGGAGCGCATCCCTATTTATTCTAAGAGTGAAAAGAATTTGGCAACTATGGCGCGACTCGGGCTCGTTTGTTTGTCCGTCGTTCCTTAACAGCGAGCTAGGACTTTGGACATGTATTGCTTACGTCTTTGTAGGTGTGTTGGTTTCCCTCCAAGCTTAAAGGGTGATGTAGCATAGTGACGTACTAAATCAAGTTATCAATCCAGTAGGAAGATCCACAAGACTATGTAAGAAGCACCTGCACACAAATAGCAAATCATTGCAACCCAACGCGTGGAGGGGTTGTCAATCCCTCATGAGTAAACTAAGGATAGATTGATAGATGCAAATAAGAGTGATAGAAAATAGAATGCAACAAGGTATTTTTGGGATTTTTCATAATATTGATCTAAAAACAAAAGAGCAAATGAAGTATACAAATAGCAAAGTAGAGATTGCAAATAGATTATGTGAAGTAGACCCGGGGGCCGTAGGTTTCACTAGTGGCTTCTCTCGAGAAAATAGCAAGCGATGGGTAGACAAATTACTCTTGGGCAATTGACATAAGAACAAATAATTATGATGATATTCAATACAATGATCATGTATATGTGAATGACGTCCAAGATAAGTAGACCGACTTCTGCGTGCATCTACTTCTATTACTCCACACATCGACCTTTATCTAGAATGCATCTAGTTTATTGAGTTCATGGAGAAATGGAGTAATGCCTTAAGAATGATGGCATGATGTAGACAAGATCTATTCATGTACGAATATACCCCATCATTTTATCCTTGATAGCAACGATACATGTGTGTTATGTCTCTTTCTGTCATTGAGATTCAACACTACAAGTTTGAACCCATCACAAAGCACCTCTTCCCATTGCAAGATAAAAGATCAAGTTGGCCAGACAAAAAATATCAGAGAAGAAATACAAGTCTACAATAATCAATCATGAATATGTTTTCATAGATCTGGTCATAAAATCACAATTCATCGGATCCCAACAAACACACCGAAAAAAAGAGTTACATCATATGGATCTCCAAGAGACCATTGTATTGAGAAATAAAATGAGAGAGAAAGTCATCTAGCTACTGCCTACAGACCTGTAGCTATGATATGAACTACTCACGCATCATCGGGGGAGCACCAATGAGGATGATGAACCCCTCTATGATCGTGTTCCTCTCGGAAACGGGCTCTAGATTGGATTTCATGGCTCTCGAACTTGTGGCTGCTCAAACGATGTTTCGTGGACTACTCTAGGGATTTCTGAATATTGGGGTATTTATAGAGCTCATAGGTGGTGGAGAAGCTTCCCAAGGGCCCTACTAGACACCAGGCCGCGCCAAGGGCCTCTAGCGCGCCCTGATGTCTACTTGGCCCCTAGGCCTCGTGTGCTGCTCATTAATGGTTCCCAAGTTTCCATTTGGTCCAAAAAGAATCTGCGTAAAGTTTCGTGGCAATTGGACCTCATCTGATATGGATTGTCTGCGAAGGAAAAAAACAGCAAAAAACAACAACTGCCACTAAGCACTATGTCAATAGGTTAGTCCCAATAATGATATAAAATTGCTATAAAATGATTATAAAACATCCAAGAATGATAATGTAACAGAATGGAACAACCAAAAATTATAGATATGTTGGACATGTATCAGCATCCCCAAGCTTAATTCCTGCTTGTCCTCGAGTAGGTAAATGATAAAAACAGAATTTTTGATTGTGGAGTGTTGCCTCACATGTTCATCATATTCTTTTTCTTTCAGCATGGACATATGGACTTGTAGATGATGCAAAGCAATAGTCTATAATTTGGCACGAATATTTCAATACTCAAGCATACCAACAAGCAACCAAGTCTTTCAAAATATCAATGGTAAACAATGTTATCCCTAGGCCATCATGCTCTATCATTGATCCAATCATGCAATACACTCAAATATTAACTACATCCAATGATCAAGTAAGATTATGGTGTTCCTTAGTTGGTGCTTTATAAGAGAAGATGGGGACTCAAATTCAAAAATAAAAATTGCATAAATTAAATAGATAAGCCCTTCGCAAAGGGTAGCACGGATTTAAAGAGGTGCCAGAGCTCAAAATGAAAAACTTAGTGCGAGTGTCAAAACCGGCAGATCGATGGGTTGTAGGAAGAAGGGAGGCAGTGGTTTACCCACGTTCGGGCCCTCCTATGGAGGTAATACCCTATGTCCTGCTTGATTTTATTGATGAAGATGATTATAGAGTAGATCTACCTCGAGATCGTATATGATAAACCCTAGATAATTCAGGCTCCTCTACAAGGACCGGGGTCTCTGGTTTATATAGACACCATGAACCCTAGGGTTTACAAGTTACCCACTATTATTCGGGGATGGATGAGCCGACCTAGTTCTTCTAAGCTTGGAGTACACACCAATCTTCGGAACATTTCTTACAGAGTAGAGATCTTCATAAGGCATGATCTTCAATAGTACGTCCCAACGGGCCAACCTGGCATTGACTAACCTGGCGCCCGAGGACCCCAGAATCCTGAACTCCCTCAGTAGCCCCCTAACTAGCCTTCAACGCTGGTGTGTTCAGTCTTCGGCTGCCCCACATATCAGTGGTAATCAGCTTGCAAGGTGAGTTCCACTCATGCTCGGCTGACTTTGATTTGATTGCTTCAATAACATGCATGTCTTCAAAACTCGCATCTTTTTTAGCAAAGGCGTTTAAAATCTCATGTGTGTGTAGTCCCTCAATTGGCAGGCTTTTCTCATGAAAGGTTGTCTCGGACCACGGCTTGAGACCATGTTTCAAGGGGTATGTTCTCTTGAGGAGATCATGCTTCTGCATTTACTGGGATACAAATAACTGCATAGGCTTACCTACGTGTATAACGGCTCAATAATTTTTTGGGGGGTGGTGGAGCAACTAGCGCAGTAAGAGGGACCCTTGGTATTATGGTCCCTTATAAAAAGGAACGAATATCTACAAACCCTACCATCTGCATCCTCGGCTTCACTTCCGCCTCTTCCAACCTCGAGTGCCCAGATCTAATCATTTTTTCGCTCTCTTTTCCCATTGCCGTCTTCAAGCTCGCCCCATGGCCGGCTCTCAGGCAAGTGAGAGGTGTCGGTCGTCTTTGATGATGACATCCGGGAGCTAAAGCGCTCTAGGTATCTTTACCCCGACATTGCCCACCGGTCAACAGAGGCATGCCAGGTGATCCCTACACCAAGAGCAGGTGAGAGGGTAGTGTTCATCCCCCCATTTCTTCCAGGGCATTTGCTTTCCCCTCCATCCTTTCGTTAGGGGCCTTATGTTCTACTATGGATTGGATTTCCATGACCTCCCTCCCAATTCCATCATGCACATTACCTCCTTCATCATCGTATGCGAAACTTTCTTGTGGGTTCATCCGCATTTTGGGCTCTAGCGCAAGACGTTCAATGTCAAGCCAAAATCGGTGAGCAGCCAGCACGCCGATTGTAGTGAGGCGGTGGTTAGCAAGATTTTTAAAGTCGTATGGCCATAGGGCACCTTGATAGACACTATCAGGGGCTGGTAGAAGGAGTTCTACATCACTGAAGTACGGGAGGTGAACTCGGCAGCGCCCGCCGATTTCAAGTCCGGCCCTCTAGTGAGGCTAATCTCCTGGGTCAAGAAAGGCATAGACTGAGGGTTTTCTAGGGATGTGAAGATGATGCAAAAATGCCTCAAAAAGATGGTGGAGGCAAACATCCAACTGACCGATGGATCCAAGTCGATCTTCATCGCCACATTCTACCGTGCCAACATCGGGTCAATCCGATGTGGGTCTATAAGCCCGATGACCCCAAGGTCCTAAAGGAGTTCTTCTACATGACCCAGAGGACATATAGCGGCCTTTGTTCAAGCCCCAACAAGTGTGGCATGTCGAGGATGAAGACAGAGGTTTGTACGACAAGACACCGCCAGTCGAGGTATGTGCGAGTATTATTTTTGTCCAAAAGTTCTTTCTTTTTGGAGATCTCACCTCTCCCCATATTGTTTTAAGAGGAGTGGCTGGCCAAGGTCAAGAACATCAATGAACCAGCCCCTCTACCTGAAGAGCCTAGGTCAAACTTGTTGAACGCAATGTTGGTTCTGATGGCGTATACGGCGTCGGGTCCAAAGAAGAAGGAGACTCGTGAAGGTCTCCATTCCAAGGGTCCCCCCAGACACTAAGTCTAGGGACACGCGTGTTTCCTCGACCTGACAGGTCGAGGACGCGGAAGAGGAGGGGGATATGGACTACTCCCAATTCAAGAAGAGAGCCCTGCAGGAGGTGGCGAAATAAGACATGCCTCCTAGGGCCTCGAAGAGGCCTTGTAAAAGCAAGGTCATTTCTCTTGACAACTGTCGGGATTCCAACGATGAGATCGGGGAGTTCGAGATGGTTCCCCGCCGAGCCGCCAGGGTCAAACCCATGGCCCGAAGGTATGAAATCCGATGACTTTATTGGGTGAATTTATACCGATTTATATATTAATTGGTCGACATGTATCTTTACTTACCACATCCCCATCCAATATATGCTAATGAATCAGGTCTCAGAGGGATATTCGCTGCCAGCCGTGATGGAGGAGACTGGGAACGCGTCCCGCACCTCCCTTCCCCAAGCCTCCTAGTAGGCCGTGAACGTGCCTTCCCACCATGCATCACTTCATGCGGGGGTGAGGACGTGATGGCCTAGGTGAATACCTCAGACGTCGAGGACCACCAGATCTCGGTTACCTAAGATGTGCCCGCCACCGTGAACCAGGAGGCTCTGATTGGGTACAACTCGCCGGTCAACACTACCTGGGAGATAGGCCCTTCAGAAGGTGGAAGGGAGGGTTGGAATTCGACTGAGCTTCCTCCAACGTCCTCGGAGCCACCCTTGGTGCCACCCGTGCCAAATCGGACTAAGTTTGAGGCATCGGTAGTGATGGAGGAGATCCTAGCCAACTCCTCCATTGCTGATGAGCACAACACCTTAATGGGTGTGGTTTTGCGAAGCATTCAGTCCGTTAACAGCGGACTAAATGAAGCCTTTACCGGCTTATTGGCAGGTTTTAAGGTAAACCATCCATTTGTCAATATTGTTTTATATATTTGAAATACACTTTTACTGGTATGACCGCCCCCGAACCAGGGTTTTGAAAAGCTAATCCGTGGCTCAAAGAAATACACAAAAAATTGTCGAAAGACTTTGCTTAGAATACTTGTTTTAAGAAACTTGGACAAGAAGGTTGAGCTCAGTAGGCTGAAACTGTGCTGAAGGATTGTGCACTTTGTAGGCCTCATCATCGACTGCCAATGCTAACGCGTTGGAAATAGCCGAACTAAATCGGAAACTGCAAGTGTCTGATGAAGAGCTTGACTGCCTCAATGGTCGATTTGACGAGAAGCAGGGTGAGTTTGTATAAGAGTACTGCCTTTTAGTTATATCTGAAATAATGTCTTGGCCCTGTCGTCTGACCTTTGTCGTTTGATCTTTGATCAGCAACCCAATACAAAGAGCTTGAAAAGCTCCAGGCCAACATGGAGAGGGCCAAAGAAGAGGTTGTTTCCCACAAGGCAGCAGCCGAACGGGCAGCTGCCGAGCTGGATGCCCTTAAGACCGTTAACAAGCAATATGAGGCTAGGGTGACACAGGTCCAGCATGTACTAGAGGAGGCAAGCTCGAAGTGTGAAGCCTTTGAGCAAAAAGTGAAAGATCACGCGGCCGAGCAGACCAAGCTATCCGTCCAGCTCCAATCAGAGCTGGTGGAGCGGAGGTTCTATGAAGAAGAGGTGCGTCAGGTCAAGCTTATGGCAACCGGTAAGCCATACTTAGTGAAGTGTGCCTTTGGTGGGAACCAATTTGCCTTTCTTACGTGGATATGGTGTTCCACAGGCGCCTTCACCAACCTCCCGCAGAGTGCGGAATATGCGGCTCACGAAGGGGATGCCGAGCAGCGGCTATTCTAGGCTTAGTTTGAGACCCCTGAGGCTAACCCTAGTCTCAGCTACCAAATGCAGCAGCTCCTTGAACTACACAGGATGGCCAAGCCGGCTATGAAGGACCTGTGTGTTCGGCTGTGGCCTATCGAGCCCTTGCCGAATAGCTACTTCGCCCTCGTGCAGAGGTTGATCAAAGCCGGCCCTAGATTGATGCCTTATAGCGCTCAATGTGTATAGATGGGGAGATGGCCTTTGCACGGACGATGGTGCACTTCCCGAGGGTAAGGCCGCTGAAGATGGCCACTGATCTGCCGCCCGCTGGAAAGGAGCACAGGCGCCCCTAGGTGTACTTCTCTTCCGCCATGGAGGGTTCTCGGGCGATCGAATTGCAATGCTCCAAGGATGTGGTGTTATAATAAATATATGTTGGTGTAACACAGAACAATCTGCTTTAAGCAATACATGTCCTAAGTTGAGTATGCTTTATGTTATTTTGATTCCTCTTGTGGCCGTTTTAATTTGAAAGTTTCGAGTCGTCGGCTTCAGCCCCCATTTAGATACTACTTGGGATTTTTCATAGTCCGCACACACCCCTTAGCCAATTTAGTCGGTGTCCGAAGGTGGTAGTGTAGGATGGAAACAAGGCAATCGGACTATGAGGCTTTATCGCTTTCACTTGATCTTAGGAATGTTATAATGTTTGGGATAATGACAAGCCCCGAGCCCTTGTTGCGGTAATCAGAAAAATTGAAGATCGAAATGACTACTGTGGGGTTTGTTTAATTGCAAAATTGTCCGTGTGACACGGAATAGCCTCTATCGACTATGTAAATAATCTCGGATTGCAGACCAGTTCTTGCTCATTATGACAGTCAGTTTTTGACTTTCGCCATTTAGGTATTTCAAAACGCGGGAAGCTGGGAATACAATCACAGTGGTTCTCCCTTTACCCCTTTAGCCGAACTAGCGGGACGTAAGGGGGTAAGCACAACAGCGGCGCAATCCAACTGTAGACCCAAGACATAATTTGGAATCGATGCATATAATGCAAAATCCTAAGAAACCGAACACATATATAAAAGAGAGACTGACGGTGTAGTGCTCGGGCGATCAATGTATCCTAGCCCCCGGTTTAGTAGTTGGTCGCACTTTTTTAGCAATCATGAAATAAATTTGTCCTGTCAGCGCCACGCAGTAGAAGAACATGCATAAGAATAAGTACATTAAAAGAACATAATTTCTGAGAGATATCGGCGAGGAATTTTTATAATTCTCGCACCAAGGCTGTTGTGTACAGGAACCTATCAAAATTAAGCAACGTCTCCCGTGCAACATTGTTGCTAGAGACTTCACATACACCTGGCTCCTGGCTTCATTAGCTCTCCAAAATATTGAAAGGGGGATCTTAGTTCCTTAAAAGGTTGTTGTAAATGGCAGACGGGCTTTCAATCGAGTAGCCATGAGAAGCTCTCGATGAAATAGAGCTTGATGCTTAGAAATATCTCTACGGTATCCCCTATGTCTCCGGGAAGAAGTTGGCACCATAGATTGGTCTACCGAGCATATGGTACTTGTTCAGATGCTCCCACAGCATCCAATGTTAATCGAAGAACAGAATTGCATACGCGAGGGACATACCTTGAAGGTGCTCGGGAAATGTTGTGGGAGGGGTACCCCTATGTGTTCGGACCCGAGGATCTCTCCGGGGGACCTGATTGAGCTTGGGATCGCTTATGTGTCTGTCGCGGCTTGGTCTGCTTGTGACTTGATATTTTGCCATCGTGCTCACCTTCGGCTGCTAAGTCTATGGTGTGTTCTTCCTTGCGGAGATATTGTTCTATGTTGCTGTTGACGGTGATGACTCCTCGGGGTCTAGACATCTTGAGCTTGAGATAGGCATAGTGAGGCACCACATTGTATTGGGGGAAGGCGGTGCGGCCGAGCAGTGCGTGGTACCCGCTGCGAAACGGGACAATGTCGAAGATCAAGTCTTTGCTGCGGAAGTTATCACGCTTTCCGAACACGAATTCCAACATTATGGTTCCAAAGCAGCGGGCCTCAACGCCGGGCAAGCCGGCCATGGATTGTACTTTTGATCTATAGGCTCTACGGCGTACACTTCTCGAAGGGCTCGCCTCCGCTCCTTTTTGGGTATATGAGTCACGTAAATCATGTTTACAGTTTTTACCTCGGGGCGGAACTGTTTTTGGCCCCCATCGTTTGGGCCACGCGGCTCCTCGTCGTCTTCGCTTCAAGGGCTCTGGCCTTGTTCTTCGGTCGCTACTTTGTGGGCCTGCTTTAATACCCAATAGTTACGGTTAGTGTGAGTGGCTCGCTTATCTTGGGTGTCGTGGATTTGACAGGGTCGTTCCATAATTTTTTCCCATTGGGTTGGCCCGTCTTTGTTCCCTTTGAAGGGTTTCTTCCGTTGTCCTGGCTTGGAACTGCGGAACCCAATATTTATTGCTATGTCATCGGTGTCGCCAGCACGGATGCGACGCTTGTTCTTGTTTTTCCTCGGCTTGCCGTTTCCGTCCCTAACTTCATAGGTTCCAAGATTGTCCCTATTGTGGCTACGCCGAGCTATCCAGTTGTCCTCGCACGCGTAAAAGCGGGTCATGAGGGAGGTGAGGGCAGACATTGTCCTTGGCAAGTCATGTCCGAGCTGGCGGGCCAACCACTCCTATTGGATGTTTTTTCCTAAAAGAGGTTATTGCTTCGGCGTTCGAGCAATCCACAATTTGGTTTTTCTTTGTTAAGAACTAGTTCCAGAACTCCCTGGCCGACTCGCCTGCCTTTTGGACGACATTGCTTAGGTCAGAAGAACCAGGGGGTCGGATGTACGTCCCCTGGAAATTGGATAAGAAGGCTTCATTGAGCTCTTCCGAGCTTCCGATCGAGTCCTCGGGCAGGCTGTTTAACCAGTGTCGTGTTGGCCCTTTCAACTTGAGGGGCAAGTATTTGATGGCGTGGAGATCATCTCCTCTTGCCATGTGAATGTGGATAAGGATCCACACTACTGGATCCGTAGTTCCGTCGTACTGCCCTATGTTGACGGGTTTGAATCCTTTCGGAAATTGATGCCGCATTACTTAATTTGTGAAGCATAGTGGGTGCACGGCGCCTCTAATCTGGGATATCTTGTGCCGAAGGTTGGCTTTAGGTTGAGTCCGGTATGAATCCCGGTCTCTGGCTAGTAGGGGACCCGAGGTGGCTCTCCATCCCATCTAGTGGGGGAGTACATTCTCGACCCGTAAATGGACCTGCTGCGACCTGTCTTGTTATCCATGTTGTATCGCAGGTCGTTTCTGCCATGAGGGTGCACTTTTTCCTCTACTTTTCCACGGGGAGGCCCGGGATAGTATTCGGCGTCCAACGCAATCCTGTCACGCCCTCGCGACGGGCGGTCAGGTTAGTCGTAATCTGTGTGATTGGGGATGCCGAATTTGGGGCCTCGTCATCGAATTGTGGCATCAGTTGGCGACGTGGGTAACTTTTCTTCTCATCCTACCATCCAGGGTCGTGTTCTTCTGTGGTGTCTAGTACCTTGGTCCACCTTCTGTTTATAGTGTCTTGTTCGGCCTAGAGTTGATGCTCCTTTGTCTTTAAGCTTTGAGGAGTAGCTAGGAGTAGCTGTCGAAACTCTTCGTGATCTCCAAGGTCATCGGGAACTGATCATCGTCGTTCGACTTGTTGATGTTGTCGGGGTTGTCCTGCTCCCCGCGCATGTTCGCATCCTCTTGTGGGTGTTCTGGAATTCCAAGGTTATCGTGGTCCTATGGGGTTTTATTTTCCCGAGTGCCATGTGCGGAGATTCTTCCCTTGTTCCCTTAGCACGCCTACGTTGCTTTCAGCGCTTTGATATCTCCTCCCCGGATTTGTCATCGTTTGGTTGTGGCGGGGTCGCTGCTATCCCACAGACAACAGCGCGAGACATTGACACATTGACAGAGGCTGGGCTTGTGTTGGTTCTTCCCTTGAAGAGGAAAGGGTGATGCAGCGCAGGAGTAGTAAGTATTTCCCTTAGTTTGAGAACCAAGGTATCGATCCAGAAGGAGGGTCTCGTCAAGTCCAGAGTACCTGCGCAAACACAAACAAGCTTGCACCCAACGGTTCAAAGGGGTTGTCAATCCCTTCAAGATTGTTTGCAAAGTGAGATCTGAAGGCGGAAAGTGCAACGAAGTAAAAAGTGTAAGGCTGAAAATATGGTGTGGAGTAGACCCTAGGGGCCATAGTGTTCACTAGAGGCTTCTCTCACAATAGCAAGTATCACGGTGGGTGAACAAACTACTTTCGAGCAATTGATAGAACCGCGCAAAGTCATGACGATATCTAAGGCAATGATCATGCATATAGGTATCACATCCGAGACAAGTAGACCGATACTTTCTGCATGTACTACTATTACTCCACAGATCGACCGCTATCCAGCATGCATCTAGTGTATTGAGTAACGCTTTAAGAAAGATGACATGATGTAGAGGGATAATCTCAAACCAATAATGAAATCCCCATCTTTTTACCCTTGATGGCAAGAACACGATGCATGCCTCTCTACCCCTTCTATCATTGGGTGAGGTCACCGCACGGTATCAACCCAAAACAAAGCACTTCTCCCATTGCAAGAATCATAGATCTAGTTGGCCAAACAAAACCCACAACTCGAAGAGAATTACAAGGATATGAAATCATGCATAAGAGAGATCAGAAGAAACTCAAATAAGATTCATAGATAATCTGATCATAAATCCACAATTCATCGGATCTCGACAAACACACCGCAAAAGAAGATTACATCGGATAGATCTCCATGAAGATCATGGAGAACTTTGTATTGAAGATCCAAGAGAGAGAAAAAGCCATCTAGCTACTAGCTATGGACCCATAGGTCTATGGTGAACTACTCACGCATCATCTGAGAGGTCATGGTGTTGATGAAGAAGCCCTCCGTGTCCGAATCCCCCCTCCGGCAGGGCACCAGAACGTGCCCCAGATGGGATCTTGCGGAGACAGAAGCTTGCGGCGGTGGAAAAGTGATTTCGATGATCTCCTGATTTTTTCAGGAATTTATGGGAATATATATGCGAAAGTCCTATGGCAGAGGGTGTCCAGGGGGCCCACAAGCCTGGATGGTGCGGCCACCCCCTGGCCGCGGGGTGGGGCTTGTGGGGCCCCTGGGGCTACCCTGACTTGGCTCCCAAGCTCCCCGATCTTCTTCCGTTCCAAAAAAAAATCTTTTCGAGGATTTTCTCCCGTTTGGACTCCGTTTCAAAATCTCCTGTGAAAGGGGTCAAAAACATGGAAAAAAACAGGAACTGGCACTTGGCACTGAGTTAATAAGTTAGTCCCAAAAAAAATATAAAAGTCATGCAAAACATCCAAAGTTTGACAAGATAATAGCATGAAACCATCGAAAATTATAGATACGTTGGAGACGTATCAGTCACCGTTGTTACCGGGCCTGTCCACCATGTAGACGTCATAAGTAGAGGTTGCAGCCCATCACCCTGTATTTATGGGACTCGGTTCATCGGCCTCGTCGTCCATGCCCTCGAGATCCTCAGAGTCGTCGTCTAACATATCAGTAAAATCTTCGACGGTGGCTACCAAGTGGGTAATGGGTGGGACGTAAAAGTCCCCATATTCCGACTCAAAGCCGTGCTCCGAGTGGGTCGGGCTGGTTGAGATGTGCAATGATTGGATCTGGCCGAGCATCTCGTTTAACACTAAGTGCTCGTCCTGGCACATCATTGGATGGTTTTCGGGGTTAACCTCCGGGGCCTCCGTGAGGGAGGCGTGTTTGGCAAAATATGTTTGCTCTAATCCAGGTGTCACCGTCGGGTCCGATCTAGGAGATGACTCTTCGGAAGAGAGGGATCCGAGGACATGGCCACACGCGGGGCTCGAAGTTAAAGCTTCAAGCTTTTTGATCTTCGTCTGAAGCCTGGATCCTTGCGAGGACCAGATCTGTCCGCGGATGGGTTGGGAATTCGAAACTCCCTGACCTTGTTTACTGATCGGGGACAAAACCTCTGATTTCGCCAAGACGGTCGGTTGGGTCTGCATGCAGCATAATGCTGCCGAACGAGAGAACCTGCCCGGGAACATAGATGTCTTCATTGATGATTCTGTCACTGACGATTAAGCGAGCCATCGATCTTCTCAGCCATCCAATAGTGGAACTCTGAATGAAAGCACCAATATCGGTGTCAAAACTGGAAGATCTCGGGTAGGGGGTCCCGAACTGTGGATCTTCAAACGATGGGTTGTAGAAAGAAGGGGGAGACAATGGTTTACCCAGGCTTGGGCCCTCCTATGGAAGTAATACCTTACGTCCTGCTTGATTGTATTGATGAAAATGATTACGGAGTAGATCTACCTCGAGATTGTCTATGCTAAACCCTAGATGATTCAGCCTCCTCTACACGGATAGAATTCTCTGGTTTATATAGACACCCGGGGCCCTAGGGTTTACAAGTTACCGACTATTAGTCGGGGATCGATGAGTCGACCTAGTCCTTCTAAGCTTGGAGTACACACCAATCTTCGGAACATTCCTTCCAGAGTAGAGGACTTCATAAGGCCCGATCTTCAATAGTACGACCCAATGGGCGAACCTGGCATTGAGTAACCAATCGCCCGAGGACCCCAGAATCCCGAACTCCCTCACTTGGAGATATTATTTTTTGGGCGGCGTGTTTTTCCTATCAACGAGAATGACTAAGAGTTTCCAATATCCTCCATGCTAAACAAATTATAGGCGGTTCCCAAACCAAAAATAAAGTTTATTCATTTTTCCACTATTCTTTCACATTCCACGGCTAGCCAGATCCATGGGTATCGTCCATACCAAGACTTCCCAAGGGATTTATTATTTGACAACATAAAATATATATTTTCTTTTGGGGACTAGGCATCCCTATTACCACCATACTCTTGTGCAATCACAAGTGAATAAACACTCATCTTGAAAATAACCTATTTAACATGGAAGATATCGGCCACCCCTCGCCGCTTCAAGAGTGGTACGGGCACACAAAATAGAATTTTAATTTGAATATTACAGTTGGCACTTGCAAAATTACTTGGAACGGCGTTGATACCGCATATAGGTAGGCATGGTGGACTCATTTGGCCCAACGTTGGGTTTAGGATTTGGATGCACAAACAGTATTCCCGCTTAGTACAAGTGAAGGCTAGCAATAGATTGAGAACCGCCCAACCAAGGAACAAAAATCATCATAAGTGAACATTAAACATAATTAACACCAAATAATGAACCACAAGTAGGATGTAATTTCATAGCATAATTTTTGACTTCATGTGCATGCATAGGGAATCACAAACCTTAACTCCAATATTCTTACTAGAGCATAATTACTCATCAACATAACTCACATATTACTATCTTCATATCGCAAAACTATTGCAAAGTATCCAGTTTAATATCCAATGATCTTCATGAAAGTTTTTATTATATCTTTCATGGAAATTCATCACCTTGCGACTACTTTTAATTTAAAGCAAATTGCCAAAGCAAATAACAAGTTCTCAAAAAAGTATAAGTGAGGCACGAGAGCACAAGTTTCTTCAAAATTTTCAACTCTCAAAATTATATAAGTGAACCAAGAGAGGGTTTCTTCAAAATTTTAGCAAATCTCAAAATAATCTAAGTGAAGCATTGTGACATCCCCGGATTAGGCTACAGCAATCTCGGTAATTTAAGCTACAGTAAACCTATGCTAATGTTGACACATCACCGGGATTACTATTGTTAATCTTGCATAGCTTCAAACAATTCGAATTCGAAGTTTGAAAATAAAATCAAGCGGAGAAAGTTTCGAATGCAATACGGTTGGGTGAAAAATCCCCTAATGAATTATAAAAATATAAATCGGGCATTTTTAGAATTTATTATAAGCCCTATATATTTAAAAGTGAAGCTATAAAAGAAATGAATAAGAGAAAGTATTAAAAAAGAAAAATTAAATAGTAAAATAAATAATAAAACAATAAAGAGAAACAGAAAAAGAAAAAGAAAAATAAAACAACAGCACACCACCCTATTGGGTCGGCCCAGCAACCCTTCCCCCTAGTCGGCCCACCTCCCCAACCGCCGGCCTCCCCCCACGCAAACCCTAATCTAACCTGCCTCTCCACGTTCCCCTAGTCGCCGCCACCCCAAGCCCCACCTACCGAGAGCCTCCCCCTCGGCTCCCTTCCCACCAGCCCCACTCCAGCGACCGCTCCCTCCCCTCGTTTCCCCCCACGTCCCACCTCTCCCGCTCCTGGTCACCCAACGCACCCCACCCCACCCACGAGAGCCCCCCTTCGGCTCTCCCTCTCACCTACCGAGGCCCTCCTCTCGGCCCCCTCCCCTGTGCTCCTCCCATCGGCTCCATCCCTCATGTCTCCCTCCACCTCGCCCCTCCTCTTGGCCCCTTCCCCATCCCGCCGGCCATCCCCATCCGGGCCGACCCCTCCCCCTTCCTAGCCACCTGCCTTCCACCAAGCGCTGGCTCGCCCGGGATCGCCTTGCGCTGCCTCAGTGCCAGCGCTCCCGCACCTCGCCGGCCCTCTCCTCCCGCTGCACACACCCCCATCGGCTGGCACCGGGGGTCCCTCCCTCTGGTGCACCTCCTCGGTCGGCCCCGGCCCCTGCCTCCCCCTCCTCGTCGCGGCACCCTCCCTCCCGCTCGATCCATGAGGGATCGGGCAGGGAGGCCCCCCTCCTCCTCACGCCGGCCGCCCCCTCCGGGAGGCCCCTCCGGCGACCCACCTCGTCGGAACCGTCACCACCTCGTCCTCCTCCGCACTGGGAACTCCTTCTCGCCATCTCCTCCGCACCTCCCGAGAACTCCGGCTTCACTTGGCCCTCTCGTCAACATCGGTGAGCCCCTTTTCGGGATCCTCCCACCGTCTCCTTCCTTGCGCCGTCCCGGTTCCATTCCGGCAAACGGCGCTTCGTTCCGATGTCGTTAGGATCGAGTAGGGGTAGAGGGAGATGTATCTCTCTCTCTGTTGTTGAGTCTCTGTGTTAACACACAGGTTGGAGTTGAGATGTGAGAAAAATAAAATGATGTATTGTGTATGTATGTATGTATTAGATGTCGTATGTATTTTGTATGTATGAGATGCACGTATGTATCTATATATGCATGTAGGTATAGGGAGAAATACTTTATGTTTTTTGTGTATGTGGCCTAAGCCACTTACCGGTGGGGCCAACCCATCCCGCTGTCTATGACACGGAGGCCCCACACGCTCTTTTAAGTAAAGTGAAAATTAAAAAATAAAAATAAAAATATGTTTTTTATTAAATAAATCAATAGATATATTATTTAATTAATTAGTTAATTGATTAATTAGGTCATTAGAATAATTAGAGTATGACACGTGGGTCCCCCACTAAATTAATTTGATTAATTACTATTTAAACTTAATTAATAAATTGTGTCTAAGACGCACAGGACCCACTAGTCAGTTGACTAGTCAACTGCTGATGTCAGCATGACATCATGCCGATGTCATAATTGCTTTTAATCAATTTAATTAAATCTGTTTTTAATTCCTAAATAATAAATAAAACTTTAAAAAATTAATATAAAATAATCCATAACTCACATCAAAATATTTTCAACATGAAAGTTTATCAGCAGAACGAGACGAACCCGGATACACGGTCCATTCGTGTGTCCCGCGTTCCTAGCATAGCAAACGTGGAACTTTTCCATCGTTTCCAGTCTGACCGGTAGTAGCCCGAGACCCGGAAAATATCGTTAGATATTCTTCCGACCCGTGTGCGATGGATGTTACTACGTTAGCTCATGCCTAGCCTGCATCTTGCCATGTCATGCATTGTGTTGCACCGTTGCTATTATTTATTGTTACTTCCCCCTCTTCTTACCGGTAGACCCGAGACTGACGCTGCTGCCGGGTACATCTACGACCCTGCCAATCAGTCCTTTGTCGCAGAGGAGCAAGGTAAGCAAACCCCCCTTGATCATTCCTATATCGCCTATGTCTTTCTTCCTACTGCTTTCATTAGTATTTTGCTACTGTTGTAGCTAGCTCCTATATCTGATGCATAGCCTATTTTTGATGAACTGGTACTTTCAGTACGGTACCTTTAATCTGCTTAGTATAGGTGGAGCAGTCATCCCCTCTGACCCCGTAGTCCAGTTTCCCCGCTTTGCTTTCAAATCTCGATCCCTGATCGACAAGCCAGACCCAACACAGCACATACACCCCCCTTAGTTGTACGACGCTACAGAGATACTATCGGGTACCGAGGGTGACACATCGCTAAGTACTCTTGATGGTATCTCTGAAGTATAGCTAGTCGGTCATGGTTATCGAGGGTGATTCCTCTTTCACCATTCCCGACGATGCTTCTATCATCCAACCCCTCAAGTGTGGGACCCCCGAGGGTGATTCCTCTAAGCCCACCTTGATGGATACATCATTCGGAATCCAATGACGGTGATACCTAAGACGGGTGGTTTCCCGCGAGATTGTGTCGATGGCCTAATTAAATTGTTAATGGATTTGGGTATTTGATCTGGGTTGGTTGGAGACCTTTTCGCACTAACCGTCTGCGTGGGAAGAATTACGGGTACTCGATGTCATGGTATCAGCCGAAGCTCTTCACACGTCAGCGACGTAGCGGTGCGCGCCCGAGTGGTCCCGAGATGCATCGCACTTGTGATTAAGGGGTGCTAGGGCTGACGTCGGCCACCCTCGCATCATGCAGGAGGGTGGAGGGGAACTGGGCCCATGAACCCTTTACGCTTAGGATTTAGACCGGTGGGCTGGCCTCTGTGCTGAGCTTAGGTGGGGCTGCGACGTGTCGATATTCCGAGGTCGGGCAGGACCTAGAAAAGTGTGCCCGGCCAGAGTGTTATCGAGCGTGTCGGGACATGTGTTGCACCACTGCAGGGATGAAAATTAACTATTCGAATAGTCGTGTCCACGGTTACAGGACGACTTGGAGTTGTGGCGTGATCTTATACAACTGCAATTGTTACTTAACTGGAATTAGTTGCCTCGGGATTGCTTCCTCACAGGGAGTCGAGGGAGGATCTCTGGGCGTGACCTCACTTTAATATTGTTGCAACAATATGACTATTAATTGTGTTACACCTATTCTACTCTCGTCTATTGCTGCAAGACCCTGCAGATGCTAGTCTTCGATAGGACTAGGCCTTCTCTCTCTATTCTCGCATTTGTTGCAGTCACTTCACGTATAACCCCCTTCTTTGATACTGATGCATACTTAGAATAGTTCTGATGTAAGACTTGCGAGTACTTTGGATGAGTACTCACCGCTGCGTTGCTCCCCCCTTTTCCCCGTGATCCGTTGCTGCGACCAGATGATGGAGCCGAGGAGATGGAGGTTCCCGCCGACGACGTCTGCCCCCCCCCCCCCGATGGTGTCTTCTTCGTGGAGGCCGCTGAAGACCAGGAGTAGTTAGGAGGTTCCCAGGCAGGAGGCCTCGCCTTGTTCGATCGTTGTATCTTTTGTGCTAGCCTTCTCTAAGGCACCCCATGTTTTATGTTTGTACTCAGATATTGTTGCTTCCGCGGACTCGTATGTTTATCGAGCTTCTGTATTCTAGCCCTCGAGGCCCCTGGCTTGTAATATGAAGCTTGTATTATTTTATTTATGTCTAGAGTTGTGTTGTGATATCTTCCCGTGAGTTCTTGGGTTTGATCGTACGCATCTGCGTGTATGATTAGCGTATGATTAAACCGAGGACGTCACAAGTTGGTAGCAGAGCCGACTGCGTGTAGGTATCCCCCTTTCCAACTCCTTGGCCGAAGTTGAGTCTAGTGTTTGAAAAACTTTACTAACACTTATGTTGTGGCTTACGGGCCCACATCTGAATTGGGTGGTATTAGTATCTTTTACTCCTTTTCTATACTCTCGGCTCTACTCTCTCTTCTCTTCCGGGATAAAGATTTTGCTAACTCTAACATTAGGTTCTCGTAAATACTTCCTCCTAGAGAGCCCCGTATTCCAGACGATGGCTTGACCTGTCAGAAGACTTTGATGATACTCTCTGATGTTTCTCTCGAGAACTTGTGCCCATCGCTCTTGCGATTTCCCTTCCTTTGTCAACCACTATGGATGACTACATACAAATGTCATTCATACCTAGTTCTCCAATTGCTCTTGTTTTACGGGATGCAACGAATTATCTTATCGGGAATTCGTTCATTATCAGTTGTCATGGGTTTCGAAAGTTCTTCGAATTACTATTCGATCTTTCGGAATCCCAAGTAACCTATTTCTTTTGACCTTTCTCACCTGCTTGTGTTATGGTTGAATCCATATGTCTAGCCGCATTCATTAAATTCCTTTGTGAATTTCCTGTGATCTTTTTGATTCTACCTTTGTATGAATGCACACAATCATGTGTTGATACTCATAAATTATCTTCCGGCTCAGACGCCCTTTCAAACAGAGCTGGTTCTCGACGAATCAACTTTGGTTGGCTGACCATCCAAGTCCATTCAACTTACTGGTATTTGTCCACAGCATCTATTTATGATACACCAATCTGGAAATCTTAATTCCTTTGGTAACTAAGTATCAATATTTTTCAGATGTTCTATAACCCGATGCATTGCATCCTATCTCCCTCTGATTGAGTACCGATACTCACATCAGATCATTTGTGGATTGCCAGACTCATTCTGAGTTATTATCCGACGGCATCCCTTTACATTCAAAAAATTATTGTGATAGTGTTCCACTGATACATAATGTCATTGGTAAATTGTGTCTTATCCCTCTCATAAATTGTATCCTATACTTTTATCGGCCATGCTCTGTTGTCAAACATGTGTTAATTAATCTTGAAGTTTGTGGTATATGTTCCTAAGATGCCCCGATGGGTTGAACCTAGGCCTTCCTAAATCAATATGACTCGAAAATTTTTCATGAGTCTTGCTCTTCTGGTGTTTTGCCAGATAATCTTCCCAAGCTATAACCTCATCAAAGGTGAGGACTAAATGGCAGGTGATGCATTGATGAAGTGGGAGTCGACCTTGAACTTGTATTCATGCCCATGGAAAATACGTTGACCTTATCATATAAACTTCTGATAACAATAATCATTCATTCTGTGGTTTAAATCTGGCATCTGGGATCTTGCCCTTTGCAATCGTGGTTCCGACCATGTTGTCCTACCTTGATTCATTCTCAGACGAGTCAAAGTACTTATCTTATTCAGATCAATACACCGGTCCAATGCCTTAAGGTTGATCTACCTCCGAATATTATTCCTTGTAGCTCGAGGATATCACGGTGCTATATAACTTCTTGTGAGCTCCTCATCAACTATGATATTTTCATTAGTTCCAGTTTCCTCGTGTTTGAGATGTTGGACACGCGAGTAGATCGATAACTGAATCGAGTATGCATTGCGATTCAACAACTTCTAGTAATCTTCCTTGTTTACGAGTTTGTACTCGATCATGTCATTCCAAGTTGTTAAGCTACACCATTATCGTCATGCTAAAGCTTGACCATGCTATCTATGTCCTCCATCCCTGGAGCACATTTCCGATGATGCGTTAAGCTCACATCGAGTTTTCCACATCATGTTGGTTGTCCTGAAAAGCAATCTCAATCCTAAGCTAGCAGTCTTATCTGTGATTCCGACAACCTCTTGTTTCATCATTCCCTTGCTCGGTGTCGTCGCTGCATCTTCGTGAAGCTTCTCGACAAATGTGTCATGATCACCATCAGCATTCTGAGCTCTTACAGGGTATCAATCAAATGCACGATGAGAAGTACCATCATTGCCCCTCTGTAATTGGTATTATCATCGACATCCTAGTTTGCCTTCCCTCCAACACAAACGTGTTCATCTTTTGTGTTGTCCCTTAAGTTCCTTGTTGTTCAGCTTATGTTATCTTCTACCTGGAGTATTACCATATTTATGTCAAGGATGTCGTGAGAATTGCACACGTCTTAAGAATTCTTGATATATTAATACTTCTTGCCATCACCATCCATTTCTTGGTCCCATGTTGTTTCTAACTCGTGTATCGACAAGTGAACTCTGATGTGTGATTCCAATACTTCTGTCAACACTATTGCCTTGAGGTTAACAACTGATTGTTTCATTCTTAGTGTGTTGGGTGTTGACTTATCATTTTTTACATTGGTTGTGCTACTCCATCCGTATTTCCGAGTGCACCCTTCGACCAATGTTTAATTGTTGTTGTTCCCTCGAGCATACGACATTATTCCATTTGATTTAACAAATGCTATCTCCTTGATATTATAATTTTAGAAACTCATCCCTGTCAAAATCTTGAGGGATTGTTGTTGATCCCATCAGACACACCGTCAACTTCTCCATGTTCCACGATGAAGCTCTTGAAAGCATTATACTTGTGCCTAGCTCATGAAGAATATGTTGGATAGAAGAAGTGTATTTCCCAAAGTTCACGTGCACTCTTTTCGCCGTGAATATGTGGAAGTTTTGTTTCGCTTCTTCTTGGGAAATCCCAAGTCATTCATGCATGTGTGAAGTGTTATATGTTTTGAAGGATTACTATCTTCACTTCATATAACTTCTCTTAGCACGCAAAGCCACTGACTGATTTGATCAAGGAAAAGAAGTTCCTTCATAATAGTTGATCTAGATTTACACATGGAACCTTGTTATCCTTGATGCTGGTTTACAAATGAGAACTCAATTGCATTTTTACATAACAATTCCATGTGGACACGAATGTCTTTACATTGTGTTCATGTGTCTTACCATCCAACTCGTGATCCAAGGATTTCTTGTGTAGTTCATATCCTGAGACTCCTGCATCATCATCTTTTCTTCTCAGGTATCTTGAGCCTGAGGTATCCTAACACCAATCAGATCTGAATCTCGGGCAGATATGATGGTTGGAACATTTTCCCAATAATTAAAACTTTGGTCTTTATGTAACCTGGTACGGTGATGTCTTGTCTGGCACACCGGGCTGAAGGACCTATTGTTATAAATCCTCCCATATGTAAGATTCGCCATCTTCCATGCGGAAACTATATGGCTTATTTTATAAGTTGTTTTTGATGAATACCTTGTGTACCCAAAGTCCAACCTTTATCTGATGACCATGTCGATACTACCTTGAAGCACGGATGTGGTACTCCAAATTTCAATAGGAACATTGGAAGCACAATGCTAATTTGTTCCTGATCAACTATCCCAAACCATATGGCATGGGTAAACATCATGATTCTTCTTGCCTCTTTGTCAAAATGGTTATGTACTGGATGACCTATCATGTATGCCATACTCTATGTTTTCCTCGGGAATGTTATACTCTAAAGCTTGTGTGTGTGAACACATTTTGCCTTCCCATTGGTCTGTTGACCGTTCTTGTGGCATAACTTATCTAAGCAATGTTAATTCCCTGCTTAGGTAAAATCCTTGGTATACAACTCTCTCATAAAACCCTGTTACTATTGTGGATAACATTCCGGTAACCACCGGTGGACAAGTGCCTTGCCTATTGGTCCGCCTCGTTTCAACGAGCAGGAAAATGGTTCTAGTCGTCCCCCACCCTTGGTACCGATGTTGTTACCGACATAACTGACAGGTTATCCTCTGACATGTCTTGCTACCAATACCGTACAAGATATCACCCCTCTACATACTCCCGACCCACATGGTGGACCCATAACCCAAAGTTCCACACGATTGAAACCTGACTCTCATGTACATCTTTGACTTCAAAGTATCCTTTGCACTTGGCTTCGAATGAAATTCCATAGCCACCGTTCTATGGAACGATCACTCTTCGGTCCAGATGTTATCCAACATGCTGAGGGTCAAGTCCGCAGTATTCATGACAATCTGTAGGCTGCTCAGTCTCGTCAGAAGAGTTAGTATGACTGTCGTCATCAAGATATGGTCTATCAACCTGGCGAAAAGGCTTATCTTCGCGTCACACCAATGAGAGGTGCACATCGTTTTGGGATCAAGGGAAAGTTATCACTTCGCTATACTGGTCCTTTCACTATTCTCGAAAGGCGTGGAAGAGTGGCTTATCAATTGGAACTGTCGTCGAACCTTTCTCAGGTTCATGATCTCTTCCATGTGTCTCAGCTACGTCGCTCCTTCAAGGGTCCTATTCGGGTTGTGGATCATGATATGCTTGAGCTGCAACAAGACCTCTCTTATAAAGAGCATCCGGTCTGCATTCTCAACCAAGATGAACGTAAGAATCGTCGCAAAGTCACAAAGTTCATTAAAGTGCAGTGGTCAAATCATTCTGAAGATGATGCCACTTGGGAACGCGTGGATCATCTTCGTGATGAATACCCCGAGCTCTTTCCGTCTACCTCTTAATTCTCGGGACGAGAATTCTTGTTAGTAGGGGAGAGTTGTGACATTCCCGGATTAGGCTACAACAATCTCGGTAATTTAAGCTAAAGTAAACCTATGCTAATGGTGCCACGTCACTGCGATTACTATTGTTAATCTCGCATAGCTTCAAACAATTCGAATTCAAAGTTTGAAAATAAAATCAAGCGGAGAAACTTTCGAATGCAATACAGTTGGGTGATAAATCCCCTAATGAATTATAAAGATATAAATCGGGCATTTTTAGAATTTATTATAAGCCCTATATATTTAAAAGTCAAGCTATAAAATAAACGAATAAGAGAAAGTATTAAAAAAGAAAAATATAATAGTAAAATAAATAATAAAAGAATAAACAGAAACAGAAAAAGTAAAAGAAAAATAAAACAACAGCAAACCACCCTATTGGGCCGGCCCAGCAACCCTTCCCCCTGGCTGGCCCACCTCCCCAATCGCGGGCCTCCCCCCACGCAAACCCTAATCTTCCGTGCCTCTCCCCGTTCCCCTAGCCGCCGCCACCCCAAGCCCCACCTACTGAGAGCCTCCCCCCTCGGATCCCTTCCCACCAGCCCCACTCCAGCGACCGGTCCCTCCCCTCGTTTCCCCCCACGTCCCACCTCTCCCACTCCACGCCACCCTATGCACCCCACGGCCACCCACGAGAGCCCCCCTTCGGCTCTCCATCTCACCTACCGAGGCCCTCCTCTCGGCCCCCTCCCCTGCGCTCCTCCCGTCGGCTCCATCCCTCTTGTCTCCCTACACCTCGCCCCTCCTCTTGGCCCCTTCCCCATCCCGCCGGCCATCCCCATCCGGGACGACCCCCCCCCCCTTCCTAGCCACCGGCCCTCCACCCAGCGCCGGCTCAGTGCCAGCGCTCCCGCACCGTGCCAGCCCTCTCCTCCCGCTGCACACACCCCCCATTGGCCGGCACCGGCGGTCCCTCCCTTCGGTGCACCTCCTCGGCCGTCCCAACCCCTGCCTCCTCCTCCTCCTCCTCGCGGCACCCTCCCTCCCGCTCGATCCAGGAGGGATCGGGCAGGGAGGTCCCCCTCCTCGTCATGCCGTCCGCCCCCTTCGGGAGGCCCCTCTGGCGACACACCTCATCGGAACCGTCACCACCTCGTCCTCCTCCGCACCGGGTACTCCTCCTCGCCATCTCCTCCGCACCTCCCAAGAACTCCGGTTACACCGGGCCCTCTCATCAACGTCGGTGAGCCCCTTTTCAGGCTCCTCCCACCGTCTCCTTCCTTGCGCCGTCCCGGTTCCATTCCGGCAAATGGCGCTCCGTTCCGACGTCGTTAGGATCGAGTAGGGGTAGAGGGAGATATATCTCTCTCTCTGTTGTTGAGTCTGTGTGTTAACACAAAGGTTGGAGTTGAGATGTGAGAAAAAGAACATGAAAATAAAATGATGTATTGTGTATGTATGTATGTATTAGATGCCGTATGTATTTTGTATTTATGAGATGCACGTATGTATGTATATATGTATGTAGGTATAGGGAGAAATACTTTATGTTTTGTGTGTATGTGGCCTAAGCCACTTACCGGTGGGGCCAACCCATCCCGCTGTCTATGACAAGGAGGCCCCACACCCTCTTTTAAGAAAAGTGAATATAAAAATATAAAAATATAAAATATGTTTTTTATTAAATAAATCAATAGATACATTATTTAATTAACTAATTAATTAATTAGGTAATTAGAATAATTAGAGTATGACACGTGGGTCCCCCACTAAGTTAATTTGATTAATTACTATTTAATATTAATTAATAAAATGTGTCTATGACGCACGGGACCCACTGGTCAGTTGACCAGTCAACTGCTGATGTCAGCATGACATCATGCTGATGTCATAATTGCTTTTAATAAATTTAATTAAATATATTTTAATTCCTAAATAATTAATAAAACTTTAAAAAATTAATATAAAATAATTCGTAAGTCAGATCAAAATATTTTCAACATGAAAGTTGATTAGCAGAACGAGACGAACCCGGATACACGGTCCATTCGTGTGTCACGCGTCCCTAGCATAGCAAACGTGGAACTTTTCCATCGTTTCTAGTCTGACCGGTAGTAGCCCGAGACCCGGAAAATGTCGTCAGATATTCTTTCGACCCGTCTGCGACGGATGTTACTGCGTTAGCTCATGCCTAGCCTACATTTTGCCATGTCATGTATTGTGTTGCACCGTTGCTATTATTTATTGTTTCTTCCCCTCTTCTTACCGATAGACCCCGAGACTGACGCCGCTGCCGGGTACATCTACGACCCTGCCGATCAGTCCTTTGCCGCAGAGCAGCAAGGCAAGCAAACCCCCCCCCCCTTGATCATTCCTATATCGCCTATGTCTTTCTTCCTACTCCTTGCATTAGTATTTTGCTACTGTTGTAGTTAGCTCCTATATCTGATGCATAGCCTATTTTTGAAGAACTGCTACTTTCAGTACGGTACCTTTAATCTGCTTAGTATTGGTGGAGCAGTCATCCCCTTTGTCGCAGAGCAGCAAGGCAAGCAAACCCCCCTTGATCATTTCTATATCGCCTATGTCTTTCTTCCTACTGCTTTCATTAGTATTTTGCTACTGTTGTAGCTAGCTCCTATATCTGATGCATAGCGTATTTTTGATGAACTGGTACTTTCAGTACGATACCTTTAATCTGCTTAGTATAGATGGAGCAGTCATCCCCTCTGACACCGTAGTCCAGTTGCCCCGCTTTGCTTTCAAATCTCGATCCCTGATCGACGAGCCAGACCCAACACAGCACATACACCCCCCTTAGTTGTACAATGCTACAGAGATACTATCGGGTACCGAGGGTGACACCTCGCTAAGTACTCCTGATGGTATCTCTGTAGTATAGCTAGTCGGTCGTGGTTATCGAGGGTGATTCCTCTTTCACCATTCCCGACGATGCCTGTGTCATGCAACCCCTCAAGTGTGGGACCCCCGAGGGTGATTCCCCTAAGCCCACCTTGACGGATACATCGTTGGGAATCCAACGAGGGTGATACCTCGGATTCCCCCCGATGTTACAACCACACAGTTACTCAACCATGTTACTCGGATCATTGGTGATTAGTTATTAAGACGGGTGGTTTCCCGCGAGATTGTGTCGATGGCCTAATTAAAATGTTAATGGATTTG
Organism: Hordeum vulgare subsp. vulgare; assembly: GCF_904849725.1. NCBI lineage: Eukaryota > Viridiplantae > Streptophyta > Magnoliopsida > Poales > Poaceae > Hordeum > Hordeum vulgare. Next base: position 143,481,808 of record NC_058522.1, read on the forward strand.
GGTATTTGATCTCGGTTGGTTGGAGACCTTTTCGCACTAACCGTCCATGTGGGAAGAATTATGGGTACTCGACGTTGCCGTATCAGCCGAAGCTCTCCAAACGTCAGCGATGTAGCGGCGCGCGCCCGAGTGGTCCCGTGATGCATCGCGCTTGTGATTAAGGGGTGCTAGGACTAACGTCGGCCGCCCTCGCATCGTGCAGGAGCACGGAGGGGAACTGGGCCCACGAACTCTTTGCGCTTAGGATTTAGACCGGCGGCCTGGCCTCTCTGCTGAGCTTAGGTGGCGCTACGACGTGTCGATATTCCAAGGCCGGGCAGGACCCAGAAAAGTGTGTCCGGCCAGAGTGTTATCGAGCGCGTTGGGACATGTGGTGCACCCCTGCAGGGATGAAAATTAACTATTCGAATAGCCGTGTCCACGGTTACAGGATGACTTGGAGTTGTGCCCTGATCTTATACAACTACAATTGTTACTTAACTGGAATTAGTTGCCCCGGGATTGCTTCCTCGCAGGGAGTCGAGGGAGGATATCTAGGCGTGACCTCACTTTAATATTGCTGCAATAATATGACTATTAATTGTGTTACACCTGTTCTACTCTCGTCTATTGCTGCAAGACCCTGCAGATGCTAGTCTTCGATAGGACTAGGCCTTCTCTCTCTATTCTCGCATTTGCTGCAGTTAGTCCACATATAACCCCCTTCTTTGATACTGATGCATACTTAGAATAGTTCTGATGTAAGACTTGCGAGTACTTTAGATGAGTACTCACCGCTGCTTTGCTCCCCCCTTTTCCCCATGATCCGTTGATGCGACCAGATGATGGAGCCCAGGAGATGGAGGTTCCCGCCGACGACGTCTGCCCCCCCCCCCGATGGTGTCTTCTTCGTGGAGGCCACTGAAGACCAGGAGTAGTTAGGAGGTTCCCAGGCAGGAGGCCTCGCCTCGTTCGATCGTTGTATCTTTTGTGCTAGCCTTCTCTAAGGCACCCCATGTTTTATGTCTGTACTCAGATATTGTTGCTTTCGCTGACTCGTTTGTTTATCGAGCTTCTGTATTCTAGCCCTCGAGGCCCCTGGCTTGTAATATGAAGCTTGTATTATTTCATTTGTGTCTAGAGTTGTGTTGTGATATCTTCCCGTGAGTTCTTGGGTTTGATCGTACGCATCTATGTGTATGATTAGCGAACGATTAAACCGAGGGTGTCACAAGCATGAGAGAAAATTTCTTCTAAATAATAGCACCACTGTGCTCAAAAACATATAAGTAAAGTATTTGAGCAATTCCATGGATCAAAAACTTTAAGTGGAGCATAAAGAGCAATTCTAGCAAATCATAACATAATTTAGCTCTCTCAGTTGGGTGTTGATACGTCTCCAATGTATCTATAATTTTTTATTGTTCCATGCTGATATATTATCATTCTAGGATACTTTTTGGGCATTTATAGACCAATTTATAATATTTTTGAGCACTAACCTATTGACCCAGTGCCATTTCTTGTTTTCTACGCGTTTTTTGCTTTGCGGGTTTACCCTACCAAACGAAGTCCAAATGCCACAAAACTTTAATATGATTTTTTTGGACTATATGCAAACATGCAACCTTCGGAAGTGGACGAGAGGACGTACGAGGGAGGCACAAGCTAACAGGGCACGGCCCAGGGCTTGGTCGCACCCTGATGGCTTATGGCCCCCTAGATGCCTCCTAATGTCCCTCTCTAGCCTATAAATGCACAAATATTCTGAAAACCCTAAGAGCACTCCTGAAATACTTTTTCTGCCGTCGCAAGTCTCTGTTCTGATGGGAGGCCATCTAAACCTCCGTTATGGTGATCTGCCGGAGGGGAGATCAATCACGAAGGGCCTCTACATCAACCTTGCTGCCCTCACCATGATGTGTGAGTAGTTCACCACAGACCTACATGTCTGTCGGCACTACCTAGATGGAAATCTCTCTCTCTCTCTTATCATCTTCAATACCATGTTCATCCCATCTTCGCTTTGACCTATCCGATGTAATCACTATGTATGGTGTGTTTGTTGGGATCTGATGAATTGTGGGTTTATGTTCAGATTAATCATGAAACATATTTGAGTCACCTCTGATTATTATGATTCTTGATTGCATGATCTTCATAGCTTTGTAATGATCTCCAATCTATTGAGATAGTTTGGCCTACTAGATTAATATTTCTTCAGTGGGAGTGGTGCGTTGTAGTAGGTTCTACCTGGCGAATTTGTATATCCCAGTGACAAAAGGGGACAAGATGCGTCTTTGTGTTGCTGCTACTAAGGATAAAATGATGTGATTTATTCATATTAATCGAGTTTACTTTTTCTACCTCATGTCATTGTTCTCCAAGTATTACTCCGTTTTTACTTAATACGTAGAGAGGCAACCATAGAAGTGCTCTTGTAGTGGAGTAATAGTAATAGGTGCAGGCAGGAGTCGGCTTATTTGCTTATGGGTGTGGCACCTATATACACATGATCATTGTCATGAAAATCGCATAATTATTCGCTGTTCTATCAATTGCCCAACAGTAATTTGTTTACCCACCATATACCTTTGCCATGAGAGATGCCACTAGGGAACACTACGGCCATCGGGTCTATACACTTATATATTTACAAACGCTACTACTACCTTCCTGCCATTATTTGTGTTTTATTTTATTTTGCAATTTACAATTATAAACAATTATCTACACACCGCATTTGCTTCCAAATAACAAGATCAAGGGGATTGACAACCCTCTTGCCTGCGTTGGGTGCAAGTTATTTGTTTCTTTGTGTGTTGTCGCTGAAGACGGATGAGGATTGGTATTCCTATTGGTTCGATAAACCTTGGTTTCATAATTGAGGGAAATATTTACCTGAATTGTGCTGAGATAACCCGTTCCTCTTCACGAAAAACCCAACGCAGATCACAGTCATCACGAAGGATTTCAGGCGCCGTTGCCAGGGAATACCATCACCAACTATCAAGTAGCTTCTCACATTTTTTCATTCACTTGTTCTTCTTTTTATTTGATGTTATATTTAGTTTGTCACATACAAATTGAAAATACCAAAATATTTACCTTTGCTTGTTGCTAGTTTACTTCGCCGCTTGCTAGTTTACTTGTCTTGCTCGTTACTTTGCTTGCTTGGTCACCATCTCTCAAGATAGGTTCTACGACATCTCTTACTACCAAAGGATGGTCAAAATAAAAAATTATATGGAAACTTTTATGACTTCACAATATGAGCATAATAAATTCTTTGATTCTGAAATTAAAGAACATTCAGCTTTGCTAAATGATATTAGTAAACAACTTGTTGAAGTCAATAAGGAAGTATCTATTCTCCAATCACAAGTTGCTCACACTGAAGTACTACTAGAAAAAATTTCCGACAAGCAAACTACTCTAGTAAATAGGATGGCCGCTAAACCGGAATCTTTCCCTATTGCGAATAATGGTGAAGATATTAAAATGATTGGTGTTTCTCCTATTGAATCTTTGTTTACCTCTCTGAATGTAAATGATAAAGGGACTTGAGATAACTCAACTCTAGTTGAGGAGCGTCCCGTTTGCTTGGAGGGTGATAATTTTGATGCTAAAATTGGAAAAAACGAGTTTGGAGATGTCAAAAATTTAGCTAGTGATGTGCCCACTATCTTGGATTATAAAGACTTTAATTATTATAAATGCTCCATAGTAGAATGTATTTCCTTGCTGCAATCCATTATTAGCTCACCCAATGCTTATGAACCAAACAAAGCTTTTACCTAACATATAGTAGAAGCTATGATGAAAGCTTATCATGAGAAACTTGAACTTGAAGTTTCTATTCCTAGAAAATTGCATGATTAGTGGGAACCTACTATCAAAATAAAGATAAATAAATATGAATGCAATGCTTTGTGTGATCTTGGTGCTAGTGTTTCAAGCATACCAAAAACTTTATGTGATGTGCTTGGTCTCACCAATATTGAAGTGTGTTCCCTAAATTTGCATCTTGAGGATTCTACCATCAAGAAACCTTTAGGTAGAATTAGTGATGTTCTTATTATTGCAAATAAAAATTATGTGCTTGTAGATTTCATTGTGCTTGATATTGATTGCAATCCTTCTTGTCCCATAATACTTGGAAGGCCATTCTTACGAACTATAGGTGCAATTATTGACATGAAGGAGGGAACATGAGGTTCCAATTCCCATAAAAGAAAGGGATGGAACACTTTCCTAGAAAGATAATTAAACCACATTATGAATCAGTCATGAGAGCCACTTATGGGTTGAGTGTCAAAGATGACAACACTTGAAACTATGCATTATGCCTAACTAGGGGCATAAAACAATAGCGCTTGTTGGGAGGCAACCCAATAGTTATCTTAATTACGTTTTACTTTCTATTATTTTGTGTTGAAATGATTATTTCCTATGTAATTATTATGTTTTTGTGTTTTAATTGGTGTTTGTACCAAGTAAAGCCTTTGGGATAACTTATTTGATGAGTATGATTGATGTTGTGCAAAAACAGAAACTTTTGTCTCGAGTGCAGAATTTTTAATTCTCTGCTGGAGCATGATAAATTCTTGAAAGTTTACACAGTATTTATGTACAAATTCTCCACATTTTCCTAATGTTTCAGAATTTTTAGAGTTACATAAGTATGGGATCTTTATAAATTGCTATAGACTGTTCTGTTTTAAACAGATTATGTTTTGCCTGTATAGTTTGCTTATTTTGATGATGCTATGGATTATATGGGGGTGTATAAGTCATGGATAAGTTAGAATGTAGTACATATTATCCAATTATAAGTTAATAATCAAATTATAACACTACCTAAAGTATGCAATATGTTTCTTATACTAACGGATCTCACGAAGTTTTGTTGAGTTTTGTGTGATTGAAGTTTTCAAGTTATGAGTGTGATCACGATGGACCATGGAATAAGGAGTAGCAAGAGCCTAATCTTGGGGATGCTCAAGGCACCCAAAGTATTATTCTAAGGAAGACTCGGGCGCCTAAGCTTGGGGATGCCCCGGATGGCATCCCCTCTTTCGTCTCAAACCATCGGTATGTCACTTGGAGCAACATTTTTATTCATCACATGATATGTGTTTTGCTTGGAGCGTCCTTTGCTTTTGTTTGATTTTACTTTCAGTTTGTCACAATCATCATTTTATGGACACGCCTATTAGAGAGAGACTCACCTTCATTATGATTTTCTAGAATACTCTATGTGCTTCACTTATATATTTTGAGGTTGGCAGTTGCTCTAGTACTTCACTTATATCTTTTAGAGCATGATGGCGTGTAGATTTGATATAAATAATTTGCTATCGTTCTTCACTTATAATAGTTTGAGAGCTCAATAAATAGAGATGGTAATTTTCATGGGTCATAAGACTAGTCCAAACATAATAGGCATTCAATGAATGATAATCAAAACCATCATGTAGCACACATAGAGAAATTATGAGTTAATGACATTGATATGGTAATACGAAAAAGGTGTAAGTCCATAATTTTTTATTCATATAATTGTCGGTATTAAGGGGGTGTTAATGTTGGGTAACGTAGCATAAATTCAAAAAAATTCCTACGCATATTCAGATCTTCCTATGGAGAGACCAGCAACGAGGGACGGGTGAGTGCATCTTCATACCTTTGAAGATCGCTAAGCGGAAGCGTTGCTAGAACGTGGTTGATGGAGTCGTACTCGCGGCCATTCAGATCGCGGTGTGATTCCGATCTAGTGCCGACCACGGCACCTCCGCGTTCAACACACGTGCAGCCCGGTGACGTCTCCCGCACCTTGATCCAGCAAGGAGGAGGGAGAGGTTGGGGAAGATCTCCGGTAGCACGACGACGTGGTGTCGATGGAGAGACGAGGTCTCCCGGCAGGGCTTCGACAAGCACCGGCAGAGAGGAGGAGAAAGAAGAGCAGGGCTGCACCGAGGGAGATGGAAAATTGTGTCTCCAAAAGCCCAAAAGTGCCCACTATATATAGGAGGTGCGGCAGCCCTAGGGTTCCCACCCTAGGTGGTGCGGCAGCCCCCCCAGATGGGAGGTGCGGCGGCCAGGGCAAGGGGGAGAGGTGGCGCACCCCTAGGTGGGCCTTAGGCCCACCAGCGCCTAGGGTTTCCCCCCTCTGCACCTCCTGCGCCTTGGGCTGAGTGTGGGGGCGCACCAGCCCACCTAGGGGCTGGTTCCCTCCCGCACTTGGCCCATCTAGCCTCCCGAGGTCGTTGCCCCCTTCCGGTGGACCCCCGGGGCCACCTCCGGTGGTCCCGATGGTCCCGGTACGTTACCGGTGACGCCCGAAACACTTCCGGTGTCCGAAATCATCCGTCCTACGGGTTTGGGAGACAGGCAGACATGACCAAGACACCTCTCCGGCCAATCACCATCACTGGGGTCTGGATACCCATGGTGGCTCCCACTTGCTCCACGATGATCTCATCGGACGAACCACGATGTCAAGGATTCAATCAATCCCGTTTACAATTCCCTTTGTCTGTCGGTATAGAACTTGCCCGAGATTCGATCGTCGGTATACCTATACCTTGTTCAATCTCGTTACCGGTAAGTCTCTTTACTCGTTCCGTAGCACGTCATCGTGTGACTAACTCCTTTAGTCACATTGAGCTCATGATGATGTTCTACCGAGTGGGCCCGGAGATACCGCTCCGTCACACGGAGTGACACATCCCGATCTCGATTCGTACCAACCCAACAGACACTTTCAGAGGTACCCGTAGTGCACCTTTATAGTCACCCAGTTACGTTGTGACGTTTGATACACCCAAAGCACTCCTACGGTATCCGGGAGTTGCACAATCTCACGGTCGAAGGAAAAGACACTTGACATTAGAAAAGCTTTAGCATACGAACAATACGATCTAGTGCTACGCTTAGGATTGGGTATTGTCCATCACATCATTCTCCCAATGATGTGATCCTGTTATCAATGACATCTAATGCCCATGACCAGGAAACCATGATCATCTATTGACTAACAAGCTAGCCAACTAGACGCTTGCTAGGGACACATTGTGATCTATTTATTCACACATGTATTACTGTTTCCTGTTAATACAATTATAGCATGAACAATAGACGATTATCATGAACAAGGAAATATGATAATAACCATTTTATTATTGCCTCTAGGGCATATTTCCAACAGTATCCCATTTGCACTAGAGTCAATAATCTAGTTACATTGTGATGTATCGAACACCCATAGCATTATGGTGTTGATCGTGCTTTGCTCATGAAAGGTTTAGTCAACGGGTCTCGAACATTCAGATCCGTGTGTACTTTACAAATCTCTATTACTCCACTCTGGACATGGTCCTGGAGGGAGTTGTAGCGGCGTTTGATGTGCTTCGTCTTCCGGTGAAACCTGGGCTCCTTGGCTATGGCAATGGCCCCAGTGTTATCACAGAAGAGTGTCATTGGACCCGACGCGCTTGGAACCACTCCAAGGTTGGTGATGAGCTCCTTCATCCAAATTCCTTCATGAGCTGCTTCTGAAGCAGCTATGTACTCCGGTTCACATGTAGATGCTTCCATGACTTCTTGCTTGCTGCTGCACCAGCTTACTGCCCCACCATTCAAAACATATACGTATCCGGTCTGTGACTTAGAGTCATCCGATCTGTGTCGAAGCTAGCGTCGACGTAACCCTTTACGACGAGCTCTTCGTCACCTCCATAAACGAGAAACATTTCCTTAGTCCTTTTCAGGTACTTAAGGATATTCTTGACCGATGTCCAGTGTTCCATACCGGGATCACTTTTGGTACCTCCCTACCAAACTTATGGCAAGGTTTATATCAGGTCTGGTACACAGCATGGCATACATAAGAGAGCCTACGGCTGAAGCGTAGGGGACAGAACTCATCTTCTCTTTATCTGCTGCCGTGGTTGGCGACTGAGTCTTACTCAATCCCATACCTTGCAAAACTGGCAAGAACCCTTTCTTTGAGTTTTGAACTTCTTCAATATCTTGTCAAGGTATGTACTTTGCAAAAGACCTATGAGTTGTCTCGATCTATCTCTATAGATCTTGATGCCTAATATGTATGCAGCTTCTCCAAGGTCCTTCATTGAAAAACTCTTGTTCAAATAGGCCTTTATGCTCTCCAACATCTCTATATTATTCCCCATCAATAATATGCCATCCACATACAGTATGAGGAAAGCTACAAAGCTCCCACTCACTTTCTTGTACAGACAGGTTTCTCCATAAACCTGTATGAACCCAAACGCTTTAATCACCTCATTAAAGCTAATGTTCCAACTCCTAGATGCTTGCACCAGCCCATAGATGGAGCGCTGGAGCTTGCACACTTTGTTAGCACCCTTAGGGTCGACAAAACCTTCTGGTTGCATCATATGCAATTCTTCCTAAAGGTTCCCGTTAAGGAACGTTGTTTTGACGTCCATTTGCCAAATTTCATAATCATAAAAGGCGGCAATTGCTAACATGATTCGGACTGATTTCAGCTTCGCTACGGGAGAGAAAGTCTCTTCGTAGTCAATTCCTTGAATTGGTCAAAAACCCTTTGCGACAAGTCGAGCTTTATAAACGGTTACATTACCGTTCGCATCAGTCTTCTTCTTGAAGATCCATTTATTTTCTATGGCTCGCCGGTCATCGGGCAAGTCCACCAAAGTCCATACTTTGTTCTCATACATGGATCCTATCTCGGATTTCATAGCTTCAAGCCATTTGTTGGAATCCGGGCCCGCCATCGCTTCTTCATAGTTCGAAGGTTCACCGTTGTCTAACAACATAATTTCCATTACAGGGTTGCCGTACCACTCTGGTGCGTAGCGTACCCTTGTGGACCTTCGCGGCTCAGTAGTAACTTGATCCGAAGCTTCATGATCATTATCATTAACTTCCTCTTCAGTTGGTGTAGGCGCCACAGGAACAACTTCCCGCGCTGCGCTACTATCCTGTTCGAGAGGGGGTGTAATTACCTCATCAAGTTCTACCTTCCTCCCACTTACTTCTTTCGAGAGGAACTCTTTCTCTAGAAAGGATCCGTTCTTGGCAACAAAGGTTTTACCTTCGGATCTAAGATAGAAGGTATACCCAATACTTTCCTTAGGGTATCCTATGAATACGCATTTCTCCGCTTTGGGTTCGAGCTTTTCTGGTTGAAGTTTCTTCACATAAGCATCGCAGCCCCAAACTTTAAGAAACGACAACTTAGGTTTCTTGCCAAACCATAGTTCATACGGTGTTGTCTCAACGGATTTAGACGGTGCCCTATTTAAAGTGAATGCTGTAGTTTCTAATGTGTATCCCCAAAATGATAGCGGTAAGTCGGTAAGAGACATCATAGATCGTACCATATCTAATAAAGTGTGATTACGATGTTCAGACACTCCGTTGTGTTGCGGTGTGCCAGGCGGCGTCGGTTGTGAAACGATTCCACACTTCCTTAGGTGTGTGCCAAACTTGTGACTCAAATATTCTCCTCCACGATCAGATCGTAGACATTTAATTTTTCTGTCACGTTGATTCTCAACCTCACTCTGAAATTCCTTGAACTTTTGAAACATCTCAAATTTGTGCTTCATCAAGTAGATATATCCATACCTACTCAAATCATCAGTGAGAGTGAGAACATAACGATAGGCACCGCAAGCTTCAACGTTCATTGGACCACACACATCAGTATGTATTATTTCCAATAAGTCGGTTGCTCCCTCCATTATTCCTGAGAATGGAGCCTTAGTCATCTTGCCCATGAGGCACGGTTCGCATGTGTCAATGATTCAAAGTCAAGAGACTCTAATAGTCCATCAGTATGGAGCTTCTTCATGCGCTTAACGCCGATATGACCAAGGTGGCAGTGCCACAAGTATGTGGGACTATCATTATCAACTTTACATCTTTTGGTACTCACACTATGAATATGTGTAACATCATGATCGAGATTCATCAGGAATAAACCATTCACCAGCGGAGCATGACCATAAAACATATCACTCATATAAATAGAACAACTATTATTCTCTGACTTAAATGAGTAGTTGTCTCGCATTAAGCAAGACCCTGATACAATATTCATGCTCAAAGCTGGTACTAAATAACAATTATTAAGGTTTAAAACTAATCTCAATGGTAGATGTAGAGGTACCGTGCTGACGGCGATCACATCGACCTTGGAGCCATTCCCGAGGCACATCGTCACCTCGTCCTTGGCCAGTCTCCGCTTATTCCGTAGTTCCTGCTTTGAGTTGCAAATGTGAGCAACAGCACCGGTATCAAATACCCAGGAGCTACTATGAGCTCTGGTAAGGTACACATCAATAACATGTATATCACATATACCTTTAACGTTGCCAGCCTTCTTGTCCACTAAGTATTTGGGGCAGTTCCGCTTCCAGTGCCCTTTCCCTTGCAATAGAAGCACTCAATCTCAGGCTTGGGTCCATTCTTTTTCTTCTTCCCGGCATTTGGCTTACCGGGCGCGGCAACAGTTTTGCCGTCTTTCTCGAAGTTCTTCTTACCCTTGCCCTTCTTGAAACTAGTGGTCTTGTTGACCATCAACACTTGATGCTCTTTCTTGATTTCTACTTCTGTAGACTTGAGCATCGAGTACAACTCGGGAATGGTCTTCTCCATCCCTTGCGTGTTGTAGTTCAGCACAAAACCTTTGTAGCTTGGTGGGAGAGACTGGAGGATTCTGTCAATTATAGCATCATCCGGAAGTTCGACTCCAAGTGAAGTCAGACGACCGTGTAACCCAGACATTTTGAGTATGTTCTCACTGACAGAACTGTTCTCCTCCATCTTACAGCTAAAGAACTTGTCGGAGTTCATATCTCTCGACACGGGCATGAGCTTGAAAAACTAGCTTCAGCTCTTGGAACATCTCATATGCACCGTATTGCTCAAAACTCCTTTGGAGCCCCGTTTCTAAAATGTATAGCATGCCACACCTAACCAGAGAGTAGTCATCACTCTGTGTTTGCCAGACGTTCAGAATGTCCTGGGCTGCTGCGGGAGCGGGAGGGTCACCTAGCGGCTCATCAAGTACATAAGCCTTTTTAGCTGCTTCAAGGATGAGCTTCAAGTTGCGAACCCAGTCCGCATAGTTGCTACCGTCATCTTTCAGCTTGTTTTTCTCTAGGAATGCGTTGAAATTGAGGTTGACGTTGGCCATCTACAATATTTATAAAGACAATTTTAGACTAAGTTCTTCACAATTAAGTTCATTTAATCAAATTAAGTATGAACTCCCACTTAAATCGACATCCCTCTAGTCATCTAAGTGATACATGATCCATGTTGACTAACACGTGTCCGATCATCACATGAGACGGACTAGTCACCATGGTGAGCAACTTCATGCTGATCGTATTCAACCATACGACTCATGTTCGACCTTTCGGTCTCTTGTATAAGAGGTCATGTCTGTACATGCTAAGCTCGTCGAGTCAACCTAGGTGTTTCGCGTGTGTAAATCTGGCTTACACCCATTGTATGCGAACGTTAGAATCTATCACACCCGATCATCACGTGGTGCTTCAAGACAACGATCCTTCTCAATGGTGCACAATTAGGGGAATACGTTCTTTAAATTTTAAGAGGGATCATCCTATTATGCTACCTCGTTCTAAGCAATAAGATGAAAAATATGATAAACATCATAATGCAATCATATAGTGACATGATATGGCCATTATCATCTTTGCTCTTTCGATCTCCATCTTCAGGCATCGCATGATCATCATCGTCACCGGCGTGACACCATGATCTCCATCATCGTGTCTCTGCGAAGTTGTCACGCCAACTACTACTATCACTGCTACTATAGCTAACCGTTAGCAATAAAGTAAAAGTAGTAAGCACATGGCGTTGCATCTCATACAATAAATTAAGACAACTCCTATGGCTCCTGTCGGTTGTCATACTCATCGACATGCAAGTCGTGAAACCTATTACAATAACATGATCATCTCATACATCATACATGCAACATCACAACTTTGGCCATATCACGTCACATGTCAAACCCTGCAAAAACAAGTTAGACGTCCTCTAATTGTTGTTGCAAGTTTTACGTGGCTGATTTGGGTTTCTAGCAAGAATGCCTTCTTAACTACATGACAGCCACAACGATGATATGCCAAAGCTACTTACCCTTCGTAAGGACCCTTTTCATCAAATCCAATTCGACTAGAGTGGGAGAGACAGACACCCGCTAGCCACCTTTATGCACGGTGTGCATGTCTGTCGGTGGAACCAGTCTCACGTAAGCGTACGTGTAAGGTCGGTCCGGGCCGCTTCATCCCACAATACCACCAGAAAAGAATAAGACTAGTAGCGGCAAGTAATTGACAAATCATCGCCCACAACCTTTTGTTTTCTACTTCTGCATAGAATCTACGCATAGAAAACCTGGCTCGGATGCCACTGTTGGGTAACATAGCATAAATTCAAAAAAATTCCTACGCATATTCAGATCTTCCTACGGAGAGACCAGCAACGAGGGAGGGGTGAGTGAATCTCTCCCGCACTTGGCCCATCTAGCCTCCCAGGGTCGTTGCCCCCTTCCGGTGGACCCCCGGGGCCACCTCCGGTGGTCCCGGTGGTCCCGGTACGTTACCGGTGATGCACGAAACACTTCCGGTGTCCGAAACCATCCGTCCTATATATCAATCTTTACCTCCGGACCATTCCGGAGCTCCTTGTGACATCCGGGATCTCATCCGGGACTTTCGATAACCTCGTATAACAATTCCCTATAACCCTAGCGTCGTCGAACCTTAAGTGTGTAGACCCTACGGGTTCGGGAGACACGCAGACATGACCGAGACACCTCTCCGGCCAATAACCATCAGCGGGGTCTGGATACCCATGGTGGCTCCCACTTGCTCCATGATGATCTCATCGGATGAACCACGATGTCAAGGATTCAATCAATCCTGTATACAATTCCCTTTGTTTGTCGGTATAGAACTTGCCCGAGATTCGATCGTCGCTATACCTATACCTTGTTCAATCTTGTTACCGGTAAGTCTCTTTACTCGTTCCGTAGCATGTCATCGTGTGACTAACTCCTTTAGTCACATTGAGGTCGTGATGATGTTCTACCGAGTGGGCCCAGAGATACCTCTCCGTCACACGGAGTGACAAATCCCGATCTAGATTCGTACCAACCCAACAGACACTTTCAGAGGTACCCGTAGTGCACCTTTATAGTCACCCAGTTACGTTGTGACGTTTGATACACCCAAAGCACTCCTACGGTATCCGGGAGTTGCACAATCTCACGGTCGAAGGAAAAGACACTTGACATTAGAAAAGGTTTAGCATATGAACAATACGATCTAGTGCTACGCTTAGGATTGGGTCTTGTCCATCACATCATTCTCCCACTGATGTGATCCCGTTATCAATGACATCTAATGCCCATGACCAGGAAACCATGATCATCTATTGACTAACGAGCTAGCCAACTAGAGGCTTGCTAGGACACATTGTGATCTATTTATTCACACATGTATTACTGTTTCCTGTTAATACAATTATAGCATGAACAATAGACGATTATCATGAACAAGGAAATATGATAGTAACCATTTTATTATTGCCTCTAGTTAACTTGTTGTTCATCTAAATATTAAAGAGGCATGGTGATGATGTGTGAGCATTCTTATTCCTCATTAAAATCCTAGTGTTGTCTCGAGTCGGGGGCGCGCGGCGGTTAACTCCTACCAACCCCCTCCCTCGGGGCATGCCAGTAGTGCTTTGATGTGTGATAAAACTAATAAAACTTCACAATAAGTACGTGAGTTCTTTATGACTAATGTGACACCTTGGACATATGCATCGTTACCTTCTCATATTTGCTAGCCTCTTCGGTACCGTGCATAGCCCATTCTCACCTCCTGGATTGGTGCAACTTTAGCCGGTGCATCCACACCCCGCGGCATGATACGCTCTGTTGCACATAAGCCTAATTATATCTTCCTCAAAACAGCCACCATACCTACCTATTATGGCATTTCCATAGACATCCCGAGATATATTGCCATGCAAATCCCATCGTCACTTCACATGACTAGTTTGTTCATCGTCATATTGCTTTGCATGATCATATAGAGCTGACATAGTATTTTTGGCAAAGCCACCTTCCATCATGTTTTTGATACATGTCAAGCTAGATCATTACACATCCTGGTACACTGCGAGCGGCATTCTCAAAGAGCATAGTTTTAAATAGCCCGCTATAGCCTTTTCAGCAGGGTGCTGCTAAATGGTATCATGTACAAATATGCCGCTATAGCCCGCTATAGCTCCACTATAGCTGATTTAGAGGCTCGCCGCTATTTGCCATAGCCCGCTATTTAAAACATTGTCAGAGAGTCATATCTTCCTATCAGTTCTCCATATTGAGTTGTAAGTAAATAAAAGTGTGATGATCATCCTTGTTAGAACATTGTCCCAGTGAGGAAAGGATGATGGAGACTATGATTCCCCACAAGTGGGGATGAGACTCCAGACGAAAAATAAATAAAATCGGGGAGGCCAAATGAGCCCACCATATATAAAAAATATTACGAGGGGCAAAAAGGAAAAAAGAGAAAAGCCCACCGTAAAAAATGAGAGAAAAAGAGAGAAGGGACAATGCTACTATCCTTTACCACACTTGTGCCTCAAAGTGGCACCATGATTTTCATAGCGAGAGTCTCCTATGCTGTCACCTCCATATGCTAGTGGGAATTATCTTATCATAATAAACTTGGCTTGTATATTCCAATGACGGGCTTCCTCAAACGCCCTAGGTCTTCATGAACAAGCAAGTTGGATGTGCACCCCACTTAGCTTCAGTTGAGCACTCATACACTTGTAGCTCTAGTGCATCATTTGCATGGCAATCCCTACTCCTCGCATTGACATCTATCAATGGCATCTCCATAGCTCGTTGGTACGCCTAGTTGGTGTGAGATTAGCTTCTTCACTTTTTACCCCTTTGATACCTACCACCTATATGCTATGTCCAATGGTTCACGCTCATGTATTGCACGAAGAATAAAAAGTTGATGCATATTGAAAAAGTATGATCCAATTGCCTGACTTGAACACCATGGTGCTTAACATTTGTATTTATGAGGCGAAGACGGAGTCATGCCTTGCTAATAAAATAGAAATGAATAGGGGGTAAACATTCTTTTAGGATCGTATACTTTGAAAATCAATAATTGTGTTGCTTATAGTTAATAAATATTATTATGTTGTTGTTCGTGAATTCATCATTTCTCAATGATCGTACATACAAGAGACTACATTATGGCTAGCATTTCACATCAAAAATTCTATTTTTATCATTTACCTACTCGAGGACGAGTAGGAATTAAGCTTGGGGATGCTTCTACGTCTCGAATGTATCTATAATTTTTGATTGCTCCATGCTGATATATTATCATTCTAGGATACATTGGGAATTTATATACCAATTTATAATATTTTTGAGCACTAACCTATTGACCCAGTGCCTAGTGCGAGTTCCTGTTTTCTGCGTGTTTTTTGCTTTGCACGTTTAGCCTACCAAATGAAGTCCAAATGCCACGAAACTTCAATATGATTGTTTCTCGACTATATGAAGATCTACAAGCATCATAAGTGGATGAGAGGCCGCATGAGGGAGGCACAAGCAAATACGGTGCGGTCGCGCCCTGATGGGTTATGGCCCCCCTGGATGCCTCCCGACGTCCCTCTCTGGCCTATAAATTCAAAAATATTCCAAAAACCCCAAGAGCACTCCCGAAACACTTTTTCCACCGCCGCAAGTCTCTGTTCCGACGGGAGGCCATCTAAACCTCCGTTTCGGCAATCTGCCGGAGGGGAGATCAATCATGGAGGGCCTCTACATCAACCTTGTTGCCCTCACCAAGATGTGTGAGTAGTTCACCACAGACCTGCGGGTCCTTAGGCGGTACCTAGATGGCAATCTCTCTCTCTTATGATCTTCAATACCATGTTCATCGCATCTTCGCTTTGATCTATCCGATTGAATCACTTTGTATGGTGTGTTTGTTGGGATTCGATTAATTGTGGGTTTATGTTCAGATTATTCATGAAAAGTATTTGAGTCACCTCTGATTATTATGATTCTTAATTGCATGATCATCATAGCTACATAATTCTCTCCGATCTATTGATAGTTTGGCCAACTAGATTAATATTTCTTCACTGGCAGTGGTGCGTTGTAGTACGTTCAACCTGGCAAATTTGTATATCCCAGTGATAGAAGGGGACAAGATGCGTCTTTGTGTTGCTGCTACTAAGGATAAAACGACAGGTTTTATTCATATTAATTGAGTTTACTTTGTCTACATCATGTCATTGTTCTCCAAGCATTACTCTGTTTTTACTTAATACGTAGAGAGGCAAGCATAGAAGCACTCTTGAAGTGGAGTAATAGTAATAGGTGCAGGCAGGAGTCGACCTATTTTCTTATGGACGTGATGCATATATACACATGATCATTGTTGTGAAAATCGCATGATTATTCGATGTTCTATCAATTGCCCAACAGTAATTTATTTACACAGCATATGCCTTTGCCATGAGAGATGCCACTAGGGAACACTACGGCCCCCGGGTCTATTCACTTATATATTTACAAACGCTACTACTACCTTGCTGTCATTATTTGTGTTCTATTTTATTTTGCAATTTACAATTATCTACACACCTCATTTGCTTCCAAATAACGATATCAATGGGATTGACAACCATCTTACCTGCGTTGGGTGCAAGTTGTTTGTTTCTTTGTGTCCAGCCGCTGAAGACAGTTGAGGATTGGTATTCCTATTGGTTCTATAAACCTTGGTTTCATAACTGAGGGAAATATTTACCCGCATTGTGTTGCGATAACCCGTTCCTCTTCGCGAAAAACCCAACGCAGATCACAGTCATTAGGTGTGTCCAGCAAGGTTTTTTATAACAAACTAACCAGAAAATAAAGAAAATACACAAATGATACAAGGCGCTCCAAGCAAAACTCGTGATATGTGACGAATAAAAATATAGTTCCAAGTAAAATTACCGATGGTTTCTAGAAGAAAGAGGGGATGCCTTACGGGGCATCCCCAAGCTTCGCTGCTTGGTAATCCTTAGATATTGCCTTGGGTGACATGGGAAATCCCCAAGCTTAGCCTTTTATCACTCCTTAGTCCTTACTCCCTCATCCGTCGTGATCTCACTCAGAACTTGAAAACTTCACTCACACAAAACTCAACAAAATATTCGTCAGATCCGTTAGTATAAGAAAACCAAAATTTACTATAAGTACTCTTGAAAAGCTATTCCAATTTTTTTTGCATTATTCCTACTGTATTCTAACTTTACCATGGCTTATGCCCCCCGATATAAATCATAGAATCATTAAAATAAGCACATAATGCAAATAAAATAGAATATGTTAAAAACAGAATAGTCTGTAAAGATTTGAAATTTACTTATACTTTTCTAAATACAAAATTTTCTGAAAAACTAGGAAAATGTAGGGAATTTGTATATTAATCGTGTTTAAAAAAACTGACACTTTTGACGTTTGTTGTTTTTAGAATTTTTCTACTAGACGCAACAGTTTCTGTTTTTCAAAAGGATTAAAGAAACTAATACCCCAGGTGATCCCAAAGGCTTTGCTTGGTACAAACACTAAATAAAACACAAAAAACACAATTGTAACAGTAGCATAAGTGTGCAAACACTCAAGAACATAAAGCAAAAGTGAAAATACATTTTATTAATTGGGTTGCCTCCCAACAAGCGTTGTCGTTTTACGCCCCTAGCTATGCATATAACATAGATTTTAAGTATTGTCATCCTTAGTTTCCAACTCCTCAATCACACATCTCTGATTTCTTAGAGATTTGGCATGCATATTGTCAAAAATCACACTCCTAGGGATAAAGTTAAAGAATCCATTCATATGAGGAGGTTCACTCAAGTTGAAGCGAGCCCTAATCATCTTAAGATCTTCGTTGTTGCAAGAAGAGGCGCCCTTGTTCTTGGGTATTTGCGTAGTTTTCTTGCCAAGCGGAGTTTTTTCACTATTTTTAACTGAAGAAAAATCTATGCTCAAGTTATTAAATATTTATTCTAATTTATCAATTCGAGCGGGACTCTCTACTACCCTTTCATTTCTTATAGGTTGTTTTTCTTTTAGCATCTTAATAATGTCCCCCGTCCTTGAGAAAATACGATTAACAAGACCTTGCACCTTTTCATCCAAATTTTCAACATGTTCTTTGGTAAGAATTTTCTTTTCAATAGCATCTATCCTTTGCATGACATGATCAGGCGTTAAAAATGTTTCATTTATAATAGTACGTGGAGACCCCAATAGACTTCCCATGGCATTGGGAGCATCAGAGCGTGGACAACTTAAGAAATTTCCCCCGGCGATAGTATCAAGAACAAATCTATACCGAGTAGTAATTCCCACATAAAAGTTTCAAAGAATAACGGCGGTAGATTGCTTGTGGATAGATCTATCATGAGCATTGCAAATCCTATACCAAGTATCTTTCAAACTTTCTCCTCCCCTTTGCTTAAAATTGAGAACTTCAGTCTCATGAGTACTCATAGCGAGGGAGGACTTTGCCCTAGAAATAACTAAACAAAAGATCCGGCAAGAAAACGGCAAGGGAAATATAGCACAATAAAAGGCAAATTTGGGTGAAGTTGGTGAGAGGAAAACGAGAGGCAAATGGGAAATAATGTAATTGCAAGGAGATGAGATTTATGTGTAGGACCTGACAGATATTGACTTGATCTTCCCCAGTAATGATGCCAGGAATCTTGACGGTCTTCGCACGTGTGTTGGTTTCCTCCAAGCTTAAAGGGTGATGTAGCACAATGATGACAAGTATTTCCCTTAGTTAAGAAACCAAGGTATCAATCCAGTATAAAGACCCACGAGACTATGTAAGCAGCACCTGCACACATAATAGCAAATCCTCGCAACCCAACGCATGGAGGGGTTGTCAGTCCCTCACGGATAAAGTAAGGATAGATTGATATATGCAAATAAGAGTGATAGAAAATAGAACGCATCAAGGTATTTTTGGGTTTTTTGGTAATATAGATCTGAAAACAAAAAAGCAAATAAAGTAGAAATGCAAATAGCTAAGTACAAATTGCAAATAGATGATGTGAAGTAGACCAGCGGCCCTAGGTTTCACTAGTGGCTTCTCTTGAGAAAATAGCAAGCGGTGGGTAGACAAATTATTGTTGGGAAATTGATAGAAGAGCAAATAATTATGATGATATTCAAGACAATGATCATGTATATAGGCATCATGTCCAATATAAGTAGACCGACTTCTGCCTGTATATACTTCTATTACTCCACGCGTCGACCGCTATCCAGCATGCGTCTAGTGTATTGAGTTCATGGAGAAATGAAGTAATGCCTTAAGAAAGATGACATGATGTAGACAAGATCTATTCATGTAGGAATAGACCCCACCATTTTATCCTGGATAGCAACGATACATGTGTATCATGTCTCTTTGTGACACTAGGATTGAGCACCGCAAGATCGAACCCATCACAAAGCACCTCTTCCCATTGCAAGATAAAATATAAAGTTGGCCAGACAAAAAAAATAACAGAGAAAACATATGGGGCTATAATAATCAAGCATGAATATGTTTTCATAGATCTGATCATAACCTTACAATTCATCGGTTCCCAACAAACACACGGAAAAGAAAGATTTATGTCATATGGATCTCCAAGAGACCATTGTATTGAGAAACAAAATGAGAGAGAAACCATCTAGCTACTGCCTACGGACTCATAGATCTGATATGAACTACTCACGCATCATCGACGGAGCACCAATGAGGATGGTGAACCCCTATGTGATCGTGTTCCTCTCTGGAACAGGCTCTATATTGGATTTCATCGTTGTGGAACTTGCGATGGCTGAAATGATTTTTTGTTGACTCATCTAGGGTTCTCTGAACATTGGGGTATTTATAGATCTCAGAGGCAGTGGAGAGGGTTCCCGAGGGGCCAACTAGACACCAGACTGCGCTAGGGGCCTCTAGCATGCCATGATGTCTAGTGGGCCCCTAGGCCTCATCTGCTTCTCATTCTTGGTTCCCAAGTTTCCTTCTAGTCCAAAAAGAATCCCCATAAAGTTTTGTGGCAATTGGACCTCATCTGATATAAATTTTGTGCGAAGGAAAAAAAATCAAAAAATAGCAACTCGCACTAGGCACTATGTCAATAGGTTAGTCCCAAAAAATGATATAAAATTGCTATAAAATGATTATAAAACATCCAAGAATGATAATATAACAACATGGAACAATTAAAAATTATAGATACGTTGGATACGTATCAATTGCCGATCTGGACTTCGGTTACTAGAGCCGCGGTATGTTCCTTTGTTTGGGGGGATCGCTAGGTGTTATTGATAACCCACAAGTATAGGGGATCGCAATAGTTTTCGAGTGTAGAGTATTCAACCCAAATTTATTGATTTGACTCAAGGGGAAGCAAAAGATTATTCTCAAGTATTAGCAGCTGAGTTGTCAATTCAACCACACCTGAAAGATTAGTATCTGCAAGCAAAGTATCAGTAGCAAAGTGGTATGATAGCAACGGTGCCAGAAAAAGGCCTGTTGACGGCAGACTATTCCTGACTTGTTGTATCAACGACGCCAGAAAAAGGTCATGCAACAGGTAAAAACAAAGTAACAAGTGACAGCAGTGGCAAGTAACAGAAGTAGTGATAGCAATAGCAAGTAACAGCAGTAGTGACAGCAGTAGCAGCAAAGTAACGTAGCAAGGACCAGTAGTAAAAGACTCGTAGGCATTGGATCGGTGATGGATGATTATGCCAGATGTGATTCATCATGTAACAGCTATAACACGGAGAGATAAGTAACTAGCTCCCGTTCGTCAATCTAATGTAGGCATGTATTCCATATGTAGTCATACATGCTTAGGGAAAAGAACTTGCATGACATCTATTGTCCATCCCTCCCGTGGCAACGGGGTCCTAATGGAAACTACGGGATATTAACATTCTCCTTTTAATAAAGAACCGGACCAACGCATTAACACTTGGTGAATACATGAACTCCTCATACTATGGTCATCTCCGGGAGTGGTTCCGGCTATTGTCACTCCGGGGTTGCCGGGTCATAACACATAGTAGGTGACTACAACTTGCAAGATAGGATCTAAAACACACATATATTGGCGACAACATAATAGGTTCAGATCTGAAATCATGGCACTCGGGCCCTAGTGACAAGCATTAAGCATGGCAAAGTAGTAGCAACATCAATCTGAGAACATAGTGGATACTAGGGATCAATCCCCGTCAAAACTAACTCGATTACATGATAGGTCTCATCCAACCCATCACCGTCCAGCAAGCCTACGATGAGATTACTCACGAACGGTGAAGCACATCATGGAATTGGCGATGGAGGAAGGTTGATGATGACGATGGCGACGATTTCCCCTCTCCGGAGCCAAAACGGACTCCAGATCTGCCCTCCAGATGAAGAACAGGAGGTGGCGGCGCCTCCGTATCGTAAAACGCGATGAATCCTTCTCCGTGATTTTTTTCGGGCGAAACAGAATATATAGAGCTGAGTTTGGAGGCGGTGGAGCCACGTGGGCCCCACAAGCCTGCCAGGCGCGGCCAGGGGGTGGTCGCGCCCCCTGGGCTTATGGCCCACTGGCTCACCTCCTCCGGTGGATCTTTGTGCAGGTATTTTTCATTAATTCCAGAAAAATTCTCCGTAAATTTTCAGGTCATTCTGAGAACTTTTATTTCTTCACAAAAACAACACCATGGAAATTCTGCTGAAAACAACATTAGTCCGGGTTAGTTCCATTCAAATCATGCAAATTAGAGTCCAAAACAAGGGTAAAAGAGTTCGGAAAAGTAGATACAACGGAGACGTATGAGTTACCATTGATAGTAATAACACCCTTAGGTCGCGGAATCTTAAGCTTCAAGTATGCATAATGGTGGACGACATTAAAACGAGTGATTGTTGCATGGCCGAGGAGTGCACGATAGCCACTGCGAAAAGGGATAATGTTGAAGACCAAGTCTTTGTTGCGGGAGTTGTCGGGTGAACCGAACAATACTTCCAAAATTATTGTACCAGAATAGCGGGCCTCGATGCTAGGAATTATTCCTTTAAAGGTGATGTTTCTCAGTTTGATCCTCGACGGATCGATACCCATTTTCCTCACTGTGTGTGTAAATCAGATTGAGGCTGTTGCCTCCGTCCATGAGGACTCTAGTGAGGTGGTACCCATTCATAATGGGGTCAAGTACCAGGGCCACCGAACCCCCATTTTGAATACTAGTCGGGTGATCCGTGTAGTCAAAAGTGATTGGGCATGCCGACCATGGGATATACTTCGAAGCTACTCGTTGTATGACATGGACATCCTGAAGTGCGTGCTTCCTCTCCTTCTTTGGTATGTGTGTGACGTAGATCATGTTCATAGTCTTTACATCAAGAAGGAATTGTTTTGTCCTCCATTGTTAGGCCTGCGAGGTCCTTGAACGTCCTTGTCGTGGAGACTCTTGCCCTGGTCTTCAGCCATGTTTTTTTCTCACCTGTTTAATCACCCAACAGTTACGGTTGGTGTGAGTAGCGGGCTTATTTGAGGTGTCGTGGATCTAGCAAGGCGTCTCTAGTATTTTGTCCAGTGCGGTCGGTCCATCCCGATTCCCCTTAGAGGGTTTCTTCCGCGGTCCATACCTCGAATTGCTAAATCCGGTGTTAACTATCGTGTCCTCAATTTCACCTCCATTATGTCGATGCTTATTCTTATTGTGTCGTGGCTTCCCATTGTTGTCTCGAACTTCGTACATGTCTGGATTTCCGGGAGGTTTGTTTCGACGGGTAGCCAACTATCCTCGGCCACACAAAAGTGGGTCATAAGTGAGCTAAGGGATGTCATTGTTCTTGGCCTATCCTTCCTGAGCGTCTGAGCTAGCCAATCATCTCGGATATTGTTTCTGAAGAGATCTAGTGTATCGATGTTCAAACATTCTACAATTTGGTTTTTCTTTGCCAGGATCATTACAAAATTGTCGGGATGCCTCTTTGGCTTGTTGGACTATGTGGCTCAAGTCGTCGGAACCCGACGACTGGACATAAGTGCCTTGAAAGTTAGCTTGTAAAGCATCTTTGAGCTCTTCCCAACTCCCAATGGATTTTTCACGGAGGTTGTTCAGCCAATGTCGTGTTCGTCCCTTGAACTTCAATGGTAAATATTTTATAGCATGGTGGTCATCACCTCGGGCCATATGAATGTGGAGAAGAAAGTCTTTGATCCATATGGCCAGGTTTGTTGTCTCGTCGTATTGTTCGATATTATCTGGTTGAACCCTTCGGGGAACTGGTGCTGCATCACCTCGTATGTGAAACAAATTGGGTGAGCAGCACCCCTGACCCGATCTACGTCAAGCTGGAGATCGTATGAAGTCCTGACCTGAGGCACTTTCCAAACTCTATTATTTTGATCAAGTCGAACTTGGTATCCATCCCGTCTACCAAGGGTGTGCCCTGTGGACCCATAGATGGATTTTGTGTGTCGTGCCTTGACATTCAAGTTGTCTTGTGGGTCAATGGGTATCTGAGATGTGTTGGTTCTTTCCTTCTTCTATGAAGGTGTTCGGGTTGTTCACCAGCTTCTCCAGCCATCATGTCCGGCCCTAGAGGGAAGCGGTCTGGCTGGTCACCCTGAATTCATGTGGGAGTGTGGGCTCAAAGGCCTCGTCCTTGTACTCTGGTAGTAACCGGCTGCGCGGGTAACTTTTGTTTTGTCCCTATCATTCCTTGATGTACCCTTCTTCATTGGCTAGGACTTGGGTCCATCTTTCGTTGATGGAATCTTGTTTGGCTTTGATTTGTTGTTATTTTATCTTGAGGCTGCGAGTAGTGGCTATAAGTTGTCGCTTGAATCGTTCTTGATCCAGCGGGTCTTCGGGGATGATAAAGTCCTCGTCTGTGAGACTATCTTCCTCTTTGTAACGAGGGAGGTAGTTTATATCCTTGGAATCTTCAAGGTCCTCGGGGTTTTTCGGATTCGTGTGCCCCTCCAAATCATAGGGATTGTGTTCGGGAGCAGCAGGGTCAACATGGTTCTCTGGATCATCCGGGTAGAATTTTCTATGGTTCCCATATTGCTTTCCTTGCCCTTGCTCGCCTTAGGCTTTTTGCGCTAACGCCGGTGCTTGGGGGGTTCATCACCACTGTTTTTATCGGGGTGTCGTCATCGATCTTCCCTGTGGCGCCATCGTCCTTTGGAGTGTCCACCAAGTACACATCATAGGTGGAGGTGGTAGTCCAACGTCCAGTTCTGGGAGGGGCACGTGTGTCGACATCCATACATGTATCTCCGGCTTCATCCGAGGTGAAGTCCAATATATCAGTTAAATCTTCGATAGTGGCTATCAAGTGGGTGGTGGGTAGGAAATAAAATTCCCTGTGACCGGGCTCAAACCGGAACTGAGCGCAGGCCGAGTCCAGCCATCCGTAATTTCCATAGTTTGGATCCGGGCTAACGTCTCGTTTGATAGCGAGGGATCAGCCAGACTACTCTTCTAAAAAATTTCGGAGTTGATTTAAAGTGCATTGGCATAGGAAGTATGCTTGGCCAGGGTTAATCCCCGGTCTCATAACGCCATGGTTGGACCCATGTTCAAGCCCGGATCTGAAGTGGACACCATCCTGAACACGAAGTCAGGAAGGAGACCTAAAGCGAAGGCTCCGGGAATTCCAGACTTCCAACACGAAACTGAGAAACCAACGAGCATCAGATCGCCTTGGGCATTGGCGACGTAATCTAGATTGCCGTACTTGATTACCTGGCCTAGGCGAACCTGTTGATTTGGCAAGGTGACGAGCTGTCTTGACATGCGTAACAACGTTGTTGGACGTAGAGAGCTAGCTGGGGACTAAGATGTCCCCTGTGTTGATGCCGTCATTGGTGAACACACGAGCCATCGCTTCTTCTGGCGATCCAATAGTGGAACTCTCAATGAAACCACCAATGTCAGTGTCAAAACTGGCAGGTCATAGGTAGGGGTCCCGAACTGTGGATCTCGGATCGATGGGTTATAGGAGACAAAGGAGACGATGTTTACCCAGGTTCGGGCCCTCTTGATGGAGGTCAAACCCTACGTCCTGATTTTGTTTATATTAATGATGGAGTATCGAATACATAGTTGAACTACCTCGAGATCATATGTTGTGGTCTAAAACCCTATAGGTAATGATCTTAACTTCTCCTCCAAACTAAGTCCCTATGGTTCATAGAGATACCAGGGGTACTAGGGTTACATAACGTGGTTCCATCGAAAAGAAAATATGACGATTATCATCTTGCCATGGGGTGCACACCAAGTCTTCGAAAGAGTCTATCTTAGATACAACATTGTCTTGTAGTTAGAGCTCCAGTGATACTATAGGATAGCCCAGGAGTCCGACCCGTGGAAATAGGTAAGCGGTACGAGGACCCCTTAATCCTAGACTCTCTCACATATGAAGGTGGAGGGGACTGACCGAGCTGGCGAACGTGTTCCTTATGGCTGGCTACCGCCACCTCCCATGCGGCTCTACAAGGATGTTCCACGTCGAAGAGGTTCCTTCCAACGGCCTTGTGCTTGGGATCCTTGCTCACTTCACCAACTGCCTTGATGTCTACTTCCTCCTTGTCGGTGTCAAAACCAGCACATCTCGAGTATGGGGTCCCGAGTTGTGGACCTTGGATCGATGAGTTGCAGAGGACGAAGAAGACAATATTTACCCAGGTTCAGGCCCTCTTGAGGAGGTAAAACCCTACGTCATGCTTGATTATATTGATGGTGTATGGGGATTATAGAGTTGATCTACCTCGAGACTGTATGAGCTAAAACCCTAGATGAATCAACTTGCCTATGCGGATGAAACTCCCTGGTTTATATAGATACTAGGGGTCCCTAGTGTTACATACAACCGACCTCAGTCGGGGGCATATGTGCCGATCTAGCCTACTCAAATTGAACGATAAGCCAGTCTTCGGAGCCTTCCTCCTTGTCCACGAGATCATCACACAGTCCGGTCTTCAATAATGTGCCCCATTAGGTCGGCATGTGAACAATGGCCCGACCATCCGAGGACCCCTTAATCCAGGATGCCCTCAGTATCCCCCGAACTAGCATCCAACACTGATGTATATGGTCTTCGGCACCTCCTTGTATCCATAGTAATCGGCTTGCGAGGCGAGTTCCCCTCATATTCGGCTGGTTTAAACTTGGTCATTTGGCGATGTCATGCCTCTAAAACACACACTCCTAAATGAGAAGGCCAAAAGGCCCGAGTTTGAACAGCACCTCATCTGACAGCCTTTCTCACAAACGGTCGTGATACCCAGTTATGATAAAAACTCGATTTGCGGTTCAAGGCCGCTTTCTCACAAGCACGTCTTGTAAGTGAGGGGATCGTGGCCCATTTTTAAGGGGATACGAGTAATGGACTGGGTAACCCCACGCGCGTTCACCGACACGGTCGTTTCGGGAAGTGGCAGGGCATGCGACGCAACAAGAGGGAACCCTTGGCCTTGCAACCCCCCCATAAAAGGGAGAAAGATTCACAAAGCCGCAATAAGATCCATTTCGCTTTCCATCCTCTCTCGGCCCCCCTCCCTCAAACTTAGCCGTGGCCGGCTCAAGCTCTCACGATAAGTGGGAGGTCTCATGCATCTTTGACCAGGAGATCCGGGAGCTGAAGGACGCCAGCTATCCTTTGCCATATATTGCTCGCCATGCATCGGAGGAAGGCCAGGTGGTGCCCACTCCAAGGCTACCAAAAGAGTGGTGTTCATCCCCCACTTCATACGGGGACTAGGCTTCCCACTCCACCCCTTCATCAGGGGCCTGATGTTCTACTACGGGTTAGATTTCCATGATCTTCCCCCGAACTCATTCATGCACATATCTTCATTCATCACCCTTTGTGAGGCCTTCGTCTGGGTTCGTGCACACTTCGGCTTATGGCTCAGGACTTTCAATGTCTAGCCGAAGTCGGTCAGCAACCAACATGCCGACTATGGTGGCGTCATAATCAGCAAACTCCCCTGGGTTGATTGGCCGAAGGGCACTTTCATCGACACTATCAAGGACAGGCAAAAGGAGTGGTTTTACATCACTGAGCCTCGGGAAGCAAGCTGGTCGGCACCTACCGAGTTTAGATCCGGACCCCCCGAGAGGTTAACCTCGTGGGTAAAAAGGGGTCTCATTTGGGGATCATCCTCGGAGTTGAAGGCGTTGTAGAAGCACGTCAAGCAGATGGTGGAGGCAAATATCAAGCTGACCGACGTGGTTCAGGACATGCTCCGCCACTGAATCCTTCCCTGCCAGCGTCGGGACACTCCAATGTGGTCCTACAAACTCGGTGATCCGGGCTATGTGAACCTGTTCTATTACACTACCCTCGAGAAATTGTGGAGGGTGTTGTTCAAGCCTCAACAGGAATGGACGGCCAAGGAGGAAGACGTCGGTTTGGACGCTGATCACCCCCTGGAGGTATGACCAAGCCTTTATTCTTTATTTAAAGCTTTTTTAATATTTTCCAGGGATATTATCCTTTCCCCCACCGTCTCTACACGGCTGGCTGGAAAAGGCCAAGAAAATAAATGGCCCAGCCCCCCTGCCTGAGGACCCCATGTCGCAATTGCTGACTGCGATGCTAGTGGTGGCGCCATACACGGCGCCAGAGAAAAATAAGAAGAAGAAAAGGGAGACCCGCGGTGGTCTCCGCTCAAGGGGTCCTCCGAATACCAAGTCCGGAGACACCCATGCATCCTCCGTCTACGAGGAAGAGGAGGCGGAGGATGGAGAGGAAAAAACATTCCCTCCAAACGAGCAAGAGGGGGCGCCGAGGAGGCCAAAGAGGGATTGCCTTCCCATGCACCAAAGAGACCGTGCAGAAGCAAGGTCGTCCTGCCCGATGACATACCGAATTCCGCTGCGGACTACCGTGCCTTCGAGAGGGTTCCACGAAGGACCCCCGGGGTCAAGCCCCCAACCCAAAGGTACGGAATCCGAATTGTGTTTAATGGAATTATACTGAGCTTTTATTGATAAGCATACACGCTCCTTCTTGGACGCAGCTTTGCCCGAGACCTCCCGACCGACCAGGTCCCGGAGGGGCTTTCACTACTGGCTAAACTGGCAGAGAGCGGGAATGCATCCCACACTACTCTCCCTCAGCCATTGAACGAGGTTGCGGAGGTGATATCCCACCATGCCCCTCCGAATACGAGGGACGAGGTGGTGATGGCCGAGGTAAATACCTCGGCCACCGAAGACCAAGAGGTTCCGTCCAAGGTTCATGCCTCGGTCATCAGAACCCAGGAGGTTAATCCCCTCTCGACGAGGGGTGATGAGGGTTGTGATGCGTTCGAGCTTCCTCCGGAGACAGCTCCAAGGAGCTCTGATTCTCCTGCATCTTCATCGTTGCCTCTGGCACCACCTGTGACAAAATGGGATGCGTCCGAGTGGCCTGCAATGATGGAGGTGGCTCGATCCGACTCCTCCATCAC
The DNA here is from genome assembly GCF_904849725.1 of Hordeum vulgare subsp. vulgare. Lineage (NCBI taxonomy): Eukaryota > Viridiplantae > Streptophyta > Magnoliopsida > Poales > Poaceae > Hordeum > Hordeum vulgare. The sequence goes on from NC_058522.1 coordinate 143,510,434, forward strand.
CGATGAACATCGCATCCTTCTGGGTGCGATTCTACAAAGCATCCAGTCCGTTGATAGCATACTGAAGGGGGCCTTCAGTGGTTTGCTGGCAAGTTTCAAGGTAAACCAAGTAGTGTTAAATTTGTTTATAAGGTTTTTACATGCCTTATAGGTATGATAGCCCCCAAGCCATGGGTGATTTGAAAAACTTACTCGTGGCTCAAGAGAGCTCCTGGTCTTGAACAAAAACAGTTCGGGGACCCATGAACTATAACAGCTCAGTAGGGTACTTCGGCCAGATGTCACAACCCAGTTAGCTCGAATGTTTATCAATCCCTATTTTGTATCGCAGGCCTCGTCCTCGGTTGTGTCCACCAACGCCCTTGAACTTGCCGAGATGAACCGGAAACTCCAGGTTCCTGATGAGGATCTTAGCCAACTTAATAGTCGGCTCGACGAGAAGTAGGGTAAGCTTAATGCATGCCACTAGGACTCTTGTTGTATTTTAATAGTTGAGTATTGTCTGACTTGCGTACATGACATCGTAATTTCGATTATGTCGGCAACTATGGATGTGGAGTTGGAGAAATTTAGGGCCGAATTGGCGAAGGCCAAGCAGGAGGTCGCCTCTCATAAGATGGTGGCGGTGCAGACCACCGCCGAGTTAAGCTCGCTGGAGGTTGAGAGCAGGGGGAACAAGGCTAGAGTGGCCGAGGTAAAGTAGGATCTTCAAGATCCGAGCGCCAAGAGCGAGGCCGTGGAACAAAAATCCAAAGAACAAGCAACCGAGCTATCCTAGTTGTGCTCCGAGCTCAAGTTGGAGCGGGTAGAGAGGCGATTCTTCAAAGAAGAAATGCGCCAAGCCAAGAAGATTGATGATGGTAAGCCATACTTACTTCAAAGTGCCTTTGGTGGAAACAGGTTTGCCTTTCTTACACGACTATGGTGTTCCCTAGGCACCTTTACAGACCTCTCATGGAGTGTAGTAGACGCGGCAAAGCACTACGCGGTCCACGATGGGGATGCCGAGCACAGGCTTTCCTGGCGCAGTTTTAGACTATTGAGTGCTACCTCTTGAGCTTGTGTTGGTTTTTCCCTTGAAGAGGAAAGGGTGATGCAACACAGTAGCAATAAGTATTTCCCTCAGTTTGAGAACCAAGGTATCAATCCAATAGGAGTATCAAGCCAAGTCTCCAAAGTACCTGCGCAAAAACAGCAAACTTGCACCCAACGCTACAAAGGGGTTGTCAATCCCTTCACGGTTAACTGCAAGGTGAGATCTGAAGGTGGAAAGTGCAGCAAAGTAAAAGTGTAGGGCTGAAAACATGATGTGAAGTAGACCTGGGGGCCATAGTGTTCACTAGAGGCTTCTCTCATGATAGAAAATATTACGGTGGGTGAACGAATTACTGTCGAGCAATTGATAGAACCGCGCAAAGTCATGACGATATCTAAGGCAATGATCATACATATAGGCATCACGTCCGAGACAAGTAGACCGATACTTTCTGCATCTACTACTATTACTCCACATATCGACCGCTATCCAGCATGCATCTAGTGTATTGAGTTCATAACAAACAGAGTAACGCCTTAAGCAAGATGACATGATGTAGAGGGATAAATTCATGCAATAGATATAAACCCCATCTTTTTACCCTTGATGGCAACAACACGATGCGTGCCTCGCTACCCCTTCTGTCACTGGGTGAGGTCACCGCACGGTATGAACCCAAAACCAAGCACTTCTCCCATTGCAAGAATTATAGATCAAGTTGGCCAAATGAAACCCACAACTCGAAGAGAATTACAAGGATATGAAATCATGCATATAAGAGATCAGAAGAAACTCAAATAAGATTCATAGATAATCTGATCATAAATCCACAATTCATAGGATCTCGACAAACACACCGCAAAAGAGCATTACATCGGATAGATCTCCATGAAGATCGTGGAGAACTTTGTATTGAAGATCCAAGAGAGAGAAGAAGCCATCTAGCTACTAGCTATGGACACGAAGGTCTGTTGTGAACTACTCACGCATCATCGGAGAGGCAATGGTGTTGATGAAGAAGCCCTCCGTGTCCGAATCCCCCTCCGGCAGGGCACCAGAACGTGCCCCAGATGGGATCTTGCGGAGACAGAAGCTTGCGGCGGTGGAAAAGTATTTTTTTCGTGGCTCTCTCCCGTGGTTTCAGATTTTACGGGGATTTATAGGCGGAATAAGTAGGGCAAAGGAGCCACAGGGGGGCCACAAGCCAGCTAGCCCCCCCCCCCAGGCCGCGGCTAGGGGGCTTGTGGCCTCCCCTAGTGCCCTTTGCCTTGGTTCTCAAGCTTCCTACGTATCTTCTGTTCCGGAAAAAATCTTTTCGGAGGTTTTATTCCATTTGGACTCTGTTTGATATTCTCCTCTGAAAAAGGTCAAAAACACGGAAAAAACGGGAACTAGCACTTGGCACTGAGTTAATAGGTTAGTCCCAAAAAAGATATAAAAATGCATACAAAGCATCCAAAGTTGACAAGATAATAGCATGGAACCATCAAAAATTATAGATACGTTGGAGACGTATCAAGCATCCCCAAGCTTAACTCCTGCTCGTCCTCGAGGAGGGAAGTGATAAACGCTGAATTTTTGATGTGGAATGCTAACTAGCATATTTGTCCTTTGTAACTTCTTTCATGTGGGATGAATGCTCAGATCCGTAAGATTCAAAACAATAGTTTTCTATTGACATGAAAACAATAATAATTCAAGCAAACTAGCAAGGTAATCATGAACTTACGAAAGAACAAGGCCAAAGAAAGTTATCCCTACAAAATCATATAGTCTGCCTATGCTCCATCATCCCCACACAATGAATTTAAATCATGCACAACCCCGGTATTGTCCAAGTAATTGTTTTCGCACTCTTACTTTCTCAAACCTTTTTCAACTCCCACGCAATGTATGAGCGTGAGCCATGGATATAGCACTATAGGTGGAATAGAGTGTGGTGGAGGTTGTGAGGCAAAAAGGAGGAGATGGTCACATCGACTCGACGTATCAAAGGGCTATGGAGATGCCCATCAATAGATATCAATGTGAATGAGTAGGGTTTACCATGCAACGAATGCACTTAGAGCTATAAGTGTGTGAAAGCTCAAAAGGAGAACTAGTGAGTGTGCATCCAACTTTCTTGCTCACGAAGACCTAGGGCAATTTTGAGGAAGCCCATCATTGGAATATACAAGCCAAGTTATATAATGAAGATTCCCACTAATATATGGTGGCGACAAAACACGAGACTCTCAATCATGCAGAACATGGTGCTATTGTCAAGCACAAGTGTGGAAAAGGATAGTAGCATTGTGGCTTCTCTCTTTTTTTGGGCTCTTCGGCCTCTTTTTTTCATTTTTTGGTGGGCATCTTTGGCCTCTTTTCATTTTTCCTCACATGGGACAATGCTCTAATAATGATGATCATCACACTTTTATTTACTCACAGCTCAATGCTTAGAACAATGATGATTCTATAGGAAATGCCTCCGGCAGTGTACCGGAATGTGCAACGATCTAGCTTAGCGTATGAAGTTGAAACATCTTGCTAGCTATCTTATGATCATGCAAAGGCAATACGAAAGTCACGGCACAAGTCATGAGACGGAACGATGGGAGTTGCATGGCAATATATCTCGGAATGGCTATGAAAATGCCATATTAGGTAGGTATGGTGGCTGTTTTGAGGAAGGTATATGGTGGGTTTGTGCACCGGCGAAAGTTCCGCGGTACCAGAGAGGCTAGCAATGGTGGAAGGTGAAAGCGCATCTATACCATGGATCACATTAGTCATGAAGAACTCATATACTTATTGCAAAAGTTTTATTAGTAATCGAAACAAAGTGCTAAACGCATACTCCTAGGGGAAGGGTTGGTAGGTGTTAACCATCGCGCGATCCCGACCGCAACAGAAAGGATGACAATCAATAAATCAATTATGCTCCGACTTCCTAACATAGCGGTTGACCATACGTGCATGCTACGGGAATCACTAACTTCAACACAAGTGTTTCTAGATTCACAACACCCTACTAACATAACTCTAATATCACCATATCCATATCTCAAAACTAATTGAGAGGAATCAAACTTCTCTTTCTAATCAATGCACATGAATATGGAAGTTTTATTGTATCCTCTTTGGATGCCCATCATCTTTAGGACTACTTTCATAGCACAAGCCAACTACCCAGCTACTCAAAGAGAGCACTCTCAAAAAGATATAAGTGAATATCGAGAGTTCTTATTTCTCCAAAATATGACACTGCCGTGCTCTAAAAAGATCTAAGTGAAGCACTAGAGCAAAGTTATCTAGCTCAAAAAGATATAAGTGAAGCACATGCGAGCTAAATTGCCTAACTCAAAAGATATAAGCGAAGCTCAACGAGTATTCTAGCAAATTCACGATGAGTACATATCTCTCTCAAAAGGTGTGCAGAAAGGATGATTGTGACACAACAAAAAGAAAAGACTCCTATAATACACGACGCTCCAAGCAAAACAAATATCATGTGGTGAATAAAAATATAGCTCCAAGTAACGTTACCAATGGATTGAAGACGAAAGAGGCTATGCCTTCCCGGGGCATCCCCAAGCTTAAGATCTTCAGTGTCCTTGAATTTTGCTTGGGATGCCTTGGACATCCCCAAGCTTTATCTCTTTCCACTCTTTATCTCATCTTCCATGAGAACATCACCCAAAACTTGAAAACTTCACAACACAAAACTTAAACAGAAACTCGTGATATCATTAGCACAAGAAAACAAACTACCACCTCTTTAGGTACTATAGCAAACTTGATTTCTATTTATATTGGTGTTATATTCCTGTATTCTCACTTTTCCATGCCTAGTACCCCCCCCCCGATATTATCCATAGTTTCATCAAAATAAGCAATCAACACAACAAAAACAGAATCTGTCAAAAACAGACCAGTCTGTAGCAATCTGTATACTTCGTATACTTCTGGTATCTCACAAATTATGAATAATTACGAACATTTGGGAAATTGCAATATCAACCAGCAGCAAAAAGAATCAACTCAAAAGCTCTTTCTGGATAAAAATTAAAAATAATTTCGTGAGCGAAAAGTTTCTGTCTTTTTCAGCACGATCAAACAACCATCACCAAAAGTAGTCATAAAGGTTTTACTTGGCTCAAAAACAAAAAGAAACATAAAAACACAATCAAAACAGGATTATGATGGTGTGGATGCAACAAAACAGAAAGCAAAAAAGCAAAGATAAATTCATTGGGTTGCCTCCCAACAAGCGTTATTGTTTAACGCCCTTAGCTAGGCATAAGGCAATAGAATCACGTATCGTCGTCTTTGGTGCTCAAACCATAAGTAGCCCTCATCATGGATTCATAAGGCAATCTTATTTTCTTTCTAGGAAAATGTTACATGCCCTTTTTTAATGGAAATTGAAATCTAATATTCCCTTCCTTCATATCAATGACAGCACCAATAGTCCTTAGGAAAGGTCTACCAAGAATGATAGGACAAGTAGGATTGCAATCAATATCAAGCACAATGAAATCCACTGGTACATAGTTCCTATTTGCAATAATAAGAACATCATTGATCCTTCCCATAGGTTTCTTAACAGTAGAATCCGCAAGATGCAAATTAAGAGAGCACTCATCAATCTCATTGAAGCCTAGAACATCACATAAAGACTTTCGAATTGCAGAAACACTAGCACCCAAATCACACAAAGCATTGCATTCATAGTTTTTGATCTTGATTTTGATAGTAGGTTCGCACTCATCATGAAGTTTTCTAGGAATAGAAACTTCGAATTCAAGTTTCTCTTCAAGAGATTTCATCATAGCATCGACGATATGATCGGTAAAGGCCTTGTTCTGGCTATAAGCATGTGGAGAGTTTAGCATGGATTGCATTAAGGAAATACATTCAATCAAAGAGAAACTATCATAATTGAATTCCTTCAATTCCAAAGTGGTAGTTTCATTACTACTCAAAGTTTTGATATTTTCTACTCCACTTTCAATGCTTTTAGCATCAAGATAGATAGACTCCAAATCATTGGGGAGTTTTTCAACCAAAGTGGATTCATATCCAACCCCATAATCATTAGGTTTGACACTAAAAACACGGATTCAACGGGAGTCACACCAAGCACTTTAAGATCTTCGTGATTCTCATCACGAGAACACGCCTTTTTAAGACATTCGTGTCTAGCACGAATTTGGGCGGTTCTTTCCTTACTCTCATTCATGGAAACACGCATAGAATTCAAAGTTTCATCCATATTGATCTTCAGAGGAGCACCTCTCAAATTTCAAAGCATCAATATCAAGAGACATTCTATCTATGCTCCTAGCCAAATCATCAATTTTGAGCAGATTTTATTCTATGGATGCATTAAAATCTTTTGCGAGTTGATAAACTCTTTAATATTACTCTCTAGATCACAGGGTAATTTATTGTAATTTCCATGAGCACTGTTGTAGGAATTGCCAAAGTTATTAGAGGGATTACTAGCAAAAGGCCTAGGAATATAGTTACCTCTAAAAGCATTGTTGTGGCCAAAATTATTCCTACCAACAAAATTAACATCCAAGCTCTCATTGCTACTCTCAATCAAGGAAGACAAGGGCATATCATTTGGATCTAAAGGAGCTCCTTTACTAGCAAACAATTTCATTAACTCATCCATCTTAGCACTCAAAGAGTTAATTTCTTCTATAGCGTGCACTTTTTTACTAGTAGGTGACCTTTCAGTGTGCCACTGAGAATAGTTTGTCATGATATTGTATAAGAGTTTTATGGCTTATCCTAATGTGATTTCCATGAAGGTTCCACCGGAGGCGGAGTCCAAGATATTTCTAGAAGCAAAATTCAAACTAGCATAGAAGATTTGTATAATCATCCAAAGACTCAAGCCATGAGCGGGACAATTTCTAATCATCAATTTCATTCTCTCCCAAGATTGTGAAACATGTTCATGATCTAGTTGCTTAAAATTCATGATATCATTACGGGGAGAGATAATCTTAGCCGGTGGAAAATATTACGATATATAAGCATATTTAAACTTGTTCCAAGAATCAATACTATTTTTGGGCAAAGATGAAAACCAAGTTTTTGCTCAATCTCGCAAGGCGAACGGAAATAGCTTCAATTTAATCACATCATTATCCACATCTTTCTTCTTTTGCATATCGCATAACTCAATGAAGGTATTAAGATGGGATGCAGCATCTTCACTAGCAAGGCCGGAGAATTGCTCTTTCATAACAAGATTCTGCAAAGCAGCATTGATTTCATATGATTCCGCACTAGTGGCGGGAGCAATCGGAGTACTAATAAAATCATTATTATTAGTACTCGAGAAGTCACAAAGTTTGGTGTTTTCAGTCATGGTGACTTCAGCAAGCAGACAAGCACACAAGCGAACAGAAAGCAAGCGAAAGAAAAGGGCGAACGAAAAAGGCAAATATTTTTGTAAATTTTTGTTTTTCAGAAGTGGGGGAGAGGAAAACGAGAGGCAAAAAAAAGTAAATGCAAGAGATGAGTTTTCCACAGTTACTTGGATAAGTTTCACTTAGAATAATCACCGGTGCCAGAAATTGACACGTAGGAGGAAGACTATTCTTGACTTGATGCTCCCCGACAATGGCGCGAGAAATTCTTCTTGCTACCTCTTGAGCTTCTGTTGGTTTTTCCCTTGAAGAGGAAAGGGTGATGCAGCACAGTAGCAGTAAGTATTTCCCTCGGTTTGAGAACCAAGGTATCAATCCAGTAGGAGTATCAACCCAAGTCTCCAAAGTACCTGCGCAAAAACAGCAAACTTGCACCTACTGCTACAAAGGGGCTGTCAATCCCTTCACAGTTAACTGCAAGGTGAGATGTGAAGGCGGAAAGTGCAAAAAAGTAAAAGTGTAGGGCTGAAAATATGATGTGAAGTAGACCCGGAGGCCATAGTGTTCACTAGAGGCTTCTCTCATGATAGCAAATATTACGGTGGGTGAACGAATTATTGTCGAGCAATTGATAGAACCGTGCAAAGTCATGACGATATCTAAGGCAATGATCATACATATAGGCATCACGTCCGAGACAAGTAGACCGATACTTTCTGCATCTACAACTATTACTCCACACGTCGACCGCTATCCAGCATGCATCTAGTGTATTGAGTTCATAACAAACAGAGTAACACCTTAAGCAAGATGACATGATGTAGAGGGGTAAATTCATGCAATAGATATAAACCCCATCTTTTTACCCTTGATGGCAACAACACGATGCGTGCCTCGCTACCCCTTCTGCCACTGGGTGAGGTCACCGCATGGTATGAACCCAAAACAAAGCACTTCTCCCATTGCAAGAATTATATATCAAGTTGGCCAAAGAAAACCCACAACTCGAAGAGAATTACAAGGATATGAAATCATGCATATAAGAGATCAGAAGAAACTCAAATAAGATTCATAGATAATCTGATCATAAATCCACAATTCATCCGATCTCGAAAAACACATCACAAAAGAGGATTACATCGGATAGATCTCCATGAAGATCATGGAGAACTTTGTATTGAAGATCCAAAAGAGAGAAGAAGCCATCTAGCTACTAGCTATGGACCCGAAGGTCTGTGGTGAACTACTCATGCATATCGGAGAGGCAATGGTGTTGATGAAGAAGCCCTCCGTGTCCAAATCCCCCTCCGGCAGGGCACCAGAACGTGCCCCAGATGGGATCTTGCGGAGACAGAAGCTTCTGGCGGCGTAAAAGTATTTTCGGGGCTCTCTCCCGTGGTTTCAGATTTTTCGGGGATTTATATGCGGAAGAAGTACGGCCAAGGAGCCATAGGGGGCCCACAAGCCTGCTAGGAGCCCCCCCCCCCCAGGTCGCGGCTAGGGAGCTTGTGGCCTCCCCTGGTGCCCTTTGCATTGGTTTTCAAGCTTCCTGCGTATCTTTTGTTCCGAAAAAAATCTTTTCGGAGGTTTTATTCCGTTTGGACTCTGTTTGATATTCTGCTCTGAAAAAGGTCAAAAACACGGAAAAAACAGGAACTGGCACTTGGCACTGAGTTAATAGGTTAGTCCTAAAAATATATATATAAATGCATTCAAAGATCCAAAGTTGACAAGATAATAGCATGTAACCATCAAAAATTATAGATACGTTGGAGACGTATCACCGAGCCCAACCCCCTTCTTGTCAATCAGATGAAATAGATCACGAGGTTGCACAAGATGGTGGAGTCGGGCGTGAAGGACCTCTGTATCCGACTATGGCCTATTGAGCCTTTGCCAAGCAGTTACTTCGGCTTAGTGCAGAAGTTGTGCGACTCCATGCCTCAACTTGAGGTTATGAAGCGCTTTGTTTGCATAGAGGGAGCTCGGATGGCTTTTGCGAGGACCATGATGCACTCGCTAGGGGTGAAGCCCCTTACTATGGCAATCGGACCCCCGCCTGCTGGAAAGGAGCATATCCGTCCATAGCTTTACTTATGTGCCACGACGGAGGATGCTCGGGCAATCAAAGCCCAATGTTCCAAAGATGTAACTTATGAGTAGGGTTATTGTAGTGTGTCTTGGAACAATTTATTATTATGAAGCTTCTCCCAATGCAATGCACTTTGTATTATTTTTTACTCATGTTCGGCCATTTAATCTGAAAGTTTCCATTCGTCGGCTTCAGCCCCCATGTAGAGACTATAAGGGGTGTTTTGACATATGCACTTTGACACTTAGCCGATATATCGGTGCCTAGAGGCAGTAGTGTGTGAAGGAAACGAGGCAATCGGACTATTCGGCTTTAGTGCTTGCACTTAGTCTTAGGAGCTTGAATTCAGGAGCTAGCCCCTAGTATTTTTTGTGGTAGTTGGATAAACCATATTTGGAAATAGTTACCACAAGGTTTGCAAAGCAAAAATCCCCTCCATATGACACGGAATAAAACCTCCATCGGTCTTTAGTACTTAAGCTCGGATTGCAGACCAGTTCTCGCTTATTATGACAATCAGTTTTCGGCTTTCTCCATTGAGGTATGTTTAGCCACGCCAACTAGGAATACAATCGCAGTGGTTCTCCCTTTACCCCTTTAGCCGAACTAGCGGAACGTAAGGGGGTAATCACAGGAGCGGGGCAACCCAACTATTGACCCAAGACACAATTTAGAACAAATGCATATAAAGCAATATCCAAGAAACCGAACACCTTAAAAAAAGTAGTGACAGGGTAGTGCTCGGGGCGGTATTTATCCAAGCCCCTGGTCTATTAGCCGATCGCACATGATATTTATGAAACAAATTTACCCTTCGACACCGAGGAGCAGGACACATATATATGTAAAGATACTGTAAAAGAGTATATGAATAATATTTCTTATAATTCATGGCACCAACGCAGCTGTTACATGGAACTATTGGTGAAAAACATATTTCAAAGCATTTTTTCTCCATGGCCTATCATGGGTGACTTGACGTCCGCCCTGCTTCCAACTGCGCAGTTTCTCCTATACTTTTAGAAGGGAGGGGTAGCATCCTTTAAAGGTGGTTGTTGTCGGCAGTCGGACCTTGAATAGAGGGCCTTGAGAAACTGTCATGCTATAGGTGAGCTTGATGCTTGAGATATCCTTAACGACATCTCGTTCTTGTCTGTGAATACATTTGGACCGTAGTTTGGTCGAGCCGAACATATGGTCCTTGGTGGTGGATCCCCACAGCTGCCCATGATATTTTGAGAATGCAATTATGTCTACGAGGGACATACCTTACGGGTGACCGGGCCATGCCGTGGGGAGCGTATCCCTATTTGTTTTGAGCTGGAGATGTCTCCGGGGGATCCGAGTGAGCTCGGGCTCACTTGCCCGCCTACCGCGCCATGATGGCGAGCTTGTTTCTTGATGCTTCATTGTTGTATGGGCATTCAGCTGCCAAGGCTGCTGTGTGCTCCTCGGTCCGGAGGGAGATTTCTATATTGTCGTTGACGGTGATAACTCCTCTGGGTCCGGGCATCTTGATATGTAGGTAGGCTAATGAGGCACGGAGTTAAAGTGGGCGAATGATGTGCGGCCGAGTAGTGCATTATACCCGCTGCGGAGGGGACGATGTCGAAGATTAAGTCTTCACTGCGGATGATGTCGGGTGATCCGGACACAACCTCTAGCGTTACCGTGCCGGAGGAGTGGGCGTCGATGCCTGGGATCACTTCCTTAAAGGTAGTGTTGTTGGGTTTAATTCTTGATGGGTCTATGCCCATCGTTTTCACCATATGTGAGTAAATCAGGTTAAGGCTACTTCCTCCATCCATAACGACTCCAGTCAGGTTATACCCATCTATGATGGGGTCTAGGACAAGAGAAGTCGACCCTCCATGACGGATACTGGTTGGATGACCCCTATGATCAAAGGTGATCGGGCAGGCCAGCCATGGGTTGCACTTTGGGGCTATGGGATCTACGCCGTATACCTCCTAAAGGGATCGCTTCCTCTCCTTCTTTTGTATGTGAGTAACGTATATCATATTCATGGATTTCACCTTTGGGGGCAACTATTTCTAGCCCCTAGTGTTAGGACTACGGGGCTCTTCATCGTCCTTGCTTCATGGGCCCCTGCCTTATTCCTCGGTTGTTAGTTTGCTGGCTTGTTTAAACACCCAAGAGTTACGGTTGGTGTGGGTGGCGGCTTGTCTTGGGTGCCATGGATCTGGCAGGGCCTTTCCATAATTCTATATAATGGAGTGGGTCCATCTCTGTTCCCTTTAAAGGGTTTCTTCCATTGTCGAGATTTTGAGTTGCGAAATCCAGCATTTACGGCTCTGTCATCAGCGTCACCGTTATGGTGTTAGCGTTTGCCCTTGTTTCGCCTTGGCTTGTCGTTCCCATCCCGAACTTGACAGGTATCTGGGTCGTCCGCATTATGGCCACGTCGGGCTAGCCAATTGTTCTCGCTCGCGCAAAAGCGGGTCATGAGGGAAGTGAGAGCGGACATTGTTCTCGACCTATCCTGTCTGAGTTGGCGAGCCAGCCATTCACCTCGGATATTGTTCCTCAAGGAGGCTATTGCCTCGGCATCCGGACAATCCACTATCTGGTTCTTCTTGGTTAGGAACCTATTCTAGAATTTTCTGGCAAGATCGCCCACCTTTTGGACGATGTTGCTCAGGTTGGAGGAGTCCGGTGGTTAGACGTAGGTTCCCTGAAAATTAGACAGGAAGGCTTCTTCAAGATCTTCCCACCTTCAGATAGAATTTTCGGGTAAGCTGTTTAGCCAGTGTCGTGCTGGCCCTTTCAGCTTTAGGGGCAGGTACTTGATGGCATGTAGGTCATCCCCTCTGGCCATATGGATGTGGAGAAGGAAATATCCTATCCACATGGCAGGATCCATAGTCCCATCATATTGTTCTATGTTCACAAGTTTTAAACCTTCCGGAAATTGGTGTTGCATGACCTCATCTATAAAGCACAGTGGGTGGGCGGTGCCTGTGACCCAGGCTATACTATGTCGGAGATCAGCTATTGGTTGTGTCCGATATGATTCCTGGCCTATGTTGTAGTGGGTAAACTGAGGTCGGTCTCCATCCCATCGAGTGAGAGAGTACCTTCAGGATCGAGATGGATCTGTTGCGGCCTGTTCTATTGTCCAAGTCGTCACATAGGTCGTGTCTGCCCCTGGGCTACACATGTTACTTTCCTTTCCTTCATGTAGGCTCGGGTCTATACTTGGCTTCTCCGGCAGCTCTGTCGCACCCTCGAGGTGGTCGATCGGGCTGGTCGTACTGTGTGTGCCTAGGGGACACTAGCTCTAGGGCCTCATCATCGAACTGAGGTAGCAGGCGCCGGTGTGGGTAGCTTTTGTTTTGAGCCAGCCACTCGGTGCCATGTCCTTCTTCGCCTGCCAGTACTTTTGTCCATCTATTGTTGATCGTGTCTTCTTCGGCTTGGAGACATTGTTCTTCGCGTGAAGGCTGCGAGTGGTAGCTATGTGCTGCTGCCTGAACCATTCATCACCCTCAGGGTCCTCGAGAACTGTGAAATCTGCAGCCTCCAAGTTGTCATGTGCATCGTCAGAGGGAGGTAGTTGTCGTTGTGTGAATGGTCGGGGTCGTCGGGATCAGACTGGCCTTCCGGCTTGTTCGGGTCCTCCGATGGTTTCTCGGGAGCTCCGAGGTTACCCGTGTCCTCTTGGGTTGTGTTCTCCCCAGTGCCCTGTATAGTCCTCCTTCCCTTGCTCGCCTTGGATCGCTTCCTTCAGATATTTGATGACTTGTCCCCAGACTTATAATCGTTTTTTGTGTGCGCATGATCACCATTGCCATTGGGCGTATCCACCATGTAGACATCGTAGGTAGAGTTGGCGGTCCATTGCTTGGTATTTACAGTGGCGGGGTCATCAGCCTCATAATCCATGTCTTCACCTCCTCGGAGGCGTAATCCAACATGTCGGTTAAGTCTTCGATAGTGGCTACCTAGTCGGTGGTGGGTGGACCGTAAAAGTCCTCATAATCCGCGTGTGAACCACTCCGAATATAGGTTGGGTTCAGGTCATCCGTGGTTTTCAGCGATTGTATCTGGTCGAGCATCTCTTTTAACATCGAGTGGTCGTCCTGGTCGATTTCTTGATGGTTTTTGGAGTTGACCTCCGCACCTTCCGCGAGGTAGTGCTAGTTCTTGAGCTTGCGTTGGTTTTCCCTTGAAGAGGAAAGGGTGATGCAGCAAAGTAGATAAGTATTTTCCTCAGTTTGTTGAGAACCAAGGTATCAATCTAGTAGGAGGAACAAGCAAGGCCCCAATCTTAGCACCTACACAAACAATCAAACACTTGCACCCAACGCTAAAAAGGGGTTGTCAATTCCTTCACGGTTATTTGCAAGGATGATATCTGATAGAGATAGATATAAAAGATTGCTAGAACTAAAAGTAAAAGAAAATTAAATAAATGGCAGCAATATATTTTTGTTATTTTTGGTTTATAGATCTGAAAGTATAATATGGAAAATAGACCCGGGGGCCATTGGTTTCACTAGAGGCTTCTCTCATGAATGAAAATAATATGGTGGGTGAACAAATTACTGTCGAGCAATTCATAGAAAAGCGAATAATTATGAAGATATCCAAGGCAATTATTATGCATATAAGCATCACATCTGTGTCAAGTATACCGAAATGATTCTGCATCTCCTACTATTACTCCACACATCGACCGACTCCTGCCTGCATCTAGAGTATTAAGTTCATGAAGAACAAAGTAATGCATTAGGTAAGACAACATGATGTAGAGGGATAAACTCAAGCAATATGATGAAAACCCCATCTTTTTATCTTCGATGGCAACAATGCAATACGTGCCTCACTGCCCCTACTTTGTCACTGGGTGAGAACACCGCAAGATTGAACTCAAAACTAAGCACTTCTCCCATAGCAAGAATTACCAATCTAGTTGGCCAAACCAAACCAATAACTCGAAGAGACTTGCTAAGATATGAAATCATGCATATAAGAATTCAGAGAAAATTCAAATAATATTCATAGATAATCTGAACATAAACCCACAATTCATCGGATCTCGACAAACACACCGCAAAAGAGTATTACATCGGATAGATCTCCAAGAAGATCATGAAGAACATGGTATTGAAGAACAAAGAGAGAGAAGAAGCCATCTAGCTACTAGCTATGGACCCATAGGTTTGTGGTGAACTAATCACGAATCATCAGAGAGGCAATCGAGTTGATGTAGATGTTGTCCGTGATCGATTCCCTCTCCGGTAGATTATCGGAAAAAGCTCCCAGATTGGATCTCAAGGGAACAGAGGCTCCTGGTGGGGAAAAATATTTTTTGGTGTCGTTCTGGTATTGGGGGGTATTTGGAAATTTATAGGATGAAGATTAGGGTTAGGAGGCCTGCAGGGGGCCCACAAGCCAGGGGTCCCCCCCCCTAAGGCGCATCGTAAAGGATTGTCTTCTCCCGACAAGTCACCTGCCCTCTTCTCCAAGTGTCAGAGGTTTCTTCTGGTCCAAGAAAAATCATTCCGGAGATTTTATTCCGTTTGGACTCTGTTTATTATTCCTTATCTGCAATACTCAAAAACATGGAAAAACAAAAACTGGCACTAGGCTCTAGGTTAATAGGTTAGTCCCAAAAATAATATAAAATAGCATATTAATGCATATAAAACATCCAAAACACATAATACAATAGAATGTAACAATAAAAAAATATAGATATGTTCGAGACGTATTAGGGACGCGTGTTCACCAACAACCGTTTGCTGTTGCCCGACCAATTAGGTCGGATCCGGGCTCAAAGCCAGTTCTCCGACAAAGAAGGGACCAAGGTCATGGCGGGGCAAGAGACCCGAAGTCAAGGATTTAGGTTTTTGGAGCTCATTGGACAAAACCGTGACCTTAGTGGGGAAAAGATTGCCCCGGGAGTCGGCGGAGAAGTCGAGGTTCCTGAACCTGATCTCCTAATCAGGGACTAAGTCTCTGATCTGGCCGAGGCGGCCGGTCGGGTTAGCGCGTAGCATGAAGCTGCCGAATGTGAGAAACTTCATGGGGACGAAGATGTCCCCATTGCTGATTCGATCGCTTACGACTAAGCGAGCCACCAATACTTTCGGCGACCACACAACGGAACTCTCAATGAAAGCACCAATGTCGGTGTCAAAATCGGCAGATCTCAGGTAGGGGGTCCCGAGCTATGGACTTTGGACCGATGAGTTGCAGGGGACGAAGGAGACAGTATTTACCCAGGATCGGGCCCTCTTGAGGAGGTAAAACCATACATCCTGTGTAATTATATTGATGGTGTATGAGGGTTAGAGGGTTGATCTACCTCGAGATCGTATGAGCTAAACCCTAGATAAATCAACTTGCCTATGCTGATGAAAACCCCTGGTTTATATAGATACCAGGGGTCCCTATGGTTACATACAACCGACCTCAGTCGGGGGCGGATGTGTTGATCCGGCCTACTCAACTTGGACGACACGCGAGTCTTCGGAGCCTTCCTCCTTGTCCACGAGGTTGTCATGCAGTCCGGTCTTCAATAATGTGGCCCATTAGGTCGTCCTATGAAAAATAGCATGACCATCCGACGACCCCTTAATCATGGACTCCCTCACTCCTCAACAAATTCTTCTGGTGCGGGTGCGAGTTCATCGCCTTCACAACCTACAACTTCTTCACCAACTGCGACAACATCTTCCCCACCCACGAAGGTATGCACACTCTCCCCTACATCTTCCCCGAGGATAAGGAGTGAGCGGGTGCCCACACTAAACTTGGTGGTGTAGGGGCCAGGTCCTGTTCCGTGTTGCTGCTGGGGCAAGCTATATATGTAGCACACCATCTATCTATGTAGGGACATATCTATGTAATGTTTGTGTTCCCAATATATTAAGGGAATATATCATATATTAACGTTCTATTCGTGCGACTACAATTTAATTTCTAAATATTTTTTGCATCAAATGGAATTTTAATGTGGTTACTTTGGAGTGAAAGAACATACGGTACTCTTTTGATGAAAATATTTGAAAAGGAAGAAATAGAAAAAACTTGATTTTTGGTGTCCATTTGAACTAGGAATACGTAAATGTTTTAAAATATTGGAAACGGAAAAAAGGAAGAGCGAGGACTGTTTCAAATGACGTGTAGATGTATTTGGACCCTCTTTGCCCTCTGCCCATGGCGCAGTCGTTGACTGATGGGCCCTACATTAGGATCCCACGCGTCAGTAACTGCGCACATGACCTACGAGTAAGCTATCACTGACATGGTGTCCTACACGTCAGTGAGACCACAAACCTATGACCACGCAACTGCTAAGAGACGGGTCCTACAAGTAATTATATACCCCCCCCCACTATCTATAACCGCATAACCGCTGACATGGGTGTCGCATGAGTCAGTAATTGCACCAAGTAGCGGTCAAAGGCTTTGACCCAACGGCAAAACCCAGTTTGGGCTTTTGAGAGGGTGGTCATGCTGTGGAGGGCAAAAGTGAGGGTTGCAAAAGAGGAGGGGAAATACTGGAGAGAACTAAGCAATGAGGGGCATAAAAATAGAAATCTCTCATTTACATCACTAAATATAAGCTATGGAAACACTAAAACAAGCAAACTATGCGTGCAAAACAGAATTTGTCAAAAATAGAACACTCTATAAAGATCTAAACTAAAACATACTTCCCTATCTCCGAAAGTTCTGAAAAATTAGGGCAACATGGGAAATTTGAAGTGAAATACTATGTTAAAATTCCACAATATTTTGGTGCTCGAGTAAATTCTGAGAATTTTTATACTGGACACAAAAGTTTCTGTTTTTGCATAGAATCAAAATAATAAGTATCCACACTGTCCCAAAGACTTTACTTGGCACATTATTAAAATAAAGACAAAAACACAATTATTGTAGTATCTTAATCATGTGAACACACAAAAATAGAAAATATAAGTGTTGGGCTATCTCCCAACAAGCGCTTTTCTTTATTGGCTTTTAGCTAGGCATGATGATTTCAATGATGCTCACATAAAAAGTAGCAACTCAAACATGCAAGAGAGCATCATGAATCACATGGAAAGCACATTTAAGTCTAACCTACTTCCTATGCATAGGAATTTTCTAATCAAACAATTTATTGTAGCAAGAATCAACTTGAATAGGAAGGCAAAACAAGCACAACTTCAAAATCTTAAACACATAGGGAGGAAACTTGATATTATTATAATACCTACAATCATATGTTCCTCCCTCATAATAATTTTTAGTAGTAACATGAAGGAATTAAAAAATATAACTATCACATAAAGCATTCTTTTCATGATTCCCAAGCATAGAATTTTCATTACTCTCCACATAAGCAATTTTATTCTCATCAATAGTAGTGGGAGCAAACTCAAAAAAATAACTAGCATGAGACACTTGATTGACATAACCACAGTAAATATTAAAATAATGATGCCAAGTTTCATGGTTATCATTACTCTTCATCACATACATTTCATCAACACAATCATCATAGGTAGGAGGCATGCCATCATCACAATAAATTTTCTCATCAAAACTTGGGGGACTAAGAATGTCATCTTCATCACACATAGCATCCCCAAGCTTGTGGCTTTGCATATCATTAGCATCATGGATATTCACAGAGTTCATACTAACAACATTGCAATCATGATTTTCATCCAAGTATTTAGTGTCAAACATTTTATTAAATTCTTCTTCTAATACTTTGGCATAATTTTCCGATCCATCATTTTCACAAGGACGATGAAGCATTTGAGGCCACCTCAATTCCATTTTTTATTTTTTAAGATAAAACCAAACTAGTGATAAACAGGAAACTTTGCATTAAGAGTTTGCACATCCAACCTAAAAGTGCATGAAAACCTCTACTTCCCTCTGTGAAGGGCCTATCTTATATCTTCATGGGTTTACTTTTATGCAAGAGTCAATAAAGTTTATCCCTACTCCAACCTCTTAGCTCTCTAGTTGGCAAACAACATCTTTTGGGGATAGATCCAAATATATATATATATATAAAGAGAGAGAGACAGAGAGAGAGAGAGAGAGAAAAGCGAAGATATAAAGTTACGCTGGAGCGACTGCAATCAGTGTTGCATGTTATGTGTTGGGATCTGGTCCCTTCTCTTTCCTAGCTAGTGTTGATAGAAAATCTACAAGAAAGTCCGAATCTTGATGCAAACAAAGGGTTCAGATAGCAACCCCCCTACATAGTGTTGATAGAAAATCCATGCCCTATATATAGTTGAATGTAGGAGATCATGAACCATTATTGTTGACATTATCATTGAGGTAAATAAGTTTGGTGGAAAAACAATGAATCCAATATCTTCCTATGTGTCGAGTGAAAACATTAGCTCCAAAAATATGCAATGAGTGGCAGCAATCATACAAGACTAAATGATAGTTGAGTATGTGAACTTGATAATATAAAAGCTCTTACACAGACTCTCATTTGAAATATGATGAATTATGATTTTCTCGATGGCTAAGAACATAGTTTGTTGTTTGCCAATAAAGTTTATGCTTCATACTTCAACAATTGTGAATAGATTGTTACTTGTTTATGAGAAGATATATGATGAAAAACTTTTTGTACGTTAATATTCATGATGCTCTCGTGTTAATATTATGTTTTTATCGACACGTCCTTCTCAAATTATGTGGTCATTATTATCGAGTTCGGCTTTCGCTTGAGGGCAAGTGAGGACTAAACTCGGGGAAGTTGATACGTCCATTTTACAGCATGAATTCTTATTAACATTTATGATATTTTTGTCCATTATTCTCATTATGATACAATTCGTATGTCTTTTGTTTGTGAACATGCAAGGTACATCACAAAGAGGGAACTTAGTGGAAACTGGAATTCTGAACTTGAAAACCAAGAAAAGGCTGAAAAATCACTGGACTCCAAATGACATAAAATTCATGAAGGTTTTTTCTGGAATATTTATGAACTATTGGGCAAAAATATACCAGAGGGGGCCCACGTGCTCGCCGCAAGCCAACAGGGTGCGCCCACCCCCTCGGTGTGCCCTGTTGCCTTCTGGGGCCCCAGCAGGTCTCCGGACCCCCCCCCCCTCTTCTCCTATGTGGTGTGTTTTGACCTAGAAAAAAATCATAAGGATACTTTTTGGACGAAGCGTCGCCGTCTCGAGGTGGAAACCTCGACATAGGCCCTTTTTCTCTCTGGAAGAGAGATTATGTTGGGGAAACTTCCCTCTGTGAGGGGGAAATCGAAGCCATCGTCATCACCAATGCTTCCTCCTTCGTGGGAGAACCAATCTTCGTCAACATCTGCACCAACACCATATCATATTAAACCCTAGTTCTTCTCTTGTATTCAATCTTTGTCTCAAAACCTCAGATTGGTATCTGAGGGTTACTAGTAGTGTTGATTACATCTCGCAGTTGATGCTTGTTGGTTTACTTGGTGGAAGATATTATGTTGAGATCCTTAATTACTATTATTATACCTTTGATATTGAACATATTGATGAGGCGTGAGCAGTTACTATTGTTCTTGAGGACATGGGAGAAGTATTGTTATAAGTAATCATGTGAAGTTGGTATTCGTTCGATATTTTGATGATGTGTATGTTGTTGCTTATCTTAGTGGTGTTGTGTGAACATCTACTACATGACACTTCGCCATGGTGTGGGCCTAAGGGAAGGCATTGTGGAGTAACGAGTAGATGACGTGTTGCGAGGGTGACATGACCTTAAACCCCAGTTTATGTGTTCCTTCATGAGGGGTTGGTTTGGATCCACATATTTCATGCTATGGTTACATTTATCTAAATTCTTCTTTCATAGTTGTGGATGCTTGCAAGAGGGGGTATTCATAATTGGATTGCTTGTTCAAGTAAGAACAGCGCCTTAGCACTGGTCCACCCACATATGAAATTATCAAAGTAACGAACTTGAATTAACTCAACATGATGAACATGATTAGACAGAAATTCCCATGTGTCCTTGGGAGTGTTTGTCTCATATAATAGTACTTTCGGTTTGTCCTTTGCTCCAAAAGGATTGGGTTATCTTGATGCATACTTGTTGCTATTGGTACTTGTCACTTGTTACGAATTATCTTGCTACACAACTATCTATTAGTGTTACTCAAAGGACTTGTAGATAATACCTTGCTGAAACTACTTACCATTTCCTTATGCTCCGGGTTGGGTTTGACACTCTTACTTATTGAAAGGACTACGATTGGTCCGCTATACTTATGGATCATGAGGGAGCGATAGTATCTCTTGCACGGTACTACCTTCCTCCACATCTGCGCCTACTACCGCTTATATTCTGCTTGTGGAGTCCTTCGCCACTCGAGCAGAAGTAGAGAGATAGTACCACTCGGTGCGGTAGTACCACATACCTACCTCTACTACCGCTGGTTATCCTCTTCATGCAATGCCAAGCGGAAGTACCGCTCGCAGTAATGCTAGTACCGCTCTGGTGGCACTACCGCACCCCTGACTGAGTCAGTTGCACGCCGAACACAAAATTTCTGCCCTGGGCGGTAGTACCGCTCCCAAGAATGCTACTACCCCTTACGCACAACTTGTGGGCAGAAAACGGTGAGACTTTCCCCTCCACTATATAATGGGGTGTTGTTCTGCAAGTTGACTCACCTCTTTTCCCCCAAGCTCCGTTGTCACTCCTAAGCTCATTTTCACCCGATCTCTCTCCCTAGCCATCGAAACCTGTTGATTCTCTAGGGTTTGGAGGAGAAGGCCTCGATCTACACTTTCACCAAGAGAAATTTGATTCCCCCCACTAATCTCTTGCAGATATTGTTACTCTTGGGTGTGTGAGCACCCTAGACAGAAGAGGTCGCCTCGAAGCCACAATCCATTGTGGTGAAGGTTTATGGTGGCGTTGGGAGCCTCCAATTAAATTGTGGAGATTTCCCCAACCTTGTTTGTAAATGTATGATCGCCGCCTTCAAGGGAACCACTAGTGGAATCACGACACCTTGCATTGTGCGAGGGCGTAAGGATAATATGGTGGCATTAGTAGCTTCTTGGGGAGCATTATGCCTCCACACCGCTACAATGGAGATGTACTTCCCCTCAAAGGGAAGGAACTTCGATAACACATCCTCGTCTCCATCGGTTCCACTTGTGGTTACTTCTCACCTTTACTTTGTGCAAGTGTTTTTTCTATTGTATCCTTTGCTTCCTAGCTAGTGTTGTTGTTAGCATCATATAGGTTCTTCACCTAGTTGCATATCTAGACAACCTTTTTTGTTGTTAACCCTAATTTGATTAAAAGAGCTAAAAATTAGTGGTTGCATATTCACCCCCTCTAGTCAACCATATCGATCCTTTCATTAGGGTTAATGAAGGGGATGAATATGGCTCTGTTGTGGACAACTTCCTCGATGTTATGCTCACATTTTGGCGTGGCCCTGTATAAAAGTTGTTCAGGTCGACGAGCTACCTCGTTTCCACGCCATATGGCTGCTCATATGAGCGGTCGCGGTTGTATGTGAATGTTGTATTTTGCTCTGGTGCCCCTCATGTTGACTTCCTTTATCTCCTCTTTTATTTATTTCCATGTTTTGTTTTGATTTAGTCCATTTCCCGTAGATACACAATAAAGAGAGGATTTGTGGAATCATTTGCATTCATTAGTCATTAGTACCAATATCAGAGAGAATATCTCCATTAGAAGAAATATGTCAACTAAAAAGAAGGTGAAATGAGTGTAAAAATATCACTCATCACCTCTCTTATGACGGTGGCCTCTCCCAAGCCTTCCTATGTAAGGATTGGGTCTGATAGGATGCATAGGGGTGCCCCGGAAGAGGGATCGATGGAGTCCTCATAGGAGGGCGATGTCTACTACACAACCTTATTCCATGATATTTCCATAAGATTCTTCTTTATTATTCTTAAGCAAGCAAATAAGTCACCCTTACTGTCCCTTTGCAGAACCGTACATGAGATTTTCACCTCATACGTCTCCTCAGTCAATTCTTTCGAAGGGATCCGTTTCCTTGTTCAAGAGTCTCCGCCCTTCTTCCACTCCATTCCGAAGACTAACTAAGACCAATTGAGTCACTTTTTCATTTTCTAATTGAACACTTTCCATTTATGATATGATTAAAGGAGAATATTGTTATTTTACCAAATATATGCGGAAATTGCATTTTTGGCATTTGCAATAATACGATGGGCGAACGACGGGAATTGAACCCGCGCATGGTGGATTCACAATCCACTGCCTTGATCCACTTGGCTACATCCGCCCCTTATCCAACTAAAGGATTTTTTTTATTTTTTCCATTCTTGTAGACGTTGTTGGGCCTCCAAGGGCATATTTTGTAGGACAACACCAAATTTCCCTCAAGTGGATGACCTAAGGTTTACCAATCCGTGGGAGGTGTAGGATGAAGATGGTCTCTCTCAAACAACCCTACAATCAAATACAAGAAATCTCTTGTGTCCCAAACACACCCAATACAATTGAAAATTGTATAGGTGCACTAGTTCGACGAAGAGATGGTGATACAAGTGCAATATGTTGATAGATATAGGTTTCTGTAATCCAAAAGAATAAAAACAGCAAGGTAGCAAGTGTAAAACAGCAAGCAAAATGTTGTATAAATGCTTGGTAATAAGGCCTAGGGTTCATACTTTGACTAGTGTAATCTCTCAACAATGCTAACATAGTAGAGTCATATGATCATCCCTCGACGTGCAACAAAGAATCACTCCAGAGTTCCTATCTAGAGGAGAACAATAACATGAAATTGGTGTACGTAGTAGAACCACCTCAAAGTTATTCTTTCTGGTCAATCTTTTGAGATATTCCTATAAGTGTCACAAACAACCCTAGAGTCCGTAGTACAATAACACCCATGATACATGTCAATCAACCCTAATGTCACCTAGATACTCCAATGTCACCTCAAGTATCCATGGGTAAATTATACGACATGCATCAAACAATTTCAGATCTATCATATTCAATCCAACACAAAGAACTTCAAGGAGCACGATTTCTATTGGAGAACATAGTATGAAAACGTGCAATCAACCTGTATGCATAGATCCCCAAGGTCAACGGAATCCGCAAGTTGATGCCATAAAATATATCAAGTGAATCACTTGAATACCCCAATGTCAATACGGGTGTTCTCAAATCAATAAGTGTTCTCAAACCAAAATATTCAATCCAACATAACGAGATATCTAAGAGAAAGATTCAATCCATCACAACAATAGCAAGGGACAAACACCATATGATCCAACTATATTAACAAAGCCCGTGATACATCAAGATCATGACATCTCAAGAACATGAGAGAGATTAAACACAGAGCCCCGAGGGTGAACTACTCCCTCCTCATCATGGCCTCCGCTGGGATGATGAATATGGCCACCGAAGATGATTTCCCCTTTCTGAGAGGGTACTGGAACATCTCTAGATTGGTTTTTCGCCGATACAGACAGATGCAGCGGCGGAGCGGAAGTTCTCTTTTTTACTTCTCGGGTTTCTGGTATATATGGGATTTTTAGCGTTGGAATCACGCCACACGGAGCCACGTGGGCCCCACAAGCTATCAGGGAACGACCTAGGGGAGGGTCGCACCCTGTTAGGATGTGGCGCACACGCGGCTCTCCTCCAGTGGTTCTTTGCTCCAATATTGCTTATTTCCTCCAGAAAAAATACATAAAAGTTTCGGGCAATTTCGAGAACTTACATTTTCTGCACAAAAACAACACCATGGTAATTCTGCTGATAACAACGTGACTCGAGGTTAGCTCTCAACAAATCATATAAAGTGCATCAAAACCATATAAAAGTATTGTAAACATAGGCAAACATGGCATGAATACTTCATAAATTATCGATACGTTGGATTCGTATCAGCCTCCCCAAGCTTAATTCCTATTCATCCTCGAGTAGGTAAATGATAAAAGAAATAATTTATGAAGTGTGAATGCTAGCATAGTGAATAGTTTTGATCACTTATAATTCCAATCACTTCTGCTAGCAATATAACCAGCAAATGTTTCATAAAAATCATCATGGTTGAGTAGGAGTTAATTCACATGTCATGGTTCAAACAATGCATTCTCTTGAAACTCAAAATCATATGTTATTAGTCATCAATTTTTTAATGCATCATGAAGTCTAAGTAAGAGCTACACATACTCAATTATCATATATTTTTCTATGATTTCTAATACTCAAGGCATAATTTTAGAACAAGCAACATCCATCAAACACACACAAAGATAGGGGCTTAATGTTTCGCCTCCCAACATATTTATCATAAAGATAATTGTGAACAATAATGAATCATTATCAAATATATTTGAGTGGATATATATGTTTGGATCTTTCCCCACCACATTATGCTTTCCAACTAATAGACTGAGGTTGGAATAGGAAGTTGAATCAACATGAAAGTAAATAGATTGTCCCTTCGTAGAGGGAAGCAGTGATTTGTAGAGGTGCCAGAGCTCATTGTTTTAAAAGAGATATGAATAGGTAATTTGGGTGGTGTGCCTTTCATGTCAATGTTACAACAAGGGTTTTAACATCTTCCATGCTAATCACATTATTGGCGGTTCCCAAATAGAATTGAAATTTTACTTCCCCTCCACCATTCAAACACATTCCATGGCTAGCCGTATCCACGGGTGCCCTCCAGACAATCAGCTTTCTAGGGGCAGTTCTTTTTTATTTATTTTTTGTATCATGCAGGACTAGGAATCTCTTTTATCAGCCTCTCTCGTGCAATGACAAGTGCATAAACACTCATCTTGAGAATAACTCGCTTAGCATAGAAGATAATGACCGCTTCGTCGCTCCACGAGCGGTATGGGCACACAAAATGGGTGTTTATTTGAATGTTTAGAGGTGGCACATGCAAATTTACTTGAAATGATAGTTAAATACCATATATCACTAGGTATGGTGGACTCTCATGGAAGAAACTTGGCTCAAGGATTTGGATGCACAAGTAGTATCTCTACTTAGTAGAAGTTTTGGCTAGCAAAATGTTCTAAACAAGCACCACATGTTAGAGGATCTATAACAATATAACTTCTATGCAAATATACCCAAACATAACCATTAGTCCAACTTAAATTATTTGATCAAGATTGGAAATAATTTACGAGTATTCACAATCATAAAAGATGTCTAAGATAATATAGTTGTATGTGAAAGTTCTCTTTCTTATACTAATCATTCATGAATTGCTTGTATGACCAATTTGATGACTGTCAAACTTCAATACATTTGACTTTATAAACCATATGTGAAGCTACTACTAAGAATAAAGCACATTGATAATTTCATATTTATGATATTTCGTTCATTCACAATTTACTCTTAGGATATAAGTGAAGATCAATGAGTAGTCAAACAATCAAGAAGCTATGTGATGACTCTCTCTCTCTCAACAAAGATTTTCAGATCTGATATTTTATTTCAAAATGGCAAAGAAAAAAATATGCATTCCAAGAATAGCACATATCATGTGGACAGATAAACATTTAGGCTCAACATAGGCTAACCGATTATTGACGAAGATAGGTGGGATGTGTAGCATCCCCAATCTTAGATGTTTGAGACTTCTTGCAATATTTACTTGGTGTGCCTTGGGAATCCCCAAACTTGAGATTTTGTATATCATTCAATCCTCTCATATCCCTATTTCACCTAAGTCTCAAAAACTTCATCCACACAAAACTTGAAAAGAATTCATGAGATAGGTTAGTACACATAAAAGTAAATCAACACTTCATGAACTGCCAAGACAAGTTGCATAATAATTTTCAAACATAAGGTACTATATACTATCATTTCCACAATATATATCTACCAATATAGGCCATGAAAACTCTAGGATAAGTAGATAACAAAACTACGAACAATTTGTCCAAACAGAACAATCTGTAGCAATCTATTTAAATAGTGTACTTTTGTAACTCCAATTTTTTTGAAAGTTAAGAAGTGATAAAAAATTTGTATGAAATTACTGTGTAAAAATTTCAGAAACTTTCCACGCTCCAGTAAAATCTAATAATTCAAATACTACAACAAAAGTTTCTGTTTTTGTACATCACACATCACACATGTAATTCAAGCATTCTAAAGGAAATTCTAGGAACTTTTATTGAAAAACAAGATTATAAATAACATCTAACATATAAAAACAAAATAAATGATGCTTCAAGCAAATCACATATCATGTGACGAATAAAAATATAGCTCCAAGTAAGATATACCGATAGTGTGGGAGACGAATGATGGGTTGCCTTTCGGGGCATCCCCAAGCTTGGACGGTTGAGTATTCCTTGGATATTATGTTGGGGGTGCCATGGGCATCCCCAATATTAGGTTCTTTCTGCTCCTTATTTGCCTCATATCGGTATCTCACCCAAAACATAAAAACTTCAATCACACAAAACTTAACGGAACTTCGTGAGATGGGTTAGTGTAATAAAGATAGATCATTCACTTAGGTACTGCCAACACAAGACTCAAAAAAATTCTAACATAATACCTACTCTATTCTATCATTTCCATAATTTATATCACTAAATATGAGATATGGAAACACTAAAACAAGCAAACTACGCATGCAAAACAGACTCTGTCAAAAATAGAAGAGTTTGCGAAGATCTGAATGAACACATTACTTCCCTAACTCAAAAAGTTGTGAAAAGATAGGAAAACCTGGAGAATTTGCATGAAAATTTTGTGTAAAAATTGCAGAATTTACGCTCGAGTAAAATCATATAAATTCAGCACGAGACGTATTTTTTTGTTGTTTTTGCACAGAATCAAACAAACAAGTATTCACACTATCCCAAAGGCTTTACTTGGCACTTTATTGAAATAAAAGACATAACACATGATTACCATAGTAGCTTAATCATGTTAACACACACAAAACATAAGGGAAAAGTGTAGGTTTTGTCCCAACAAGCGCTTTTCTTTAATGCCTTTTAGCTAGGCATGATGATTTCGCTTGTATAAAAAGTAGTGATTGAGGCATGCAAGAGAGCATAATGAATCACATTACGAGAACATTTAAGTCTAACCCACTTCCTATGCATAGTGATTTTGCAAGAAAATAAATTATTGTAGCTATAATCAACTTGCATAGGAAGGCAAACCAAGCATGAGTTCAAAACTTTGAACACATAGGGAGGAAACTTTATATTATTGCAATTCCTACAAGCATATGCTCCTCGCTCATAATAATTTTCATTGGCATCATGAAGGAATTCAAAAATATAACTATCACATAAAGCATTCTTTTCATGATGCACAAGCATATAATTTTTATTACTACCCACACAAGCAAAATTCTTATCATTCATAGTAGTGGGAGCAAACTCAACAAAATAACTATCGTGAGATACTTGATTGATATAATCCATGTGAAAAATAAAATCACGATGAAATGTTTCATGGTTATCCTTATTCTTTATAGCATAAATGTCATCACAATATTCATCATAGATACGAGGCATGATTTCATCATAATAAGTTTGCTCATCAAAATTTGGGGAACTAAAAATAGCATCTTCATCAAACATAACATCCCCAAGCTTGTGGCTTTGCATATCATTAGCATCATGGATATTCAGAGAATTCATACCAATAATATTTCTATCATGCTAATCATTCAATGATTTAACATTAAGCATTTTCATTAATTCTTCCTCTAGCAATTGAGCACAATTTTCCGAACCATCATTTTCACGAAAGATATTATAGAGTCGAAGCAAATGAGGCAACCTAAACTCCATTTTTTTGTTGTTTTCTTTTATAAAACCGAACTAGTGAAAAAAATAAACTAAAAGATTTAGTTGCGAGATATAAAGATATGCTTTCAAGCACTCACCTCCCCGGCAACGGTGCCAGAAAAGAGCGTGATGTCTACTACACAACTTTATTCTTGTAGACGTTGTTGGGCCTCCAAGTGTAGAGTTTTGTAGGACAACAACACATTTTCCTCAAGTGGATGACCTAAAGTTTATCAATCCATGGGAGGTGTAGAATGAAGATGATCTCTCTCAAACAACCCTGCAATCAAATACAAGAAATCTCTTTTGTCCCCAACACACCCAATGCAATGGCAAATTGTATAGGTGCGCTAGTTCGGCGAGGAGATGGCGATACAAGTGCAATATGGATGATAGAAATAGGTTTTTCTAATATGAAAAAAATAAAAACAGCATGGTAGCAAGTGTAGAACAACCAGCAAAATGTTTTATCAATGTTTGCTAATAAGGCCTAGGGTTCATACTTTCACTATTGCAATCTCTCAACAATGCTAACATAGTAGAATCATATGATCATCCCTCAACGTGTAACAAAGAATCACTCCAAAGTTCCTATCTAATGAAGAACAATAAGATGAAATTGGTGTAGGTTGTAGTACCACCTCAAAGTTATTCTTTGTGATCAATCTTTTGAGCTATTCTCATAAGTGTCACAAACATCCCTAGAGTTTGTACTATAATAACATCCATGATACATATCAATCATCCCTAATGTCACCTAGATACTCCAATATCACCTCAAGTATCCGTGTGTAAATTATACGACATGCACCAAACAATTTCAGATATATCATATTCAATGCGACACAAATAACTTCAAGGAGCATCCCAAGATTTCTATTAGAGAATGTAGTATGAGAACATGCAATCAACCCCTATGCATAGATTCCCAAGGTCACTGGAACCCGCAAGTTGATGCCATAACATATATCAAGTGAAGCACTTGAATACCCCAATGTCACTACAGGTAACCGCATGCAAGACATACATCAAGTGTTCTCAAACCAAAATATCCAATCCAACATAACGAGATCTCAAAGAGAAAGATTCAATTCATCACAACAATAGCAAGGGACAAACACCATATGATCCAACTATATTAACATAGCCCATGATACATCAAGATCGTGACATCTCAAGAACACGAGAGAGAGATTAAACACATAGCAACTCGTACAAAACCTTAGCCCCGAGAGTGAACTACTCCCTCCTCGTCATGGCCTTCGTTGGGATGATGAATATGGCCACCGGAGATGATTTCCCCTTCCCGAGAGGGTACTAGAATGTCTCCAGATTGTTTTTTCACCGATACAAAGAGATGCGGCGGCGGAGCGGAAGTTCTCTTTTTACTTCTGGGGTTTATCATGTATATGGGATTTTTAGCAATGGAATCATGCCAAACGGAGCCACGTGGGCCCCACAAGCTATCAGGGCCCGACCTAGGGGAGGGTCGCGCCCTGTTAGCTTGTGGCGCACACGCGGCTCTCCTCTAGTAGTTCTTTGCTCCAATATTGCTTATTTCCTCCAGAAAAAATATATAAAAGTTTCGGGCGATTTCTAGAACTTCCATTTCTGCACAAAAACAACATCATGGTAATTCTGTTGAAAACAACGTTAGTCCGGGTTAGTTCTCAATAAATCATATAAAGTGCATCAAAACCATATAAAAGTATTGTAAACATAGGCAAACATGGCGTGAATACTTCATAAATTATAGATACATTGGAGACGTATTAGCATCCCCAAGCTTAATTCCTATTTGTCCTCGAGTAGGTAAATGATAAAAGAAATAATTTATGAAGTGTGAATGCTAGCATAGTGAATAGTTTTGATCACTGATAATTCCTATCACTTTTGGTAGCAATATAACCAGAAAATTTTTCGTAAAAATCATCATGGTTGAGTAGCAATTAATTCACATGTCATGGTACAAACAATGCAATCTCTTGAAACTCAAAATCATATATTCTTAGTCGTCAATTTTTTAATGCATCATCAAGTCTAAGTAAGAGCTCCTGTTAGGGCATATTTCTCCCTAAGTGGTTTTAGTGACTGATGAAAATGCTTGTGCGGACTAATCGTGTGCATTGAGCATTTCATATAATTCATCAATAGGCACAAGACGATTCGATGCCCCTCGGAGTCTTTTAAAGACGGTTGCTTTCTATGTTTCTCTTTGGTGGATTTGAGCTATAGGAAAGCCGTACTATTAAGAGGGGGTCCGCGTCAAAAAGGTTTGGGTGGAATCAACACGAACACATTTCTATTACACCACCTTTCCTCTCCTTCTAATGGAGATCCAACCATGTTTTCCTCGTATGTGCAAAAGGGTGAGTGGTAGTACCACTGGTGTCAGCAGTAGTACTGTTGGCACAGCGGTAGTACCACCCTCGGGACGGTAGTAGTTTTTTACTACCGCTCCATGGGCGATAGTACATCTCTCTGGGCGATAGTAGTTTTCTACTACCGCTCCGTCGGACTTTTTGTGCATCATTTTGCCTCCATAGTGGTAGGCATAGTAGTATTTTCTTACTACCATGGTTGGTGAGCTGCCGGGCGGTAGTACCGCTCTTAGGAGCGGTAGTACCACTTGGCTAGTGCAGCAGGTGGGGGTAAAGGTTGGATTGTCCCCCCCCCACTATATAAAAGTGTCTTCTTCCCCGAGAAGCTCACCTCTTACCTCCCCAAGCTCCATTGTTGCTCCAGAAGCTTATTCTTGCTCGATCTCTCTCCCTAGACAATCAAACTTGTTGATTTCCTAGGGATTGCTTGAGAGGGCCTTGATCTACACTTCCACCAAGAGATATTTGATTCCCCCGCTAATCCCTTGCGGATCTTGTTACTCTTGGGTGTTTGAGCACCCTAGACGGTTGAGGTCACCTCGGAGCCACATTCCATTGTGGAGAAGCTTCGTGGTCTTGTTGGGAGCCTCCAAGCTTTGTGTGGAGATAGCCCCGACCTTGTTTGTAAAGGTCCGGTCGCCGCCTTCAAGGGCACCAATGGTGGAATCATGGTGTTGTACAAGGGGATCTCAAGCATTCAACGGTCTAACTTTGAAGTGGTTCTTGATCAGGCCGATGAGTTTGTGATGCTAGAAGATGAGGACCCCCGTGATCTCTATCGGAGGGTGACTGCTCTTGTTGTTCCTCTTTAAGACCATGGGAGCAAAGATACGGATGACACTTGGATCAAGCGCAAGTTTCTCAAGGTCATCATGCCATTCAACAAAGCCATGTCTTCCGTCATTTGTCAAAGACCAGATTTCCACTCCTTGACCTCAGGCGAAGTGTTGGATGAGTTCATTGCTATGGATATTATGAACAAGACAGCCGACAATGCTCTTGCTCGTGTCCGGTCGAAGACAACCTCTCCCAACCTTGCTTTAAGAACCAATGACATTGTTGATGAAGAGGAAGATGAAGAAGATGGCTTCCCCGAAGACGTAGAGTATGCTTATCATGAGCACATGGCTCTTGCTTCAAGGCAGTTTTGGGGCAACAAGAGAAACTCAAGGCCCAACTTCTCCAAGGATAACTCAAGTGGGTCCAATAACAAGCAATGTGTTCAGACATGATACAACTACGACAATGTGAGTCACTTTGTGGCAGATTGCCCTTATGAGAAGAGGGAAGACAACAGGGGCAAGCTCATTCGCAAGGACAGAGCCAAGTCCTTCCCAAGCAAGAACACCTTTACCAAGAAAACTCCTCCAAGGGGTTTGGTGGCCCATGAAGAGTACCCGTCCGTTGATGATAAAGATGATACATGACGTGAGGGGATGGCAACAGCTACCATGGCCATTGTCGCTTCCTCCCCCAAGGTGTCTCTCTTCGGTGCCACCAACGAGAACCACATCGCCAAGTGCCTCATGGCTAAGGGTATCAATAAGGTAATCCCCAATATCAAGACCACTCTCACTGCCTTTCCTTCTTTGTTAGACTATGTTAATAATAGTGAGGTAGCGGAGCTTGATGAGAATGAGTTTGACAAATTCACGTCTAAGATCAAAGGTGAAACCAAGAAGCACTTTGTTGCTCTTTTGTAACAACTTGGTGAGGCCAATGATCTCATTGAGGCTCATGACGATATTATCTCCAAGTTTCAAGAACATAGTCGTGATTACGCAGATGAGATAGCGGAACTATCCATTGCTCTAGAAGAAGAGTGTGGTCTTCGTTTGGCTCCTCAGGAGTCACACAATGTTAATCATGCTAAATTGCAAAAATATCTTGATCATGCTATTGTTCTTACTTGCGTGCTTAAATCCAAGAAAGTTGCACTTGGGGTTGGCCATGATAGACTCAAGGAAGAATTTGACACACTTGACAAGGCTTGCAAGGTCTTAAAAGGTGCTCATCTCTCTCTTAAGGAGTCTCATGATCAACTACAAGTAAAACTAACCAAGGAGATTTCTACTTGTCCTCTTTTTGTTCTTATTGATAATGCGTGTGCTACTAACCCTTGTTGTGAGCATGTGCATCTTGTGGAGGATAATGCCAAGTTGAAAGAACGACTTGAAAAGGGCCTTGTAACATGCATCCAAGGCGAGAAGAACCTAAATGACCTTTTGAGTAATCAAAAGGAAGTTGTAGGAAAGAAGGACTTGGGTTTGCACCCAAATCTAAGAAGAAAAAGAAAAACAAGACCAAGATATCTCCCCCCTCTCAAGTACATCTTTGTCAAAGAGGGTGAGAGTACTCATAAGAAGATGAGGAACAAGGAAGGGGGTGACAATGCCAAGAAGGGCAAAACCACCTCCACTCACACTGTCGGCGATTTTAACCCCTCTTATGTTTTATGTCGTGCTAGTGATGGGCATGTTTATGCCAAATTTGTTGGTTCCTATTATGAGTACATTGAATGGTCTATTTGAGTTCCTAAGACCCTTGTTTCTAACATCAAAGGACCCATTAAAAAATGGGTACCTAAATCCAAGCATTGATCTCTTCTAGGAATTTGCTTCCGGTGGAGTGTTATGGCTTCTCGATAGCGGATCCACAAATCATATGACCGGAAGCAAGGACTTGGTGGTGGATGTGCATCCAATTCCATATATTCCCACCCATGTCCAATTTGTTGATGCCTCAACTTCTAAGGTAATGGGATATGGCAAGGTGGTCATCTCTGAAGAGTCATTTATAGAGAAGGTCATGCTTGTTGAGTCCCTTGCATACAATTTTCTTTCCGTTCGTCAGCTTGCAATTATGGGCTTTGTCACATTCTTTAATCTTGATACCGTGTCCCTTTTATGGAGAAAGACTCTTAAAGTAGCCTTTGTTGGACATGTCGAGAATGGTCTCTATGTGGTGAAATTTTTAGAGCGACCTACTAAGATCGCGACTTGTCTAGTGGATAAAGTTGATGTGGGTTGGGTGTGGCATCGCCGGCTATCCCATGTCAATATGAGATCTTTGCAAAGTCCCCTCAAAGGGGACCATGTTCGTGGACTAACAAATGTGAGTTTTGCGAGAGATCGTGCTTGCAGTGCTTGTATTGAAGGAAAGCTTCATGAAACAGCTCACCGACCCACAACTACCATCTACTCTAAAAGGCCTTTGGAGCTCCTTCACATGGATCTCTTTGGTCCTCCATCTTTTGATAGTCTTGGGGGAAGAAAGTATTGCTTGGTGATTGTGAATGACTACTCAAGATACACTTGGGTATACGTCTTCAAAAGGAAAAGTGAGACTCAACAAACTGTCTTCGACTTTGCTAATGGAGCTCAACGTCAACATGAAGCAAATATATTGATGATTAGAAGTGACAACGGCACCGATTGTAAGAATTACACCTTGAATGAGTTTTGTTAGGGCATATTTATGCCTAAGTGATTTTGGTGATTGATGACAATACCTCAGTGGACTAATCGTGTGCATTGAGCATTTCAGATAATACATGACAAAGGGACAAGATAATTCGGCACCCCTCCGTGGAATAGAAGAACGGTGTCTTCTACGATTTTCTTTGGTGGTTTTTAGTCGTAGGAACGTCGTACCATTATGAGGGGATCTGTGTCGGAAAGGTTTGGGTGGAATCAATCTCGCACGCACACATTTTATCTCCATATCTTTTCCCCTGCAACTATGGAGCTTGTGCCCTCTCTGATCTTTCTCTCTATCTTGCAAAATGGTCTCTGGCGGTAGTACCGCTGGAGGTGAGCGGTAGTACCCTTCGGTCCTAGCGGTAGTACCGCTGGAGCTGGCGGTAGTACCGCTGGGCAGGCGGTAGTACCGCCCCAGCCTGGCGGTAGTACCGCTAGCTGGCGTTAGTACCGCCCCTGGCCAGCGGTAGTACCGCTCCAAGACTGCAGTACCGCCATCCTTGCGGCTGTACTGCGTCGAAATTTTTGCGAAGACTTTCTTGGCGGTGGTAGGCTGGTAGTAGCCCTTATGCTACCATGGGCACAGCGGTAGTACCACTCTGGTCCTAGCGGTAGTACCGCTGGAGCTGGCGATAGTACCGCTGGAGGGCCAGCGGTAGTATCGCTGCTGACAGCGGTAGTACCGCCCTACTCGTGGTGAGAGTGAGGGCAACGGTTGGAATTGTTCCCTCACTATATAAAGGGTTCTTCCACTTCAAGAACCCTACCTTTGACCCTCCAAGACTCCATTGTTGCTCCCTAAGCTCATAAGTACCCGATCTCTCTCCCTAGCCAATCAAACTTGTTGATTTTCTAGGGATTGGTGGAGAAGGCTGATACGTCTCCAACGTATCTATAATATTTTATGGTTCCATGCTATTATCTTGTCAAACTTTGGATGTTTTGTATGCCTTTAATATCTTTTTTGGGACTAACTTATTAACTCAGTGCCAAGTGCCAGTTCCTGTTTTTTCCGTGTTTTTGACCCTTTTCAGAGGAGGATTTTAAACGGTGTCCAAACGGAATAAAACTTCCGAAAAGATTTTTTCCGGAACAGAAGATACGCAGGGGACGTGAGAACCAAGGCAGAGGCCACCAGAGGAGGCCACAAGCCCCCTAGGCACGGCCAGGGGGCGCACCTAGCAGGCTTGTGGGACTCGTGTGGCTCGTCTGCCCTACCTCTTCCGCCTATAAATTCCCGAAAAATACAAAACTGCGTGAGAGATCCACGAAAATATTGTTCCGCCGCCGCAAGCTTCTGTCTCCACAAGATCCCATCTAGGGCACGTTCTGGTGCCCTGCCGGAGGGGTGATTCGGATACGGAGGGCTTCTTCATCAACACCATGACCTCTCCGATGATGCGTGAGTAGTTCACCATTGACCTTCGGGTCCATAGCTAGTAGCTAGATGGCTTCTTCTCTCTCTTGGATCTTCAATACAAAGTTCTCCATGATCTTCATGGAGATCTATCTGGTGTAATCTTCTTTTGCGGTGTGTTTGTTGAGATCCGATGAATTGTGGATTTATGATCAGATTATCAATGAATCTTATTTGAGTTTCTACTGATCTCTTATATGCATGATTTCATATCCTTGTAATTCTCTTCGAGTTCTGGGTTTTGTTTGGCCAACTTGATCTATGATTCTTGCAATGGGAGAAGTGCTTGGTTTTGGGTTCATACCGTGCGGTGACCTCACCAAGTGACAGAAGGGGTAACGAGGCACGCATCGTGTTGTTGGCATCAAGGGTAAAAAGATGGGGTTTACATCATTGGTTTGAGTTTATCCCTCTACATCATGTCATCTTTCTTAAGACGTTACTCTATTCGTCATGAACTCAATACACTAGATGCATGCTGGATAGCGGTCGATGTGTGGAGTAATAGTAGTAGATGCAGAAAGTATCGGTCTACTTGTTTCGAACGTGATGCCTATATGTATGATCATTGCCTTAGATATCGTCATGACTTTGCGCGGTTCTATCAATTGCTCGACGGTAATTTGTTCACCCACCGTAATATTTGCTATTTTGAGAGAAGCCTCTAGTGAACACTATGGCCCCTGGGTCTACTTCACACCATATTTTCAGCCTTACACTTTTACTTCTTTGCACTTTCCGCCTTCAGATCTCACTTTGCAATCAATCTTGAAGGGATTGACAACCCCTTTATAGCGTTGGGTACAAGCTTGTATGTGTTTGCGCATGTAGTCTCGACACTTGGCTTGATTCTCCTACTGGATTGATACCTTGGTTCTCAAACTGAGGGAAATACTTACTGCTCCTGTGCTGCATCACCCTTTCCTCTTCAAGGGAAAAATCAACGCAAGCTCAAGAGGCAGCAGAAGGATTTCTGGCGCCGTTGTCGGGGAGGATCAAGTCAAAGAATAGTCTCCCGTCAACGTGTCAATCTCTGGCACCGGGGATTATTCTAGGTGAAGCTCATCCAAGTAAGTGTCGCAAACTCATCTCTTGCATTAACTTTTTTGCCTCTCGTTTTCCTCTCCCCCACTTCTAAAAAACAAAAATTTACAAAAATATTTGCCTTTTTCATTTGCCTTTCCTTTGCTTGTGTGCTATGTGCCTTCAATATGTTTGCATCTTCGCTTGTTGGAAATCTATTGATATGGATCCTCATCCACTTGCTAATCTCTTTAAGAGATCCAATTATGTTGATCCAATTGCTAGTGAGTTGAGTGCACTTGACTTTCTCTATGGAGTTTTGCTTGAGATGCGTGAATCTAAAAATTGTGATGAAGAAATTTATGAAGTGATTCACGAGGGCTCCTTGAATGAAAAGCATGATTGCAATGGTTTCATTATAAATTCTATTAATGACAATCATGCTAAAAATATGCAAAACCCTAAGCTTGGGGATGCTAGTTTTGCTATGTCCACTACTTGTTGCAATGATCATGATTGGGGTAATGATTTTTCTTATGATCTTAAAAATTTGTTTAAGCCTCATGAAGATTATGATATTTGCAATAATATTGAAAGTGGGATTGGAGAAGTCATTCTTGGAAATATGCCCTAGAGGCAATAATAATTAGTTATTATTATATTTCTTTGTTCATGATAATCGTTTATTATCCATGCTATAATTGTATTGATTGGAAACACAATACTTGTGTGGATACATAGACAAAACACTGTCCCTAGTAAGCCTCTAGTTGACTAGCTCGTTGATCAAAGATGGTCAAGGTTTCCTGGCCATAGGCAAGTATTGTTACTTGATAACGGGATCACATCATTAGGAGAATCATGTGATGGACTAGACCCAAACTAATAGACGTGTCATTTTGTTGCTACTGTTTTCTGCATGTCAAGTATTTCTTCCTATGACCATGAGATCATATAACTCACTGACACCGGAGGAATGCTTTGTGTGTATCAAACGCCGCAACGTAACTAGGTGACTATAAAGATGCTCTACAGGTATCTCCGAAGGTGTTCGTTGAGTTAGTATGGATCAAGACTGGGATTTGTCACTCCGTATGACGGAGAGGTATCTCGGGGCCCACTCGGTAATACAACATCACACACAAGCCTTGCAAGCAATGTGACTTAGTGTAAGTTGCGGGATGTTGTATTACGGAACGAGTAAAGAGCCTTCTCGGTAAACGAGATTGAAATAGGTATGCGGATACTGACGATCGAATCTCAGGCAAGTAACATACCGAAGGACAAAGGGAATGACATACGGGATTATATGAATCCTTGGCACTGAGGTTCAAACGATAAGATCTTCGTAGAATATGTAGGATCCAATATGGGCATCCAGGTCCCGCTATTGGAAATTGACCGAGGAGTCTCTCGGGTCATGTCTACATAGTTCTCGAACCCGCAGGGTCTGCACACTTAAGGTTCGACGTTGTTTTATGCGTATTTCAGTTATATGGTTGGTTACCGAATGTTGTTCGGAGTCCCGGATGAGATCACGGACGTCACGAGGGTTTCCGGAATGGTCCGGAAACGAAGATTGATATATAGGATGACCTCATTTGGTTACCGGAAGGTTTTCGTGCATTACCGGAAAAGTTTCAGGCTCATCGGTAGTGTACTGGGAGTGCCGGGAGGGGTGCCGGGGACCATCAGGAGGGGTGTCACGCCCCAAGGGGTCTCATGGGCTATGGGAAGAGATAAACCAGCCCCTAGTGGGCTGGAATAAGTTCCCACTAAGGCCCATAAGGTTTGAGAAGGAAAAAACACAAGGTGGAAAGAGTTTCCAAGTGGGAAGGTGGAATCCTACTCCAAGTAGGATTGGAGTAGGACTCCTCCACCTCCAATTTCGGCCAAACCTTTAGGTTTTGAGGATGCCTCCTCCCCTCCCTCCCTCCTATATATAGTGGGGTTTTAGGGCTGATTTGAGACAACTTTTTCCACAGCAGCCCGACCACATACCTCCACGGTTTTACCTCTAGATCGCGTTTCTGCGGAGCTCGGGCGGAGCCGTGCTGAGATTAGATCACCACCAACCTCCGGAGTGCCGTCACGCTGCCGGAGAACTCATCTACCTCTCCGTCTCTCTTGCTGGATCAAGAAGGCCGAGATCATCGTCGATCTATACGTGTGCTGAACGCAGAGGTGCCGTCCGTTCGGCACTAGATCGGAGCGGATCGTGGGACGGATCGCGGGACGGTTCGTGGGACGGTTCGCGGGGCGAATCGAGGGACGTGAGGACGTTCCACTACATCAACCGCGTTTCTTAACGCTTCTGCTGTGCGATCTACAAGGGTACGTAGATCGGAAATCCCCTCTCGTAGATGGACATCACCATGATAGGTCTTCGTGCGCGTAGGAAATTTTTTGTTTCCCATGCGACGTTCCCCAACAGTGGCATCATGATCTAGGTTCATGCATAGATGTAATCTCGAGTAGAACACAAAAAATTTTGTGGGCGGTGATGTGCGTTTTGCTGCCCTCCTTGGACTTCTCTTGATTCCGCGGTATTGTTGGATCGAAGCGGCTCGGACCGACATTACTCGTACGCTTACGAGAGACTGGTTTCATCACTACGAGTAACTCCGTTGCTCAAAGATGACCGGGGAGTGTCGGTTTCTCCAACTTTAGTTGAATCGGATTTGATCGGGGAGGTCCTTGGATGAGGTTAAATAGCAATTCATATATCTCCGTTGTGGTGTTTGCGTAAGTAAGATGCGATCCTACTAGATACCCATGGTCACCACGTAAAACATGCAACAACAATTAGAGGACGTCTAACTTGTTTTTGCAGGCTATGCTTGTGATGTGATATGGCCAATGATGTGATGTGATATACTGGATGTATGAGATGATCATGTTGTAATAGTTAATATCGACTTGCACGTCGATGGTACGGCAACCGGCAGGAGCCATAGGGTTGTCTTTAAACTAACGTTTGTGCTTGCAGATGTGTTTACTATATTGCTAGGACGTAGCTTTAGTAGTAATAGCATGAGTAGCACGACAACCCCGATGGCGACACGTTGATGGAGATCATGGTGTGACGCCGGTGACAAGAAGATCGTGCCGGTGCTTTGGTGATGGAGATCAGGAAGCACATGATGATGGCCATATCATGTCACTTATGAATTGCATGTGATGTTAATCCTTTATGCACCTTATCTTGCTTAGAACGACAGTAGCATTATGAGGTGATCTCTCACTAAAATTTCAAGACGAAATTGTGTTCTCCCCGACTGTGCACCGTTGCGACAGTTCTTCGTTTCGAGACACCACGTGATGATCGGGTGTGATAGACACAACGTTCACATACAACGGGTGCAAAACAGTTGCACACTCGGAACATTCGGGTTAAGCTTGACGAGCCTAGCATGTGTAGACATGGCCTCGGAACACATGAGACCGAAAGGTCGAGCATGAATCATATAGTTGATATGATTAGCATAGAGATGCTTACCACTAAAACTATTCTCGACTCACGTGATGATCGGACTTGAGATAGTGGATTTGGATCATGTACCACTCAAATGACTAGAGAGATGTACTTTTTGAGTGGGAGTTCTTAAGTAATATGATTAATTGAACTAATTCTCATGAACATAGTCTAATGGTCTTTGCGAACTACGATGTAGCTTGCGCTATAGCTCTACTGTTTTTATATGTTCCTAGAGAAAATTTAGTTGAAAGTTGATAGTAGCAAACTTTGCAGACTGAGTCTGTAAAACCGAGGATTGTCCTCGTCGCTGCGCAGAAGGCTTATGTCCTTAATGCACCACTCGGTGTGCTGCACCTCGAGCGTCGTCTGTAGATGTTGTGAACATCCGACACACAAGTTTCGGATGACTACACGATAGTTCAGTGCAAAATACTTAATGGCTTAGAAGCAAGGCGCCTAAGACGTTTTGAAACGTCACGGAACATAAGAGATGTTCTAAAGAGATGAAATTGTGATTTCATGCTTGTGCCCTTGTTAAGAGGTATGAGACCTCCGACAAGATTCTTTGTCCACGAAGTAAAGAAGAAAATCCCAATCGTTGAGCATGTGCTCAGATTATCTGAGTACGACAATCGCTTGAATCAAGTGGGAGTTGATCTTCCAGATAAGATAGTGATGGTTCTCCAAAGTCACTGCAACCAAGCTGTGAGAGCTTCGTGATGAACTATAACATATCAAGGATATATACAATGATCCTTGAGCGATTCGCGATGTTTGACACTGCGAAAGTAGAAATCAAGAAGGAGCATCAATAGTTGATGGTTAGTAAAACCACTAAGTTTCGATAAAGGCAAGGGCTAGAAGGGATACTTCGTGAAACGGCAAAGCAGTTGCTGCACTAATGAAGAGACCCCAGATTAAACCCATGCCCGAGACTAAGTGCTGTTGTTATGAGGGGAACGGTCACTGAGGCGGAGCAACTCTAGATACTTGGTAGATAAGAAGGCTGGAAAAAGTCGAAAGAAGTATATTTGATATACATGATGTTGATGTGTACTTTACTAGTACTCCTAGTAGCACGAGGGTATTGGATACCGGTTCGGTTGCTAAGTGATTAGTAACACGAAATGAAAGCTACGGCATAAACGGAGACTAGCTAAAGGCGAGGTGACGATACGTGTTGGAAGTGTTTCCAATGTTGATATGATCAAACATCGCACACTCCCTCTACCATCGGGATTGGTGTTAAACCTAAATAATTGTTATTTGGTGCTTGCGTTAAGCATGAACATGATTGGATTGTGTTTATTGCAATACGATTATTCATTTAAAGAGAATAATGGTTACTCTATTTGCTTGAATAATCACCTTCAATGGTTTATTGAATCTTGATCATAGTGTTACACATGTTCATGATATTGGTGCCAAAAGATACGAGGTAATGATGATAGTACCACTTACTTGTGGCACTGCCGCTTGAGTCATGCTGGTATAAATTGCATGAAGAGGCTCCATGCTGATGGATCTTTATACTCACTTGATTTTGAATCACTAGTGACATGCAAATCATACCACATGAGCAAGGCCTTGTTTTCATTGAGATGAAACAAGATAGTAACTTGTTGGAAGTGATACATTTTGATGTATGCAGTCCAATGGGTGCTGAGGCACGCAGTGGATATCATTATGTTCTTACTTCAATGATGATTTGAGTAGATACAAGAGTATTTACTTAATGAATCACAAGTCTGAAATATTGAAAAGTTCAATTCTGTTTCAGGAGTGAAGTTCGTCGTAACAAGAGGATAAACTGTCTACGATATGATCATAGAAATGAATATCTGAGTTACGAGTTTTGGTACGCAGTTAAGACAATGTGGAAATTGTTTCGCAGTTCATGCCACCTGGAACATCATAGTGTGATGATGTGTCTGAACATCATAGCCACGCACTATTTGGTATGGTGCATGCTATGATGTCTCTTATCGAATTACCACTATCGTTTATGGGTCATGCATTAGAGACAACCGCATTCACTTTAAATAGGGCACCGCGTATTTCTGTTGAGATGACACAGTATAGACTGAGGTTTAGATAAATCTAAACTGTCGTTTCTTGAAAGTTTGGAGCTTCGACACTTGTGTGAAAAAGTTTCAGTCGAATAAGCTCAAACCCAAAGCGGATAAATGCATCTTCATAGGATATCCAAAACAGTTGGGTACATCTCCTATCTCAGATCCGAAAGAAAAGTGTTTGTTTCTAGAAACGGATCCTTTCTTGAGGAAAGGTTTCTCTCGAAAGAATTGAGTGGGAGGGTGGTAGAACTTGATGAGGTTATTGAACCATCACTTCAACCAGTGTGTAGCAGGGCGCATGAAGTTGTTCCTGTGGCGCCTACACCAATTGAAGTGAAAGCTGATAATGGTGATCATCGAGCATCAGATCAAGTTACTACAAACCTCGTAGGTTGACAAGGTCGCGTACTACTACAGAGTGGTACGGTAACCCTGTCTTGGAGGTCATGTTGTTGAGCAACAGTGAACCTACGAGTTATGGAGAAAGCAATGGTGGGCCCGGATTCCGAGAAATGGATGGAAGCCATGAAATCCGAGAGAGGATCCATGTATGAAAACAAAGTGTAGACTTTGGAAGAACTACTTGATGGTCATAGGACTATTGAGTAAAGATGGATCTTTAAAAGGAAGACAAACGATGATGGTGATAAGTCACTATTAAGAAAAGCTCGACTTGTCGCAAAGATGTTTCCGACAAGATCAAACAGTTGACTATGATGAGA
Source organism: Hordeum vulgare subsp. vulgare (assembly GCF_904849725.1). NCBI lineage: Eukaryota > Viridiplantae > Streptophyta > Magnoliopsida > Poales > Poaceae > Hordeum > Hordeum vulgare. The sequence continues at coordinate 143,553,329 of NC_058522.1, forward strand.
CTTTCTCACTCGTAGCGATGCTAAAAGTCTGTTAGAATTATGTTAGTAGTTGCTGCATTATTTATGAAATATTGCACATAGGATGTCAAAACATTGTTTCCTCGACGGTTTCCTTGAGCAAACATTGTATGTGATACAACCAGGAGGTTTTGTCGATCCTAAAGATACTAATAAGTATGCAAGCTCTAGTGATCCTTCAATGGACTGGTGCAAGCATCTCGGAGTTGGAATATACACTTTGATGAGATGATCAAAGATTTTCGGTTTGGTACAAGGTTTATGAGAAACTTGTATTTCCAAAGAAGTGAGTGGGAGCACTATAGAATTTCTGATAAGTATATGTGGTTGACATATGTTGATCAGAAGTAATGTAGAATTTCTATGAAGCATAAAAGGTTGTTTGAAAGGAGTTTTTCAAAGGAATACCTGGATTGAGCTACTTGAACGTTGAGCATCAAGATCTATGGAGATAGATCAAAACTCTTAATAGAAGTTTCAACAAGATGCATGCCTTGACAAGTTTTTGAAGGAATTCGAAATAGATCAGCAAAGAAGGAGTTCTTGACTGTGTTGTAAGGTGTGAATTTGAGTAAGACTCAAAACCCGACCACGGCAGAATAAAGAGAATAGACAAAGGTGGTCTTCTATGCCTTAGCCGTAGACTCTAAAGTATGCCATGCTGAGTACCGCACCTGATGTGTGCCTTGCAGCAAGTCTGTTAAGAGGTACACAGAGTGATCCAGGATTGAATCACTGATCAGCGGTCAAAGTTATCCTTAGTAACTAAATAGACTAAGGAATTTTTCTCGATTATGGAGGTGGTTAAAGAGTTCGTCGTAAAGGGTTACGTCGATGCAAGCTTTGACACTAATCCGAATAACTATGAGTAGTGAAACGGATTCGTATAGTAGAGTAGATATTTGGAGCATTTCCGAATAGCACGTAGTACCAGCATCTGTAAGATGACATAAAGATATGTAAAGAACGCACGGAACTGAAAGTTTCAGAACCGTTGACTAAAACCTCTCTCACGAGCAAGACGTGATCAGACCCCAGAACAATATGGGTGTTGGATTCGTTGAAATCACATGGTGATGTGAACTAGATTATTGACTCTAGTGCAAGTGGGAGACTGTTGGGAATATGCCCTAGAGGCAATAATAATTAGTTATTATTATATTTCTTTGTTCATGATAATCGTTTATTATCCATTCTATAATTTTATTGATTGGAAACACAATACTTGTGTGGATACATAGACAAAACACTGTCCCTAGTAAGCCTCTAGTTGACTAGCTCGTTGATCAAAGATGGTCAAGGTTTCCTGGCCATAGGCAAGTATTGTTACTTGATAACGGGATCACATCATTAGGAGAATCATGTGATGGACTAGACCCAAACAAATAGACGTAGCATGTTGATCGTGTCATTTTGTTGCTACTGTTTTCTGCGTGTCAAGTATTTGTTCCTATGACCATGAGATCATATAACTCACTGACACCGGAGGAATGCTTTGTGTGTATCAAACATCGCAACGTAACTGGGTGACTATAAAGATGCTCTACAGGTATCTCCGAAGGTGTTCGTTGAGTTAGTATGGATCAAGACTGGGATTTGTCACTCCGTATGTTGATCGTGTCATTTTGTTGCTACTGTTTTCTGCGTGTCAAGTATTTGTTCCTATGACCATGAGATCATATAACTCACTGACACCGTAGGAATGCTTTGTGTGTATCAAACGTCGCAACGTAACTAGGTGACTATAAAGATGCTCTACAGGTATCTCCGAAGGTGTTCGTTGAGTTAGTATGGATCAAGACTGGGATTTGTCACTCCGTATGACGGAGAGGTATCTCGGGGCCCACTCGGTAATACAACATCACACACAAGCCTTGCAAGCAATGTGACTTAGTGTAAGTTGTGGGATCTTGTATTACGGAACGAGTAAAGAGCCTTGTCGGTAAACGAGATTGAAATAGGTATGCGGATACTGACGATCGAATCTCAGGCAAGTAACATACCGAAGGACAAAGGGAATGACATACGGGATTATATGAATCCTTGGCACTGAGGTTCAAACGATAAGATCTTCATAGAATATGTAGGATCCAATATGGGCATCCAAGTCCCGCTATTGGATATTGACCGAGGAGTCTCTCGGGTCATGTCTACATAGTTCTCGAACCCGCAGGGTCTGCACACTTAAGGTTCGACGTTGTTTTATGCGTATTTGAGTTATATGGTTGGCTACCGAATGTTGTTCGGAGTCCCGGATGAGATCACGTACGTCACGAGGGTTTCCGGAATGGTCCGGAAACGAAGATTGATATAAAGGATGACCTCATTTGGTTACCGGAAGGTTTTCGTGCATTACCGGAAAAGTTTCGGGCTCATCGGTAGTGTACTGGGAGTGCCGGGAGGGGTGCCGGGGACCATCAGGAGGGGTGTCACGCCCCAAGGGGTCTCATGGGCTATGGGAATTGATAAACCAGCCCCTAGTGGGCTGGAATAAGTTCCCACTAAGGCCCATAAGGTTTGAGAAGGAAAAAACACAAGGTGGAAAGAGTTTCCAAGTGGGAAGGTGGAAACCTACTCCAAGTAGGATTGGAGTAGGACTCCTCCACCTCCAATTTCGGCCAAACCTTTAGGTTTTGAGGCTGCCTCCTCCCCTCCCTCCCTCCTATATATAGTGGGGTTTTAGGGCTGATTTGAGACAACTTTTGCCACGGCAGCCCGACCACATACCTCCACGGTTTTACCTCTAGATCGCGTTTCTGCGGAGCTCGGGCGGAGCCGTGCTGAGATTAGATCACCACCAACCTCCGGAGTGCCGTCACGCTGCCGGAGAACTCATCTACCTCTCCGTCTCTCTTGCTGGATCAAGAAGGCCGAGATCATCGTCGATCTGTACGTGTGCTGAACGCGGAGGTGCCGTCCGTTCGGCACTAGATTGGAGCGGATCGTGGGACGGATCGCGGGACGGTTCGTGGGACGGTTCGCGGGGCGGATCGAGGGACGTGAGGACGTTCCACTACATCAACCGCGTTTCTTAACGCTTCTGCTGTGCGATCTACAAGGGTACGTAGATCGGAAATCCCCTCTCGTAGATGGACATCACCATGATAGGTCTTCGTGCACGTAGGAAATTTTTTGTTTCCCATGCGATGTTCCCCAAGAGTCATGACTTTAGTTGATGATAATCCCACTATTTTTGAAGAGCGTCAACTTTGCATGCATCTGGATCATGAAAGAATATCCTTTGTGATAGCTATATTTTTGAATTTTATTATGATCCCACATGTAATTGCTATGAGAGAGGAAAATATTGTGGTAGAAACTTTCATGTTACCAAATGACCTCTCGTTATGTGAGATTGATATTGTCTCTTTCTTCTTCCTTGCATATGGTAACTATTGGTTGTCTTGACAATTTGTTTTCCTATAAAATGCCTATGCATAGGAAGTATGTTAGACTTAGATGTGATTTTCACATGCTTTATGATGCTCTCGTTATGCTTCAGTTCTTGTCTTTTGTGTGAGCATCATTGAATTATCAATGCCTAGCTAAAAGGCTTTAAATAAAATCGCTTGTTGGGAGGCAACCCAATGAATTTATCTTTTTCTTTCTGTTTTTTTGCGTCCACACCATCATAATTCTGTTATGATTGTGTTTCTTGTGTTTCTTTTTGTGTTTGAGCCAAGCAAAACCTGTATGACTAGTTTGGTGTTGGTTGTTTGATCCTGCTGGAAAAAGACAGAAACTTTTCGCTCACGAAATTATTTTTCGTTTTTATCCGTAAAGAGATTTTGAGTTGATTTTTTTTGCTGCTGGTTGATATGCCTTTTTCCCAGGTTGTCGTAATTTTTCAGAATTTCTGAGCTACCATAAGTATATGAAGTATACAAATTGCTACACACTGGTCTGTTTTTGACAGATTCTGTTTTTTTTGTGTTGGTTGCTTGTTTTGATGAAACTATGGATAGTACCGGGGGGTACTAGCCATGGAAAAGTAAGAATACAATAATCTAACACCAATATAAATAGAAATCAAGATCTATACAGGTCCTTAAGAGGTGGTAGTTTGTTTTCTTGTGCTAATGATATCACGAGTTCCTGTTCAAGTTTTGTGTTGTGAAGTTTTCAAGTTTTGGGTGATGTTCTCATGGACAAAGGGATAAAGAGTGGAAAGAGCTCAAGCTTGGGGATGCCCAAGGCATCCCAAGCCAAATTCTAGGACACCAAAAAGCCTAAGCTTGGGGATGCCCCGGGAACGCATCCCCTCTTTCGTCTTCAATCCATCGGTAACATTACTTGGAGCTATATTTTTATTCACCACATGATATGTGTTTTGCTTCGAGCGTCTTGTATCGTAGGAGTCTTTTCTTTTTGTTGTGTCATGATCATCCTTGCTGCACACCTTTTGAGAGAGACATGCACTCATCGTGAATTTGCTACAATACTCTTTGTGCTTCACTTATATCTTTTGAGCTAGACAATTTTGCTCTATGTGCTTCGCCTAGATATTTTAGAGCACGGCGGTGCGTAACTTGGTAGTTGGCTTGTGCTATGGAAGTAGTCCCAAAGGTGATAGGTACCCAAAGAGGATACAATAAAACTTCCATCTTCATGTGCATTGAGTAGAAAGAGAAGTTTGATTCCTCTCAATTAGTTTTGAGACGTGGATTTGGTAATATTAAGAGTTATGTTAGTAGGGTGTTGTGAATCTAGAAATACTTGTGTTGAAGTTAGTGATTCTCGTAACATGCATGTATGGTGAACCGCTATGTTAGGAAGTCGGAGCACGATTGATCTATTGATTGTCATCCTTTGTGTTGCGGTCGGGATCGCGCGATGGTTAACACCTACCAACCCTTCCCCTAGGAGTATGCGTTTAGCACTTTGTTTCGATTACTAATAAAAACTTTCGCAACAAGTATGTGAGTTCTTCATGACTAATGTGAGTCCATGGTATAGATGCACTTTCACCTTCCACCTTTGCATGATCGTAAGATAGCTAGTGATATGTTTCAACGTCATACACCAAGCTAGATCGTTGCACATCCCGGTACACTCCCGGAGGCATTTCCTATAGAGTCATCATGGTTCTATGCTTTGAGCTATGAGTAAATAAAAGTGTGATGATCATCATTATTAGAGCATTGTCCCATGTGAGGAAATAAAAAAAGACCAAAGTTGCCCACATAAAAAAATAGATATGGAAAGAGGCCAAAGAGCCCAAACAAAAAATGCAGAGAAAAAGAGAGAAGGGACAATGCTACTATCTTTTTCCACACTTGTGCTTCATAATAAGCACCATGTTCTTCATGATTGAGAGTCTCTTGATTTTTCACCACCATATGCTAGTGGGAATCTTCATTATATAACTTGGCTTGTATATTCCAATGATTGGCTTCCTCCAAATTGCCCTAGGTCTTCGTGACCAAGCAAGTTGGATGCACACCCACTAGTTCTCTTTTGAGCTTTCACATACTTATAGCTCTAATGCATCCTTTGTATGGAAATCCCTACTCATTCACATTGATATATATTAATGGGCATCTCCATAGCCCTTTGATACGTCGAGTCGATGTGACCATCTCCTCCTTTTTTGTCTCACAACCTCCACCACACTCTATTCCACCATAGTGCTATATCCATGGCTCACGCTCATGTATTGTGTGACAGTTGAAAAAGGTTTGAGAAAGTAAGAGTGCAAAAACAATTACTTGGCCAATATCGGGGTTGTGCATGATTTAAATTAGTCATGACGATATCTAAGGCAATGATCATGCAAATAGGCATCACGTCCGACACAAGTAGACCGATACTTTCTGCATCTACTACTATTACTCCACACATCGACTGCTATCCAGCATGCATCTAGTGCATTGAGTTCATGATGAACAGAGTAACGCTTTAAGCAAGATGACATGATTTAGAGGGATAATCTCAAACCAATGATGAAAACCCCATCTTTTTACCCTTGATGGCAACAACATGATGTGTGCCTTGCTACCCCTTCTGTCACTGGGTGAGGTCACCGCACGGTATGAACCCAAAACCAAGCACTTCTCCCATTGCAAGAATCATAGATCTAGTTGGCCAAAGATAACCCACAACTCGAAGAGAATTACAAGGATATGAAATCATGCATAAGAGAGATCAGAAGAAACTCAAATAAGATTCATAGATAATCTGATCATAAATCCACAATTCATCGGATCTCGACAAACACACCGCAAAAGAAGATTACATCGGATAGATCTCCATGAAGATCATGGAGAACTTTGTATTGCAGATCCAAGAGAGAGAAGAAGCCATCTAGCTACTAGCTATGGACCCGTAGGTCTATGGTGAACTACTCACGCATCATCGAAGAGGTCATGGTGTTGATGAAGAAGCCCTCCGTGTCCGAATCCCCCTCCGGCAGGGCACCAGGACGTGCCCGAGATGGGATCTTGCAGAGACAGAAGCTTGCGGCGGCGGAAAAGTGATTTCGACGATCTCCTGATTTTTTCTGGAATTTGTGGGAATATATAGGCGAAAGACCTAGGTCAGGGGACGTCTAGGGGGCCCACAAGCCTCGATGGCGCCCCCCTGGCTGCAGGGTGGGGGCTTGTGGGGTCCATAGGGCTCCCGTGCCTTGGCTGCCAAGTTCCCCGATCTTCTTCCGTTCCAAAAAAATCTTTTCGGGGATTTTCTTCCGTTTGGACTTCGTTTCAAAATCTCTTATGAAAGGGGTCAAAAACATGGAAAAAACAGGAACTGGCACTTGGCACTGGGTTAATAAGTTAGTCCCAAAAAGTAAATAAAAGGTAAGCAAAACATCCAAAGTTTGATAAGATAATAGCATGAAACCATCAAAAATTATAGATATGTTGGAGACGTATCAAGCATCCCCAAGCTTAACTCCTGCTCGTCCTCGAGTAGGGAAGTGATAAAGAATGAATTTTTTATGTGGAATGCTACCTAGCATAGTTGTCCGTTGCAACTTCTTTCACGTGACATGAATGTTCAGATCCGTAATATTCAAAACAATAGTTTGCTATTGACATGAAAAGAGTAATACTTCAAGCAAACTAGCAAAGTAATCATGAACTTTCAAAATAACTAGGCCAAAGAAAGTTATCCCTACAAAATCATATAGTCTGGCTATGCTCCATCATCCTCACACAACTAATGTAAATCATGCACAACCCCGGAATTGGCCAAGTAATTGTTTTCACACTCTTACTTTCTCAAACTTTTTATAACTATCACGCAATACATGAGCGCGAGCCATGGATATAGCACTATAGGTGGAATAGAGTGTGGTGGTGGTTGTGAGACAAAAAGGAGGAGATGGTCACATTGACTCGGCGTATCAATAGGCTATGGAGATGCCCACTAATAGATATCAATGTGAATGAGTAGGTATTGCCATACAAGAGATGCAATAGAGCTACAAGTATGTGAAAGCTCAAGAGGAAAACTCGTGGGTGTGCATCCAACTTGCTTGCTCACGAAGACCTAGCGCAATTTTGAGGAAGCCCATCATTGGAATATACAAGACAAGTTATAAAACGAAGATTCCCACTAGCATATGGTAGTGACAAAGCAAGAAGCTCTCAATCATGAAGAACATGGTGCTAACATGAAGCACAAGTGTGGAAAAGATAGTAGCATTGTCCCTTCTCTCTTTTTCTCTCGTTTCTTTTTTTTCATTTGGGCTCTTAGGCCTCTTTTTTTCTTTTCTTTTCTATTTTCCCCTTTTTTGTTTTTGGGCTCTTTGGCCTCTTTTTTTTATTTCCTCACATGGGACAATGCTCTAATAATGATGATCATCACACTTTTATCTACTCACACCTCAAAAATCACAATGATGATGACTCCATAGGAAATGCCTCCGGCAGTGTACCGAGATGTGCAACGATCTAGCATGGCGTATGACGTTGAAACATCTCGCTAGCTATCTTACGATCATGCAGTGGAAATATGAGAGTGACGGCACAAGTCATGAGACGGAACCGTGGGAGTTGCATGGCAATATATCTTGGAATGGCTATGAAAATGCCATTGTAGGTAGGTATGGTGGCTGTTTTGAGGAAGGGATTTGGTGGGTTTGTGCACCGGCGAGAATTGCACGGCACTAGAGAGGCTAGCAATGGTGGAAGGTGAAAGTGCATCTATACCATGGGCTCACATTAGTCATGAAGAACTCACATATTTATTGCGAAAGTTTTTATTAGTAATCGAAACAAAGTGCTAAACGCATACTCCGAGGGGAAGGGTTGGTAGGTGTAAACCATCACGCGATCCCGACCTCAACACAAAGGTTGACAATCAATAGATCAATTATGCTCCAACTTCCTAACATAGCGGTTCACCATACGTGCATGCTACGGGAATCACTAACTTCAACACAAGTATTTCTAGATTCACAACACCCTACTAACATAACTCTCAATATTACCGAATCCACGTCTCAAAACTAATTGAGAGGAATCGAAACTTCTCTTTCTACTCAATGCACACGAAGATGGAGGTTTTTGCATCCTCTTTGGGTACCTAGCACATTTGGGACTACTCTCATAGCATAAGCCAACTACCAAATCACGCACCGTCGTGCTCTAAAATATATAAGTGAAGCACAATAGCAAAAGTATCTAGCTCAAAAGATATAAGTGAAGCACTAGAGCAAAAGTATCTAGCTCAAAAGATATAAGTGAAGCACTATGAGCATTCTAGCAAAATCACGATGAGTGCATGTCTCTCTCTCTCAAAAAGGTGTGCAGCAAGGATGATTGTGACACATCAAAAAGAAAAGACTCCTAAGATACAAGACGCTCCAAGAAAAACACATATCATGTGGTGAATAAAAATATAGCTCCAACTAATGTTACCGATGGATTGAAGACGAAAGAGGGGATGCCTTCCCGGGGCATCCCCAATCTTAGGCTTTTTGGTGTCCTTGAATTTGGCTTGGGATGCCTTGGTAATCCCAAGCTTGAGCTCTTTCCACTCCTTATCTCTTTGTCCATGAGAACATCACCCAAAACTTGAAAACTTCACAACACAAAACTTAAACAGAAAGTTGTGATAACATTAGTACAAGAAAACAAACTACCACTTCTTTTGGTACTGTAGCAAACTTGAATTCCATCTATATTGATGATGGGATACTGTATTCTCACTTTCCATGGCTAGTACCACCCCCCCCCCCCGATACTAACCATAGTTTCATCAAAACAACCAACCAACTCAACAAAAACAGAACCTGTCAAAAACAGACCAGTTTGTAGCAATCTGTATACTTCGTATACTTTTGTTACCTAAACAAATCTGAAAAATTACGAAGACCTGGGAAAAAAGCATATCAATCAGCAAAAATAAGAATCAACTGAAAATATCTTTCTGAATAAAAATGAAAAATCATCTCGTGAGCGAAAAGTTTCTGTCTTTTTCCAGCAGGATCAAACAAGCATTACCAAGACTAGTCATAAAGACTTTGCTTGGCTCAAACACAAAAAACAAAATCACAACACAATTATGATGGTGTGGACGCAACAAAACAGAAAGAAAAAGATAAATTCATTGGATTGCCTCCCAACAAGCGCTATTGTTTAACGCCCTTAGCTAGGCATAGAAGCGATAGAATCACGTATCGTCGTCTTTGGTGCTCAAACCATAAGTGGCCCTCATCATGGATTGATAAGGCAATCTTATTTTATTTCTAGGAAACTATTCCATGCCCTTCCTTAAAGGAAATTGAAATCTAATATTCCCTTCCTTCATATCGCTGATAGCACTGATAGTCCTTAGGAAAGGTCTACCAAGAACAATAGGGCCAGTAGGATTACAATCAATGTCAAGCACAATTAAATCCACGGGTACATAGTTCCTATTTGCAACAATAAGAACATCACTGATCCTTCCCATGGGTTTCTTGACAGTAGAATCAGCAAGATGCAAATTAAGAGAACACTCTTCAATCTCATTAAAACCCAGAACATCACATAAAGACTTTGGAATCGTAGAAACACTATCACCCAAATCACACAAAGCATTGCACGCATAGTTTTTGATTTTGATTTTGATGGTAGGTTCCCACTCATCATGAAGCTTTCTAGGGATAGAGCCTTCCAATTCAAGTTTCTCCTCAAGAGATTTTATCATAGCTTCGACGATATGATCGGTAAAGGCTTTGTTTTGGCTATAAGCATGTGGAGAGTTCAACATGGATTGCATCAAAGAAATGCATTCAATCAAGGAGCAACTACCATAATTGAATTCCTTGAAATCCACGGTAGTAATTTCATTACTACTCAAAGTTTTAATGTCTTCTACTCCACTTTTAATGCTTTTAGCATCAAGATAGATGGACTCCGAATCATTGGGGCACTTTTCAACCAAAGTGGATTCATATCCAGCCCCATAATCATTAGGTTTGACACAAGAAAACAAAGATTCAATGGGAGTCACACCAAGCACTTTAAGATCTTCGTGATTCTCATCACGAGAACAAGCCTTTTTAAGCCATTCATGTCTAGCACGAATTTGGGCGGTTCTTTCTTGGCTCTCAATCATAGAAACACGCATAGCTTTCAAAGTTTCATCCATGTTGATTTTGGGAGGAGCGCATCTAACTTTCAAAGCATCAACATCACAAGAAATCCTATCCACGCTCTTAGCCAAATCGTCAATTTTGAGTAGTTTTTCCTCTATGGACGCATTGAAAATCTTTTGAGAGTTGATGAACTCTTTGATATTACTCTCTAGATCAGAGGGTAATCTATTTTAATTTCCATGAGTATTGTAGGAGTTGCCAAAATTATTAGAGGAGTTACTAGGAAAAGGCCTCGGAACATAGTTTCCTCTAAAAGCATTGTTGTTGCCAAAGTTCTTCCTACCAACAAAATTAACGTCCAAGCTAGCATTGCTACTCTCAATCAAAGAAGACAAAGGCATATCATTAGGATCCAAAGGAGCACTTATACTAGCAACCAAATTCATTAACTCGTCCATCTTAGCACTCAACGAGTTAATTTCTTCTATAGTGTGTACCTTCTTACTAGTAGGTGACCTTTCAGTGTGCCATTGAGAGTAGTTTGTCATGATGTTGTCTAAGAGCTTTGTGGCTTCCCCTAACGTGATTTCCATGAATGTTCCACCTGAGGCGGAGTCCAAGATATTTCTAGAAGTGAAATTCAAGCCAGTGTAAAAGATTTGAATGATCATCCAAAGACTCAAGCCATGAGCGGGACAATTTCTAATCATTAATTTCATTCTCTCCCAAGCTTGTGCAACATGTTCATGATCAAGTTGCTTGAAATTCATGATATCATTACAGAGAGAGATGATCTTAGCCGGTGGAAAATACTTGGATATATAAGCATCTTTGCACTTATCCCAAGAATCGAAACTATTTTTGGGCAAAGAAGAAAACCAAGTTTTTGCGCGATCTCGCAACGAGAAAGGGAAAAGCTTCAATTTAATCACGTCATTATCCACATCTTTTTTCTTTTGCATATCGCAAAGCTCAATGAAGGTATTGAGATGGGATGCGGCATCTTCACTAGGAAGGCCAGAGAATTGCTCTTTCATAACAAGATTCAGCAAAGCGGCATTGATTTCGTATGACTCCGCACTAGTGGCGGGAGAAATCGGAGTACTAATAAAATCATTATTATTAGTATTCGAGAAGTCACAAAGTTTGGTGTTTTTGTTCATGGTGACTTCAGCAAGCAAGCAAGCACACAAGCAAACAAAGAGCAGGCGAGAAAAAGGGCGAACGAAAAGGGCGAACGAAAAAGGCAAATTGTTGAAGTAGGGGAGAGGAAAACGAGAGGCAACTGGCAAACAAAGTAAATGCAAGAGATGAGTTTGCGACACCTGCTTTGATGAGTTCTTGACTTGATCTTCCTCCCCGACAACGGCGCCAGAAATTCTTCTGCTATCCCACAGACAACAGCGCCAGAAATTGACACGTTGACAGACGCTGGGCTTGCGTTGGTTCTTCCCTTGAAGAGGAAAGGGTGATGCAGCACAGGAGCACTAAGTATTTCCCTCAGTTTGAGAACCTAGGTATCAATTCAGAAGGAGGGTCTCATCAAGTCCAGAGTACCTGTGCAAACACAAACAAGCTTGCACCCAACGCTTCAAAGGGGTTGTCAATCCCTTCAAGATTGTTTGCAAAGTGAGATCTGAAGGCGGAAAGTGCAACGAAGTAAAAAGTGTAAGGCTGAAAATATGGTGTGGAGTAGACCCTGGGGGCCATAGTGTTCACTAGAGACTTCTCTCAAAATAGCAAGTATTACGGTGGGTGAACAAATTACCGTCGAGCAATTGATAGAACCAAGCAAAGTCATGACGATATCTAAGGCAATGATCATGCATATAGGCATCACGTCCGAGACAAGTAGACCGATACTTCATGCATCTACTACTATTACTCCACACATCGACCGCTATCTAGCATGCATCTAGTGTATTGAGTTCATGACGAACAGAGTAACGCTTTAAGCACGATGACGTGATGTAGAGGGATAATCTCAAACCAATGATGAAAACCCCATCTTTTTACCCTTGATGGCAACAACATGATGCGTGCCTCGCTACCCCTTCTATCACTGGGTGAGGTCACCGCACGGTATGAATCCAAAACCAAGCACTTCTCCCATTGCAAGAATCATAGATCTAGTTGGACAAACAAAACCCACAACTCGAAGAGAACTACAAGGATATGAAATCATGCATAAGAGAGATCAGAAGAAACTCAAAAAAGATTCGTAGATAATATGATCATAAACCCACAATTCATCGGATCTCCACAAACACACCACGAAAGAAGATTACATCGGATAGATCTCCATGAAGATCATGGAGAACTTTGTATTGAAGATCCAAGAGAGAGAAGAAGCCATCTAGCTACTAGCTATGGACCCATAGGTCTATGGTGAACTACTCACGCATTATCGGAGAGGTCATGGTGTTGATGAAGAAGCCCTCCGTGTCCGAATCCCCCCTCCGGTAGGGCACTAGGACGTGCCCCAGATGGGATCTTGCGGAGACAGAAGCTTGCGGCGGCGGAAAAGTCATTTCGATGATCTCTTGATTTTTCTGGAATTTATGGGAATATATAGGCGAAAGACCTAGGTCAGGGGACGTCCAGGGGGGCCACAAGCCTGGGTGTCACCCCCCCTGGCAGCGGGGTGGGGGCTTGTGGGGCTCCCCTGCCTTGGCTACCAAGTTCCCCGATCTTCTTCCGTTCCAAAAAATATATTTTCGAGGATTTTCTTCCGTTTGGACTCCATTTCAAAATCTCCTCTGAAATGGGTCAAAAACATGGAAAAAACAAGAATTGGCACTTGGGACTGAGTTAATAAGTTAGTCCAAAAAAATTAAAAGGTAAGCAAAACATCCAAAGTTTGAAAAGTTAATAGCATGAAACCATCAAAAATTATAGATACGTTGGAGACGTATCACTCGACAGTAATTTGTACACCCACCATAATATTTGCTATTTTGAGAGAAGCCTCTAGTGAACACTATGGCCCCGGGGTCTACTTCACACCATATTTTCAGCCTTACACTTTTACTTCGTTGCACTTTCCGCCTTCAGATCTCACTTTGCAATCAATCTTGAAGGGATTGACAACCCCTTTATAGCGTTGGGTGCAAGCTTGTTTGTGTTTGCGCAGGTACTCTGGACACTTGGCTCGATTCTCCTACTAGATTGATACCTTGGTTCTCAAACTGAGGGAAATACTTACTGCTCCTATGCTGCATCATCCTTTCCTCTTCAAGGGAAAACCAACTCAAGCTCAAGAGGCAGCAAAGGCCTAGGTCTACACTTCAACCAAGAGAAATTTGATTCCCCCCACTAATCCCTTGTGGATCTTGTTACTCTTGGGTGTTTGTGCACCCTAGACGATTGAGGTCACCTCGGAGTCACATTCCATTGTGGTGAAGCTCCATGGTCTTGTTGGGAGCCTCCGAGCTTTGTGTGGAGTTAGCCCCATCCTTGGTTGTAAAGGTTTGGTCGCTACCTTCAAGAGCACCTATAGTGGAATCACGACATCTTGCATTGTGTGAGGGCGTGAGGAGAATACGGTGGCCCTAGTGGCTTATTGGGGAGCATTGTGCCTCCACACTGCTCCAACAGAGATGTACTTCATGTCAAAGGGAAGGAACTTTGGTAACACATCCTCGTCTTCCTCGGTTCCACTTGTGTTTATCTCTAACCTTTACATTGTGTATGTTATTGTTGTAGACTATTTCTTACTTGCCTTAGCGATTATAGTTGTTAGAATCATATAGGTTGATCACCTAGTTGTCATTTTAGAGAACCTTTATGTTACTAACCCTAACTTGTTAAGAATTGTTAAAAAGTGGTAGTTGCCTATTCACCCCCCCCCTCTAGTCAACCATATCGATCCTTTCAATTGGTATCAGAGCCACATCCCTTTATTAAGGGTTTCACCGCCCGAAGAGTATGGATGAGGATGAGGGAGGAACCCATGGGCAACCCGAGGCCATGGCCTTGACTTTGATCACCAGGGACGACTTGAATGCGGCTATGGCCAATCTCAGGACGTCCTTGACGAACGGAGTCAAGACCATGCTTAAAGAGTGAATTGAGGGAATTAAAAGTTCTCCCGAACCGGCGTTGGTGGCTAAACCCGTCAACACGGATTCGGAGGCCAATTCCTCCAAGGAAGCGGCTAAAGGTATGCAACCTTCTTCCCCTCACGATATTAATGGGACTGGAACCTATACATCAGTTCCACCTCCCATGGTCTATGGAGGGCCGGTTCCTACTCCGCGTATTAATCCTGTAGGTCCTCCTCCTAAGCTTGTTAAGGGTGATTTTACTAACTGGGTATTTTCCATTATGTCTCATTTGAATCACAGCTCAACAAATTTATGGAGAATCATTTAGCAAGGCTACTATCCACATGATCCAAGCAACCTCACTCCAAGAGAAGAAGCGGACAATCAATATAATCACTCCACATTGTTTATTCTCCAGTCCGCAGTGCCTCCTGAATATCTTCCTCACTTGCGCCCCTTCACTCTGGCTAAGGACTGTTGGGAGCACATTATGGTGCTATACAAAGGAATCTCAAGCATTCAACGGTCCAACTATGAAGTGGTGCTTGATGAGGCCGATGAGTTTGTGATGAAGGAATATGAGGACCCTCGTGATCTCTATCGAAGGGTGACTGCTATTGCAGTTGCTCTCAAGGATCATGGGAGCAAGGATTTGGATGACACATGGATCAAAAGCAATTTTCTCAAGGCCATCATGCCATTTAGCAAAGCCATGTCATCCATCATTCGCCAACGACTAGATTTCCACTCCTTGTCCTCCAGTGAGGTGTTGGATGAGTTCATTGCAATGTCAATCATGAACAAGACCGCTGATAATGCACTTGCTCGCGTTCGGTCAAAGATAGCTTCACCCAACCTTGCTTTAAAAGCAAAGGCTACTTCTGAAGAAGAAGAGGATGAGGAAGAGGAGAGATGCCCTGAAGACACTAAGTATGCTTATCACGAGCACATGGCTCTTGCGTGAAGGCAATTCTAGGGCAACAAGAGAAACTCAAGGCCCAACTTATCCAAGAATAACTCAAGTGGGTTCAAGACCAAGCAACGTGTGAGGACATGCTATAACTGCGGCAATGTGAGTCACTTTGTGGCAGAATGTCCCTATGAGAAGAGGGAAGACAACGGGGCAAGCTCATTCGCAAAGACAAAACCAAGTCTTTCCCAAACAAGAACAACTTCGCCAAGAAACCCCATCCAAAGGGTATGGTGGCACTTGAAGAGTACCCCTCCGATGATGATGACGATGACGATATGGTGGCAACTGCGATTGTAGCCATTGCCACCCCTTCTCCCAAGATGTCTCTCTTCAACACCTCCAATGATAACCGCATCACCAAGTGCCTTATGGCCAAAGGTATCGATCAGGTAACACCCAGCATTAAGACCACCATCACTACTGCTCCTTCATTGTTAAATTGTGTTGATAACAGTGACGTTGTGGAACTTAATGAGCATGATTTTGACAAATTTCTCTGTAAAATCAAAGGAGAATCCAAGAAGCACTTTGTTGCTCTTTTGGAACAATTGGGTGAGGCTAATGACCTCATCGAGTCTCATGAAGAGACTATCTCCGAGGTGCAAGGACATAGTCGTGACTATGCCGATGAGATTGTTGAATTATCTACTGCACTAGAAAAAGAGTGCAGTCTTCGTTTGGCTCTTGAGGAGTCACACAACGATGATTGCACTAAATTGCAAAAGGAACTAGATCATGCTATTGTTCTTACTCGTGTGCTTAAGTCGGAAAAGGCTGCACTTGGGGTTGGTCATGACAGACTCAAAGCGGAGTTTGATACACTTGACAAGGCTCACAAGGTCTTGAAAGGTGCTCATTTTTCCCTTAAAGAGTCTCATGATCAACTCCAAGCAAAGCTTACCAAGGAGATCTCTACTTGTCCTCCTTTCGTTATAATTGATAATGCGTGTACAACTAATCCTTGTTGTGAGCATCTACATCTTGTGGAGGAAAATGCCAAGTTGAAGGATCAACTTGAGAAGGGCCTTGTGTCATGCATCCAAGGCAAGAAGAACCTAAACGACCTTTTGAGAAATCAAAAGGGTGTTGTAGGAAAGGAGGGACATGGACTTACATCCAAGTGGAAAAGGAAAGGGAAGAACAGGAACAAGTGATTCCCTACCCTCATGGACATCTTTGTCAAAGAGGGCGAAGGGACTCAGAAGGAGAACAGGAACAAGGTGGTGAATGGTAGCATCAAGGAGGGCAAAACCATTCCTACCAACACAGCCGGCAAACTCAATCCTTCCTATGCCAGATTTGTTGGTTCTTACTGTGAGTCCATTGAATGGGCTATTTGGGTTCCTAAGACCCTTGTCTCTAACATTAAAGGACCCATTCAAAAATGGGTACCTAAAACCAAGCCTTGATCGATTGCAGGAGTTTGCTTCCGATGGGGTGTCATGGCTGCTCGATAGTGGAGCAACAAATCATATGACCGGAAGCAAGGACTTAGTGGTGGATGTGCATCCTTCCCCATGTATGCCCACCCATGTCCAATCGCCGATGCATCAACGTCAAAGGTATTGGGATTTGGTAAGGTGGTCATCTCTCAAGAGTTATCTATTGAGAAGGTCATGCTTGTTGAGTCGCTTACTTACAATTTACTTTCGGTTCGTTAACTTGCAATTATGGGCTTTGCCACATTCTTTAATCTTGATACTGTGGTCCTTTTGTGGAGCAAGACTCTTAAAGTAGCCTATGTTGGATATGTCGAAAATGGTCTCTATGTGGTGAACTTTTCAAAGCGACCCACTATGACGGTGACTTGTCTAATGGCTAAAGTTGATGTAGGCTGGCTTTGGCATTGCCGACTAGCTCATGTCAATATGAGATCCTTGCAAAGTATCCTCAAAGGGGACCATGTTCGAGGACTAACAAATGTGAGTTTTGCGAGAGATCGTGCTTGCAGTGCTTGCATTGAAGGGAAGATTCATGAAACTGCTCATCGTCCAACGACTCTCATTTACACTAAGAGGCCGTTGGAGCTCCTTCATATGGATCTCTTCGGTCCCCCGTCATTTGATAGTCTTGGGGCAGAAAGTATTGCTTGGTGATTGTTGATGATTACTCAAGATACACCTGGGTATATTTCTTCAAGAGGAAGAGTGAGACTCAACAAACCGTCATCAACATTGCTACTGAAGCTCAACGACAACATGAAGCAAAGATTTTGATGATTAGAAGTGACAATGGCACCGAGTTCAAGAACTACACATTGGATGAGTTTCTTAGTGATGAGGAAATCAAACATCAATATTCAGCACCATACACCCCTCAACAAAATGGTGTGGCGGAAAGGAAGAACCAGACGTTGATGGACGCGGCAAGAACAATGATGGCGAAATTCAAATATCTGTATAACTTTTGGACCGAAGCCATCAACACAGCATGTCATGCATCCAATCGGCTCTATATCCGCAAAGGCTTGAACAAGACCCCATATGATATTCTCATCGGGAACAAACCCAATCTCAAGTACTTTCGGGTATTCGGGTGTAAGTGTTTCATTCTCAAGAAACGTGCGTGTTTAGCTAAATTTGATTCTAGAGCTCAAGAGGGCATCTTTGTTGGTTATGCTACAAACTCACATGCTTACCGTATCATCAACAAGTCCAGCGGGCTCATTGAGGAAACGTGTAACGTGGAGTTTGATGAAAATAATGACTCCCAAGTGGAGCAAAGTGGTCTCTGTGATGTAGGTGATGAAATTCCTCCCCAGGCCATAAGAAGAATGGGGATTGGTCAAATACTCCCCATTGAGGAACCCCTTGTGGCCGAAGGAGAAGGACAATGCTCTACTCAAGTGGAGCCATCATCCTCGCAAGCCCCACACGCTTCCGATGAACAAAGAGAAACCCCTCAACCAGCTGAACAAGTTCAAGGACAGGATCAAACGCTCAAAGATGGTGATGTACCACATGATGTCCAAGTGCTTACACAAGGTTCCGAATCTTCTCAAGATCAAGATCAAGTGCAGCTACAAGATCTAGACCAAATGCAGGCGAAAGATCAAGATCAAGAGGAACCACAAGATCAAGAACAAACCAGTGAGCATGCTCAAGTCGAAAATCAAGTTGATCAGGATGTTGTTTCTCAATTTTGTTCTGCAGCACCTAAGAGGGGTATCGATGCCAAGGGAGGATCAAACTCAAGGCCAAGCATAGTAATCAAGTTGATGCTCCCCAGTTATCAAGTGCAGAACTCTTGGAGCGTCGTGCAGCCAAGATTGCAAACAAGCTGAGAGTCAAGTCACATCTTATGAAGAACGTGCTTGGTAGTTTAAAAAGGGGAGTATCCACTCATCAACAAATTTCGAATTATTGTGAGCATCACGTGTTTGTGTTGTATTGTGAACCTCAACACGTATAGGAAGCACTCGATGATGAGGATTGGCTTATGACCATGCATGAAGAACTCAACAACTTCGAGCGTAATCAAGTCTGGAAATTAGTGCCAAGACCAAAGGAGGAACATAATGTCATCGGGACCAAATGGATCTTCAAAAACAAGAAAGATGCCAATGGGATTGTGGTTCAAAACAAGGCAAGATTGGTGGCTCAAGGCTACTCCCAAGTCGAGGGTATCAACTACGGTGAAACATTTGCCCCTGTTGCTCGTCTAGAATTTATTCGCATGCTGCTTGCATTTGCTTCTCATCATAATTTCAAATTACAAAAAATAGATGTAAAAAGTGCTTTTCTTAATGGTCCTTTAAATGAATTGGTTTATGTCAAACAACCCCCGGGATTCGAACATCCCAAGCTCCCCAATCATGTATACAAACTTAATAAGGCACTCTATGGCCTTAAACAAGCTCCACGTGCGTGGTATGACTACCTTACTGAGTTGTTACAAGATCGCGGGTTTGAAATTGGGAAGATAGATTCCACTATTTTTACCAAGAAGGTCAAAGGGGATTTGTTCATATGCCAACTATATGTTGATGATATCATTTTTGGTTCCCCTAACGAATATTTCAATGAATAATTTGCTGCATTAATGGCCGAGAAATTTGAGATGTCAATGATGGGTGAGTTGAAGTTCTTCCTCAGGTTCAAGATTAAACAAGGTTTAGAAGGGACCTTCATCAAACAAGCCAAGTACACTCAAGACATGCTCAAGAGGTTCGAGCTAGAGATGTCAAGACAGTCAAGTTTCCCATGCCAACCGGATGCAAGCTTGACAGTGACCCCAATGGTAAAGCAGTGGATCAAAAGGTATATCACTCCATGATTGGATCCCTTCTTTACCTTTGTGCATATAGACCGGATATCATGTTGAGTGTAGGGATTTGTGCATAGTTTCAATCTGCACCAAAAGAAAGCCATTATATGGTTGTTAAGCGAATCTTTCGATATTTGTCTCATACCCCCAAACTTTGTCCTATTGTATCCCAAAGGAGAAAACTTCAACCTAGTGGGCTATTCTAACTCAGATTGGGCGGGAGACTGTGTGGAGAGGAAGTTAACTTCTGGAGGATGTCAATTTTTTGGTCGTTCACTGGTAAGTTGGTCTTCAAAGAAGCAGAATTGTGTCTCACTGTCTTCCACCGAAGCTGAGTATGTGGCAGCTATGAGTTGTTGTGCACAGTAGCTATGGATGAGGCAAACTTTAAAGGATTACGGTGTCACTTGTGACAAAGTGCGTCTTCTATGTGACAATCAAAGTGCCATCAAGATTTCCCTCAATCCGGTGTTACATAGCAAGACCAAGCACATTGATATTCGCCATCACTTCATTCGTGCGGATATCAAGCGTGGTGACATTGAGGTTCACTTCATCAACACTGAAGAGCAACTTGCAGATATTTTCACTAATCCCCTAGATGAAGCAAGGTTCCGGGAGTTAAGGCACGAGCTAAATATCATTGATTCAAGTAATGTAGATTGAAACTAGGCACTTTGCACCTCACTCTGCATTATATCTTGCTCTAGGTGTAGGCATGGACATAGGGGGAGTGTTGTTCTCTCAATGAACTTTCCCTCCCCCCATTATGCATAAATCGATCAAGTCTTTCACTTTTACCATTATTAAATGGTACTTGTGTTTCAAAGACGAGCGTTGGTCATGAACCCAAGGATAATTCTTCGCGGTGTCATACGTTTGTCTCAAACATAGGTGGCTCCGGCCACCGCCCACCTTTCTCTCTCGCTGAAGAAAGGTTACAAAATGACTAGTCAGCATATTCTTCTTATGTTTTCTCTTCCTCTACACTGACTAGTCGTTGCCCACAATATTTTGCACATCATTCTATGCCTCTATATGTTTTTCTGGAGCGGTATTACCGCCTGGGGGAGCGGTACTACCACCAGGACCCCAGCGGTACTACCGTTGTGGGAGTGGTACTACCGCAATGACCAACCGATCCTAGGGCTATGTTCAATCATTTAGGACTGTCTCAAGGGGGAGCGGTACTACCGCCAGGGGGAGCGGTACTACCGCTATGACCCCAGCGGTACTACCGGCAGGGGGAGTAGTACTACCGCTAAGGTAGCGGTACTACCGCTATGATCCCAGCGGTACTACCGCCCCGTCTGTGCCCTAAGGGGTATATAAAGGGAGGGGTCGTTTTTCTTGCCCTTGTTTCTTCTTCTCCGTGGTGCTCTCAACCTCTACACCGAAATCCCCTCGATTGGATCTCCCTCCGCGGAGCCTCCCCTCCTCCTTCCTCCTTCAAGTGCAATGGATTCCAGTACAGCTCCTCTCCTTCCTCTCTTGGTTGGTGTTTTTTGCTTCTAGGGTTAGGACCTTGATGTACTAGATCCATGGATACGCTATATGCTTAGTTTTTGGATGGAATGGAGGAGAAATCTTAGGAGATATTAGGTTTAATGTTCTTCCTTGCATTCATCTGACATGCCCTAGTATTCTCCATGTTTGAATCTGATAGTTCTTCTCACAAGCCTTTTTGGATTTGGTTTAGATGTGGATCCATTGACTAGATTTGTCTCCATCTAAATAACCTAGAGTTCCACATGTTTTAAAGATCCTGGCATTCTTGTCACAAGTTTATATGCTAGATGTGGATGTCTAAATAAATCTAGTTATTTTCCCGGTTTTATCTCTACCTAGATCTGCAAGTCCACCCCCGAGCGGTACTACCGCTGTGGGGTCAGCGGTACTTCCGCCGTCCTGGCAGTACTACCATTGAGGGGGTAGCGGTACTACCGCTATGACCCCAGCGGTACTACCGCCAGGGCGAGCGGTACTACCACCCCTCGGCATTTTGTTTTGATTTCTTGTGGCAACTTGTGTTTCCTTTTATGTTCTGAATGCTAGCATGACTCCTTTTGTCGCTCTTTATCCGTGTGTGTGTGTCTTGTGTGTCATAGGTGGTGGTTCTCGTCGCTCGAACCCTGTGCGTGAGACAACATCAAAGCGGTACCGCACTACCGAAGCTCCAGAAGGTTTTGCAACTTCCAATCTCAACCCAAAGCGCACATTCAAGAAGACTGCCTCAAAGTCCAAGGAGGCCAACCTCAACCTCCGCACTATGCCTCCTAAAGAGTTTATGGCACTCTGCGGCTGCGACCCTTATGTCCATGAAAGTGCTCACCTAAAAAAGTATGATAATTTTTGGTCAAGGCAACAAGCAATGATTTATCGGGACGTGATTCTGGACTTCAAGAAGGCTTATGTCCCAGTGCAGTGGATTAACCTCCCTCACCTTCAGCGAAATCATGAGTACTTTGGCGAGGCCCTCAAATTGATTCAGCAACTTGGCATTGTGGACATCATCACCTTCCATAATGACTTTGATCCAGAGCTTGTGTCCCAGTTCTATGTTATTGTTCATTTCCACTCTGATGAAGATCGCACTATGACTTGGATGACGTGTGGTCAGAAATTGACTGGAACATGGGTTGAGTTCATGCAGCTCCTGAAGGTAGAAGACAAGGGGTCGCAGACTACTGTTGGATTGCGTCCTCATAACCAACCTGGCCCCACCCCCAAGAACAGTCTGCAACATCTCTATGTGAGGAAGAATGTGCTTCCCCCGCACCTGGATATTATGCACCAGATCTTCCGCAACACGTTGTTTCCTCGTATTGGCAACAAGGACGAGGTTCACTCCTATCTGGTGGATTTGCTTCATATGTGTGAGGAGGCAAGGACGAAGGACACCAGACATCTCGACATATCTGATGTGATGTTCAATGAGCTCAAGAATTGCATCCTGCACCGTAGGGTTCCCATCTATGGGCCTTACCTGTTCTATTTTATCCGGAAGAAGTGGGTAGAATCCTATCCAGATATACCTCTCCCTATTGAAGCTGACTATATCACTCATGATCCTATCAAGCTGCGTCATAAGGAGAAATGGGCCAACACCTCAACGTCTTCTCAGCCCATGGAGACTGACACGGAGACTGCTGCTGCTGGAGGAGGCCCTGCGTCGCATACCCGGTCCTCTGTTATGCCATCTTGGGCTGTGAAGCTGAAAGATCAGATGAAGACCCTCTTCTGCATGCAGGCCAAGGGACAATATCAGTCTCATGTGGCCCAGAAGGAGAACCGTCAGAGGCACAAGCGTGTCTTGAGGACCCTTGATGTGGAGATCTCGAGCGGCTCTGAGGACATCATCACTGCAGAGACTGACTGGATGAAGGCTCAAGGCTACCAGTGGGATGGGTCCGATATTGAGGAGGAGGTTCCTGACGAGGAAGCTAAGGAGGAGGAGGATGAGGAGGATGCAGATGCTACGGACGAGTCTGATGCGGCTGCTTGAGTGACCACATGTGTCCTAGGTGTCCTTTCTGTCCCTTTTTGGTGTCTTGCTGCCAAAGGGGGAGAGAGTGTAGGGATTTGCTTTGCTTTATCTTTATCGTTGTTTTGCTTTCTGAGTCTTTCCGTGCTGAACTTGGTTGGTTTTATCGTGTTGGATTACTTATCATGGTTGTGAGACTGTTTTAATCATATGGTGTGAGACATATTGTATCCCTAAATTATCTTTATTATTATCTTCTTATCTCTCCATATGATAGCCTCTGAGTTAATTATCTTGTGCCCCTATCTTCATACTTACATGATATACCTTGCTTCTTCACTTATTATTGTATCAAGTCATTGCAAGGAGTATCAGTTTATGGTTTCTAGGGGGAGTTCTATCCTTGGACAAAATGCACTACCTTTCATAGCACTATCCTAAAATCATGCACTTATCCAGGGGGAGCCAGTCCTTGGACCATAGACTTTGGGTTTGTTGTTATATTCAGTATTCTTTCTTTTGTGCAAATCCGGTATTGTCATCAATTCACCAAAAAGGGGGAGATTGCTACGGCATATTTAAGCCTAAGTGATTTTGGTGATTGATGACAATACCTCAGTGGACTAATCGTGTGCATTGAGCATTTCACATAATACATGACAAAGGCACAAGACGATTCGGCACCCCTCCATGGAATAGAAGCACGGTTCCTTCTACGATTTTCTTTGGTGGTTTTGAGTCGTAGGAACACCGTACTATTAAGAGGGGATCCGTGTCGGAAAGGTTTGGGTGGAATCAATCTCGCACGCACACATTTTATCTCCATCTCTTTTCCCCTGCAACTATGGAACTTGTTCCCTCTCTAATATTTCTCACTATCTTGCAAAAAGGTCTCTGGCGGTAGTACCGCTCGAGGTGAGCGGTAGTACCGTTCGGTCCTAGCGGTAGTACCGCCCCAACCTAGAGGTAGTACCGCTAGCTGGCGTTAGTACCGCCCCAGCATGGACTTTTTGCGAAGACTTTCTTGATGATGGTAGGCCCGGCAGTAGCCCTTGCGCTACCATGGGCCCAGCGGTAGTACCGCTCTGGTCCTAGCGGTAGTACGGCTGGAGGGCCAGCGGTACTACTGCTGCTGCCAGCGGTAGTACTGCTGCTGCCAGCGGTAGTACCGCCCTGCTCGTGTTGAGAGTGAGGGTAACGGTTGGAATTGTTCCCTCACTATATAAAGGGTTCTTCCACTTCAAGAACCCTACCTTTGACCCTCCAAGACTACATTGTTGCTCCCTAAGCTCATAAGTGCCCGATCTCTCTCCCTAGCCAATCAAACTTGTTGATTTTCTAGGGATTGGTGGAGAAGGCCTAGATCTACACTTCCACCAAGAGAAATTTGATTCCCCCCACTAATCCCTTGCGGATCTTGTTACTCTTGGGTGTATGAGCAGCCTAGACAGTTGAGGTCACCTCGGAGCCACATTCCATTGTGGTGAAGCTCCATGGTCTTGTTGGGAGCCTCCAAGCTTTCTGTGGAGTTAGCCCCAACCTTGGTTGTAAAGGTTCGGTGGCCGCCTTCAAGAGCACCTATAGTGGAATCACGGCACCTTGCATTATGTGAGGGCATGAGGAGGCCCTAGTGGCTTATTGGGGAGCATTGTGCCTCCACACCGCTCCAACGGAGACGTACTTCCTGTCAAAGGCAAGGAACTTCGGTAACACATCCTCGTCTTCATCGGTTCCACTTGTGGTTATCTCTAACCTTTACATTGTGTATGTTATTGTTGTAAACTATTTCTTACTTGCCTTAGCGATTATAGTTGGTAGCATCATATAGGTTGGTCACCTAGTTGTCATTTTAGAGAACCTTTATGTTACTAACCCTAACTTGTTAAGTATTGTTAAAAAGTTGTAGTTGCCTATTCACCCCCCTCTAGTCAACCATATTGATCCTTTCAAGTTCCTTAGTGACGAGGGGATCAAGCATCAAAATTCAGCACCCTATCAATATTCAGCACCCTATACCCCCCAATAGAACGGTGTGGCAGAGAGGAAGAACCGGACGTTGATGGACGCAACAAGAATCATGATAGCGGAGTTCAAATCTCCGTACAACTTTTGGGCCGAAGCCATTAGGACCACATGTCATGCATCCAATCGGCTCTACCTCCGCAAAGGCTTGAACAAGACTCCATATGAGATTCTTACCAGGAACAAGCCCAATCTAAAGTACTTCTGGGTGTTCACTTGTAAGTGTTTCATACTCAAGAAAAGTGTTCATTTGTCTAAATTCGAATCTAAAGCTGAGGAGGGCATATTTGTTGGTTATGCTACAAACTCTCATGCTTACCGTGTTCTCAACAAGTCCACCGGGCTCATTGAGGAGACGTGTAACATAGAGTTTGATGAGAATAATGCCTCCCAAGTGGAGCAAAGTGGTCTTTGTGATGTAGGTGATGAAATTTCTCCTCAAGCCATAAGAAGAATGGGGATTGGTCAAATACTCCCCGTTGAGGAACCCCTTGTGGTCGAAGGAGAAGGACAATGCTCTACTCAAGTGGAGCCATCACCCTCGCTAGACCCACACGCTTCCGAAGAACAAAGTGAAGGCCCTAAACCTAATGTACAGGATCAAGGACAAGATCAACCTCATGAAGATGGTGGTGCACCAAATGATGTCCAAGATCATGCTCAAAACTCCGAGTTTGCTCAAGATCAAGTGCAACCACAAGATCAAGAGAAACTAGTGAGTAAGCTCAAGACGGTACTCAAGATGTTCAAGAAGAAACTCCTAAATTATCAAGTAGGGAAGTCTTGAAGTGTCGCGCTGCCAAGATTGCTAACAAGCTCCGGGTTCGACAACATATCTTCAAGAATGTGCTTGGTAGCTTCAACAAAGGGGTAACCACTCATCAACAATTATCAAACTTTTGTATGCATCACGCATTTGTTTCGTGTGTTGAACCCCGAAAGGTACATGATGCGCTCCATGATGAGGACTGGCTTGAAGCCATGCATGATGAACTTAGCAACTTTGAGTGCAATCAAGTTTGGGAATTAGTGCCAAGGCAAACGGAGGAACATAATGTCATTGGAACCAAATGGATCTTCAAGAACAAGTAGGATGCTAATGGTGTTGCCATTATAAACAAGGCAAGACTGGTGGCTCAAGGCTACTCCCAAGTTGAGGGTATCGACTACAGTGAAACCTTTGCTCTTGTCTCTCGTCTTGAATCTATTCACATGTTGCTTGCTTTTGCTTCTCATCATGACTTTAAATTGCAACAAATGGATGTGAAGAGTGCTTTTCCTAATGGTCCTTTAAATGAGTTGGTATATGTTAAACAACCCCCGTGATTTGAGGATCCCAAGTTCCCCACTCATGTATGCAAACTCGAGAAGGCACTCTACGACCTTAAACAAGCACCACGTGCGTGGTATGAGTACCTTACTGAGTTGTTGCAAGATCGTGGGTTTGAGATTGGGAAAATTGATCAAGGGGATTTGTTCATATGCCAACTATATGTTGATGATATTATTTTTGGTTCTCCTAGTGAATCTTTCAATGAAGAGTTTGATGCACTAATGACCGAGAAGTTTGAGATGTCTATGATGGGATAGTTCAAGTTCTTTCTCAAGTTTGAAATCAAACAAGGAAGAGAAGGAACCTTCATAAAACAAGCCAAGTACACTCAAGACATGCTCAAGAGGTTCGAGCTCAAGGACGTCAAGCCGGTCAAATTTCCCATGCCAACCAAATGCAAGCTCGACAATGATCCCAATGGTAAAGAAGTGGATCAAAAGGTATACCGCTCCATGATTGGATCCTTGCTTTACCTTTGTGCATCTAGACCAGATATCATGCTGAGTGTGGGAATTGGTGCACGGTTTCAATCCACACCAAAGGAAAGACATTATGCGGCAGTCAAACGAATCTTGTGATATTGGGATAATTAGATTTATGCCCCTAGTTGTGTCCCACTCGTCTTTTTTACCCCTAATTTCCAAAAGTCACCGGTTGTGTCCAAGTCACTTCGCTCCTCTTACGCTTTTGCCCTTTGACCGTTTGACCGTCAGTTTGAAAACTTCATAACTAATTCATACTAAATCAGGAAAATGCAAATAAGATACCAAAATGTTCGGAAAAACATCACCTATATGTTAGTGTCATTTGCATTCATGACAAAGGTGTTGTAAAGTGCCCATCCGAGTTTTAGCTCTTATGATACCACCATGAATAGTAAAATATTAAAAAAACAAAAAAATCGAAAAAAAAATGGTGGCAAAGAATGACAAATGTTTTAAGTGCTTTCCAAGTTTCATTAGCGAACGCCATTCGTGGAAGTCATGGCAAAAAAACAATTTGTTTTGTTTTTTTGCCATGACTTCCACGAATGTCGTTCATTGACGAAACTTGGCAAGCACTTAAAACATTTGTCATCGTTGATAACACTTGATGAAACATTTGTCATCGTTGATAGCACTTAAACAATGTCTTGTGAAACTAGGGGGAGTGTTGTTCTCTCAATGAGCTTTCCCTCCCTCATAATGCATAAATTGATAACGTCTTTCACATTAGCCATTGTTGATGGCACTTGTGCTTCAAAGACGAGCTGTAGTCATGATCCCAAGGATAATTCTTCGTAGTGTCATACCATTTGACTCAAACATTGGTGGCTCCGGCCATCGCCCTCTCTTCGTCACAAGATTCGGTTCTGTGTTCAAGTGCGTGCGTGTCTACTTTTATCTTCACTCGGGTTTTCCCGTGCTTTTTTTGTTCCTTGGCCAGGTTCAAAGTGTTTTCTTAAAAGGAGGGCAAAGTTTTCAGATATTTTTGTCAAAAGGGGCACACTACTACCGCTCCCAGCACGACAGTAAAATTTTACTGTCGCTGGACGAGCGGTACTATCGCTCAGCTAGCGGTAGTAAAATTTTACTACCGCTGGCCAAGCGGCACTACCGCAATGACTATGGTACTACCATGCCGCCAGGGCCACAGGCGGTTATTTTAGGGTAGGGGGCAGTTCTTTCTCCCACATACCCATACATCTCGTGGCTCTCCTCTTTTTCTCTCTCTCTTCTCTTGTGACGCTGCAGGAGGGACTCGTCGGATCTGCTTCTCCGGCCACACTCCTGCGATTCCGTTTGGTGGGATCCTCTCCTCGTGCCATGGACCTCGGTACCGCCCCTCGTTCCCTTCGCTTTTGCCTCGTTTTTGTCAAATCTAGGGTTAGGGGCATGTATGTTCGTTCTTCATATCATGGCACCATCTCTTCATACTAGGAGGGTTGAGGAGTTATTGTGTGGTAGAACTTTTCTGTGTAGGGTGCAACATGATGAGGGGCTTGAGCACCGAGTTGGCTTGCGCCCACACGCTAAGCCTTCTGCTACAGCTAAGGAGAAGTTGTTGTCGTACTATATTGTGAAGGAATCCCCATATGGTGAGGTCTCCCATGTTATGAACACATTCCTTGATGTCATGCACTGTATATTTCGCAACACACTGTTTCCGCGCGTTGTCAACAAGGACCAGGTGCATTCATACATGGTGGATATGCTTATGATGTGTCAGAAATGGCGGACTCGTTCCTCAGGACCACTTGATGTATCTCACGTAATGTGGAGCGAGCTTCACTCAACAGTTTTCCACCGTAAGGTCCCAATCTACGACCCTTATTTGTTTTACCCCATCAAGAAGAAGTGGGCGAAGGCCTTCCCAGGTATTGAGTTACATGCTCCTATGTGGATTCACCATGAGCCTATCAAGCTATGTCAGAAGAAAAAATGGGCTAAAACCACCACTACACATGTTGCTAGGGATTCTGATGAGGATGAGGCTGTAGTTGACGATGAGGCCATTCCAGAGTCATATGTGCCTTCTTCTGCCGAGTCATCGTGGGCCAAGAAGCTCACGGACCGGATGAAGACCTTGTTCTATATGCATGCGAAGGGGCAATGCATGGCGCATGTTGCTCAGAAGGAGAGCCGTCAGCGCGACAAGCTGATTCTAAGGAAGCTCGACGTGCACATCTCCAACGGGTCTGAGCAAGACATCACTCCTGAGGCTGCGTCGATGCAAAAGAACAATCTGCATTGGGCTGAGTCTGACCAGGAGTTTGTTGAGGAGACATAAGACGAGACTGATGAGGAGTCTGTGGAGGGGTCAGATGGATGAGTCCTCTCTAGTTCGAGCTACCACCTGTGTCGTAGATGTCCTCTCTGCCCTTTTTGGTGTCCCGATGCCAAAGGGGGAGAGAGTGTAGGATTTGCTTGTGTGTTTTCTGTGTTGCTTTATTTGCTGAACTTTGGTCGTTTCTGTTTTGTGTGTGAGACTATGAGACATTGTTACTTATCATATGGTGTGAGACATATGCTATCACTCCTCTATCTGTATTGTCGCATTATTATTTTAGTTTATTAGTAGCTTGTGAGTCTAACTATCATGTGCCCTTATCTTCATGCTCACATGCTATGCCTTGCTTCCATGCCTATGGTTTATTCAGTTTGTTGCAAGGAGTGCCTTGTCTATAAAATCTAGGGGGAGTACTTTTCTTTGGTTGTGTGTTGGGCAGTCCATATCCTTTTTCCAAAAGTATGCACACATCCAGGGGGAGCATGTCTCTAGTTTGTAGATTTTGGGTTTACATATGCTATTTCTATATCCTTTTGTGCAAATCTTGTATTGTCATCAATCCACCAAAAAGGGGAGATTGTTAGGGCATATTTCTCCCTAAGTGGTTTTAGTGATTGATGACAATGCATGTGCGAACTAATCGTGTGCATTGAGCATTTCAGATAATTCATGACTAGGCACAAGACTATTCGATGCCCCTCGGAGTCTTTTAAATACGGTTGCTTTCTACATTTCTCTTTGGTGGATTTGAGTCGTAGGAAAGTCGTACTATTAAGAGGGGGTCCGCATCGGAAAGGTTTGGGTGGAATCAACACGTACACATTTCTATTGCACCACTTTCCTCTGCTTCTAATGGAGCTCCAACCATGTTTTCCTCGTATGTGCAAAAGGGCGAGCGGTAGTACCGCCCTTAGGACAGTAGTAGTTTTTTAGTACCGCTCCATGGGCGGTAGTACTGCTCTCTCGGCTGTAGTAGTTTTTTACTACCGCTCCGTCAGACTTCTTGCATATGCTTTTGCCTCCGCAGTGGTAGTCCCGGTAGTATTTTCTTACTACCATGGTTGGTGAGCTGTTGGGCGGTAGTATCGCTCTTAGGAGAGGTAGTACCGCTTGGCTAGTGCAGCAAGTGGGGGGTATTTGTTGGATTGCTCCCCCCACTATATAAAGGTGTCTTCTTCCCCGAGAAGCTCACCTCTTACCTCCCCAAGCTCCATTGTTTCTCCAAAAGCTTATTCTTGCCCGATCTCTCTCCCTAGCCAATCAAACTTGTTGATTTCCTAGGGATTGCTTCAGAGGGCCTTGATCTACACTTCCACCAAGAGATATTTGATTCCCCCACTAATCCCTTGCGGATCTTGTTACTCTTGGGTGTTTAAGCACCCTAGACGGTTGAGGTCACCTCGGAGCCACATTTCATTGTGGTGAAGCTTCATGGTCTTATTGGGATCCTCCAAGCTTTGTGTGGAGATAGCCCCAACCTTGTTTGTAAAGGTTTGGTCACCGCCTTCAAGGGCACCAATAGCGGAATCACGACATCTCGCATTGTGTGAGGGCATGAGGAGAATACGATGGCCCTAGTGGCTTCTTGGGGAGCATTGTGCCTCCACACCGCTCCAATGGAGACGTACTTCTTGTCAAAGGGAAGGAACTTCGGTAACACATCCTCGTTTCCATCGGTTCCACTTGTGGTTATCTCTTACCTTTACTTTGTACTTAGTTTTGTTGTGGTGTATTCCTTGCTTGCACTTGTTGTCCTTATTGTTAGCATCATATAGGTTGCTCACCTAGTTGTTCATATAGAGTACCTTTTATTGCTAATGCTAATTTGTTAAGACAAGCTAAAAATTGGTAGTTGCCTATTCACCCCCCCCCCCTCTAGTCAACCATATCGATCCTTTCAGCTCCATGATACGTCTCCAACGTATCTATAATTTTTGATAGTTCCATGCAATTATCTTGTCAAACTTTGGATGTTTTGTATGCCTTTTATATCTTTTCTGGGACTAACTTATTAACTCAGTGCCAAGTGCGAGTTCCAGTTTTTTCCGTGTTTTTGACCCTTTTCAGAGGAGGATTTTAAACGGTGTCCCAACGGAATAAAACTTCCGAAAAGATTTTTTCCAGAACAGAAGATACGCGTCAGACTTGAGAACCAAGGCAAGGGCCAGCAGGGGACCCCACAAGCCCCCTAGGCGCGGCCAGGGGGGCCC
This sequence comes from Hordeum vulgare subsp. vulgare, assembly GCF_904849725.1. NCBI lineage: Eukaryota > Viridiplantae > Streptophyta > Magnoliopsida > Poales > Poaceae > Hordeum > Hordeum vulgare. Next base: position 143,584,978 of record NC_058522.1, read on the forward strand.
ACGCCTAGCAGGCTTGTGGGCCCCCTGTGGCACGTCTGCCCTACCTCTTCCGCCTATAAATTCAGAAATATTCCAAAACTGCGAGAGAGATCCACGAAAATACTTTTCCGCCGCCGCAAGCTTCTGTCCGCAAGATACCATCTGGGGCACGTTCTGGTGCCCTGCCGGAGGGGGGATTCGGATACGGAGGGCTTCTTCATCAACACCATGACCTCTCCGATGACGCGTGAGTAGTTCACCATAGACCTTCGGGTCCATATCTAGTAGCTAGATGGCTTCTTCTCTCTCTTGGATCTTCAATACAAAGTTCTCCATGATCTTCATGGAGATCTATCCGATGTAATCTTCTTTTGCGGTGTGTTTGTCGAGATCCGATGAATTGTGGATTTTTGATCAGATTATCTATGAATCTTATTTGAGTTCCTTCTGTTCTCTTATATGCATGATTTCATATCCTTGTAATTCTCTTTGAGTTGTGGGTTTTGTTTGGCCAACTTGATCTATGATTCTTGCAATGGGAGAAGTGCTTGGTTTTGGGTTCATACCGTGCGGTGACCTCACCCAATGACAGAAGGGGTAGCGAGGCACGCATCGTGTTGTTGCCATCAAGGCTAAAAAAATGGGGTTTCATCATTGGTTTGAGTTTATCCCTCTACATCATGTCATCTTGCTTAAAGTGTTACTATTTTTGTCATGAACTCAATACACTAGATGTGTGGAGTAATAGTAGTAGATGCAGAAAGTATCAGTCTACTTGTCTCGGACGTGATGCCTATATGTATGATCATTGCCTTAGATATCGTCAGGACTTTGCGCGGTTCTATCAATTGCTCGACAGTAATTTGTTCACCCACTGTAATATTTGCTATTTTGAGAGAAGCCTCTAGTGAACACTATGGCCCCCGGGTCTACTTCACACCATATTTTTAGCCTTACTCTTTTACTTCATTGCACTTTCCGCCTTCGGATCTCACTTTGCAATCAATCTTGAAGGGATTGACAACCCCTTTATAGCGTTGGGTGCAAGCTCTTTTGTGTTTGCGCAGGTACTCTGGACTTGACGTGATTCTCCTACTGGGTTGATACCTTGGTTCTCAAACTAAGGGAAATACTTACTGCTCCTGTGATGCATCACCCTTTCCTCTTCAAGGGAAAAACCAACGCAAGCTCAAGAGGCAGCAGAAGGATTTCTGGCGCCGTTGTCGGGGAGGATCAAGTCAAGAACTCATCCAAGTAAGTGTCGCAAACTCATCTCTTGCATTTACTTTTTTGCCTCTCGTTTTCCTCTCCCCCACTTCTGAAAAACAAAAATTTACAAAAATATTTGCCTTTTTCGTTCGCCCTTTTCGCTCGCTTGCTTATTGTTCGCTTGTGTGGGATAGTCTACCTGTCCTCATGGCTAGACCCATCACTTCGAACGATACTCCTGAGAACGAAGTTCTCAATTTCAAGCAAAATGAGGAAGAAAACTTAAAGGACGCTTGGTATAGGATTTCAATGCTCAAAGTAGATCTACTCGTAAGCAATCTACTACCGTCCTGATTTGCAGTTTTTATGTGGGTATTTCTCCTTGGAATAGGTATATTCTTGACACCATCGTAGGCGGAAATTTCTTGGGTAGCCATACAGTTGATTTTACGGAGCAGTAATAAATTTGCTAGGCTCACCCCCACTCATGGTTAATGGAACTACCTTAACTCTGGAACATGTGATGCGTAGGCTGGACGTCATTGAAAATAAAGTTGCTATGATCGAACTCATTGAGAATTTGGATAAAAAGATCCACAATCAAATCCCTCAGTACGGATCCAAGGTGGGAATGGCTTTGAAAAATTTAAAGGAGAAGGAATCCATAGTTAACGAAAAACTAGGTCATGATTCCGCCAGGATTGGCAAACTAGAGGATGTTATAACCAACTTGGGTTCCGCTTTTGCCGCTGTGCAGAATGCTCCAAACTTTGCCCAGAATAAGGCCACCAAGTCTGTTTTTGTTCCTAAAAATAGTGGTGAATCATCTAGTAAGAGAGATGAAGACCTTAAGATGATGAGTGATCACGCTACTTATGGTTTGAGCACCAAAGACGACGATACGTGATTCTATCGCTTTATGCCTAGCTAAGGGCGTTAAACAATAGCACTTGTTGGAGGCAACCCAATGAATTTATCTTTTTCTTTCTGTTTTGTTGCGTCCATGCCATCATAATTATGTTATGATAGTGTCTTTTGTGTTTCTTTTTGTGTTTCAGCCAAGCAAAACCTTTATGACTAGTCTTGATGATGGTTGTTTGATCCTGCTTGAAAAAGATAGAAACTTTTCGCTCACGAGATTATTTTTCATTTTTAGTTAGAAAGAGCGTTTGAGTTGATTCTTTTTGCTTCTGGTTGATATGCCTTTTTACCAGGCAGTCGTCATTATTCAGATTTTTTGAGGTACCAGAAGTATACGAAGTATACAAATTGCTACAGACTGGTCTGTTTTTGACAGATTCTGTTTTTGTTGAGTTGGTTGCTTGTTTTGATGAAACTATGGATAGTATCGGGGGGTACTAGCCATGGAAAAGTGAGAATACAGTAATCTAACACCAATATAAATAGAAATCAAGATTGCTACACTACCTAAAGAGGTGGTAGTTTACTTTCTTGTGCTAATGATATCACGAGTTTCTGTTTAAGTTTTGTGTTGTGAAGCTTTCAAGTTTTGGGTGATGTTCTCATGAACAAAGGGATAAAGAGTGGAAAGATCTCAAGCTTGGGGATGACCAAGGCATCCCAAGCCAAATTCAAGGACACCAAAAAGCCTAAGCTTGGGGATGCCCCGGGAAGGCATCCCCTTTTTCGTCTTCAATCCATCGGTAACATTACTTGGAGCTATATTTTTATTCACCGCATGATATGTGTTTTGCTTGGAGCGTCTTGTATCGTAGGATTCTTTTCTTTTTGTTGTGTCACAATCATCCTTGCTGTACGCCTTTTGAGAGAGACATGCACTCATCGTGAATTTGCTAGAATGCTCATCGTGCTTCACTTATATCTTTTGAGCTAGATAATTTTGCTCTATGTGCTTCACTTAGATCTTTTAGAGCACGGCGGTGCGTGACTTTGTAGTTGGTTTGTGCTATGAAAGTAGTCCCAAAGGTTATAGGTACCCAAAGAGGATACAAAAACTTCCATCTTCATGTGCGCTGAGTAGAAAGAGAAGTTTGATTCCTCTCAATTAGTTTTGAGACGTGGATTTGGTAATATTAAGAGTTATGTTACTAGGGTGTTGTGAATCTACAAATACTTGTGTTGAAGTTAGTGATTCCCGTAACATGCACGTATGGTGAACCACTATGTTAGGAAGTCGGAGCATGATTGATCTATTGATTGTCATTGATACGTCTCCGTCGTATCTACTTTTCCGAACTCTTTTGCCCTTGTTTTGGACTTTAATTTGCATGATTTGAATGGAACTAACCCGGACTAACGTTGTTTTCAGCAGAATTGCCAAGGTGTTGTTTTTCTGTAGAAATAAAAGTTCTCGGAATGTCCTGAAAATTTACAGATAATTTTTCTGGAATGAAAGAAAAATACCTGCGGAAAGATCCACCGGAGCAGGTGCACCGGTGGGCCACAAGCCCACAGGCCGCGGCCACCCCCTAGGCCACGTCGTGAGGGCTTGTGGGGCCCACATGGCACCACCGCCCCCAAACTCAGCTCTATATCTTCTGTCTCGTCCGAAAAAAATCAGAAAGAAAAGGTTTCATCGCATTTTACGATACGAAGGCGCCGCCACCTCCTGTTCTTCATCTGGAGGGCAGATCTGGAGTCTGTTCGGGGCTCCGGAGAGGGGAAATCGTCGCCATCGTCACCATCAACCTTCCTCCATCAACAATTCCATGATTCTCTTCACCGTTCTTGAGTAATCTCATCGTAGGCTTCCTAGACGGTGATGAGTTGGATGAGATCTATCATGTAATCGAGTTAGTTTTGACGGGGATTGATCCCTAGTATCCACTGTGTTCTAGATTGATGTTGCTACTACTTTGCCATGCTTAATGCTTGTCACTAGGGCCCGAGTGCCATGATTTCAGATCTGAACCTATTATGTTGTCGCCAATATATGTGTGTTTTATATCCTATCTTGCAAGTTGTAGTCACCTACTATGTGTTATGACCCGGCAACCCCGGAGTGACAATAGCCGGAACCACTCCCGGAGATGAACATAGTATGAGGCGTTCATGTATTCACCAAGCGTTAATGTATTGGTCCGGTTCTTTATTAAAAGGAGAACCTTAATATCTCGTAGTTTCCATTAGGACCCCGCTGCCACGGGAGGGATGGACAATAGATGTCATGCAAGTTCTTTTTCCTAAGCACGTATGACTACATACGGAATACATGCCTACATTAGATTGACGAACGGGAGCTAGTTACTTATCTGTCCGTGTTATAGCTGTTACATGATGAATCACATCCGTCATACTCATCCATCAACGATCCACTGCCTACGAGTCTTTTACTACTGGTCCTTGCTACGTTACTTTGTCTAGGCTTGTCCCTTGCTACAAAAGGGATTGGGCCACTTTCCTACTACTGTTGCTACTGCTGTTACTCTGCTGCTTCTACTACTGAAGTAGAACCTGCTACTATGCCTGAATTGCCTGTTATGCCGGATACGCGCTATGTTATGGAGGGAGAGATAGCTCAGGACTTTCTTGCATGTAAGGATAGCTATGATGTTGAGAAACTACTGCGCAAGTGGAAAGAAAAATCTCTGAGCGCTAGGATGAAATACGACCCGAAGTTTGCCACTTCGCCTATCTTTGTGACCGATAAGGATTATGAATTCTCTGTCGACCCTGAGTTAATCACTCTAGTCGAATCTGATCCTTTTCACGGTTATGAGTCTGAAACGGTTGTAGCCCATCTTACCAAACTGCACGATATAGCCACCCTATTCACTAGTGAGGAAAAGTTCCGCCACTACTATATCCTCAAGTTGTTTCCTTTCTCGCTAAAGGATGATGCTAAGACCTGGTTCACTTCTCTTGCTCCTCGTTGTGTGCGTAGCCCCCAGGATATGGTCTACTACTTTTCTGAAAAATGTTTCTCTGCCCATAAGAAGCAAGCTGCCTTGCAGGAAATATACAACTTTGCTCAACTCCAAGAAGAGAGTCTTCCACAAGCTTGGGGAGGCTCGTCCAGCTACAAAATGCTTTGCCTGATCACCCTCTTGAGAAGAATGAAATACTTGATATCTTCTATAATGGACTTACCGATGCTTCCAAAGACCACCTAGATAGTTGTGCTGGTAGTGTTTTTAGGGAACGAACCGTAGAACAAGCTGAGATTCTACTGAATAACATCTTATGCAATGAGAATGCTTGGACTATTCCTGGATCACCTCCTAAGCCAACTCCGAGGAAAAGAGGTATTCTATTCCTCAGTCCTGAAGATATGCAAGAAGCCAAGAAATCTATGCGAGAGAAAGGCATTAAATCTGAAGATGTAAAAAATCTACCACCTATCGAAGAGATCCATGGTCTTGATAACCCGATACAGGTAGTAGGGGTAAATTCTATTCGTAGATTCAGTGAGAGTGATATTCCTTTTGATAAACCTGCTAGCTTATGCTTGGATGAATTTGATAACTTTGTTGCCAAACAACAGAGTTTCAATGATTATGTTAGCAGACAACTGGAACAAAATGCTCGTATGCTTAGTCATTTAAGTGCTTGTGTGGACAGAAATGTCAATGATCTTAAGCTCTTGAGTAAACATGCCTCTATGGTTACTACCCAGGTAGAACAAGTACTTAAAGCTCAGAATGACTTGCTCAATGAGTTGAATGACAATTTCGTTAGAGTCGTCACTAGAGGCGGTAGAATGAACGAGGAACCTTTGTATCCTGAGGGTCATCCTAAGAGAATTGAACAAGATTCTCAAGGAGTTAGCACTGATGCACCTAGTCATCCTAGAAAGAAGAAGAGAGATGATAGGAACTTGCACGCTAGCAACCCTAATGTTGTTACACCTGAGAGTCCAAACGATGCTGAAACACAATCTGGTGATGAACATGAACCTAATGATAATATCAATAGTGATGTTCATGAAGATGCTCAACCTAGCAATGATAAGGATGTGGAGATTGAACCTAGTGTTGTTCTTGATAACCCACAACCTAAGAATAAGAGATATGATAAGAACGACTTCGCTGCTAGGAAGCATGGTAAAGAAAGGGAACCATGGGTTCAGAAACCAATGCCCTTTCCTCCCAAACCATCCAATAAAAAGGATGATGAAGATTTTGAGCGATTTGTTGAAATGATTAGACCTGTCTTTCTACAAATGTGTTTGACAGATATGCTCAAAATGTCTCTGTATGCTAAGTACATGAAGGATATTGTGACTAATAAAAGGAGGATACCTGGGGTTGATATTTCCACCATGCTTGCTAATTATACCTTCAAGGGTGGAACTCCTAAGAAACTAGGTGATCCCGGAGTGCCCACTATACCTTGCCCATTAAAGGAAACTACGTTAGAACTGTTTTATGCGACCTTGGAGCCGGTGTCAGTGTTATGCCTCTCTCTCTCTTTATCGTAGGCTTGAACTGGAAAAGTTGAAACCCACTGAAATCTCTCTGCAAATGGCTGACAAATCAACCGCTTTCCCTATCGGCATTTGCGAGGATGTGCCTGTTGTGGTTGCTAACGTTACTATCTTAACAGACTTTGTTATCCTGGATATTCTCGAGGATGATGCCATGGCGGTCATCCTTGGAAGACCCTTTCTAAACACCGCAGGGGCTGTTATAGATTGCAACAAAGGCAATGTCACTTTCCATGTCAACGGTAATGAGCATACGGTGCACTTTCCGAAGAAACAATATCGAGTACATTGCATCAATGCTATTGAAAAAACTTCATCCATTCTTATTGGGAGCTTTGAATGCCCTATTCCTCGTGTCAAGATGAAGTATGATTTGCTTGTTGGGGAAATACACATACCCATTGAGGTTACCTAGTGACTATTTGTAAATTCTCCGTTCTCTTTTATGATTCGAAAAGGTTTGTCGAGGAGACTTGATCAACCTCATTGACGGATTTTCTTTCGATGACCATGAGATGGATGAATCGAGGAGTCACAAACCTCTGTACCAAGCTTTCACTTTAGGTTGCTTAGAAGAAAAATGATAGGTTTAGTTTAGTTTTCCCTGTTTTCTGTCTTAGCGTCCCATGGAAAAGTACCCCGAAAATAAAAGTTCTCCGAACGTCCTGAAAATCAAGTATGATTTTTTTCTGGAATTTTTGAAAAATACTGAGACGAAGAGCTTGTCTGGGGGCTGCACCAGTGGGCTACAAGCCCTTGAGGCGCGTGCACCCCCGTGGCCGCACAACCCAGGCTTGTGGGGCCCACAGGCACCCCCTCCACTCATTATTGCTCTCATCTCATTCTCCTACCTCCAGAAAAAATCATTTCGCAACTCAAACCCGTGTTCTTGCTCCTCTTGCTGGGATTTTCGATCTCTTTGCTCAAATCACCATTCTCCGAACTATTTTGGGGAAATTACTCCTTGGTAAGTGACTCCTCCATTGGTCCAATTAGTTTTTGCTCTAGTGCATTATACTCAGCGTATTTTTGTTGCCTTGGTGACCATGTTCTTGAGATTTGCATGCTAATTTTAGCTGGTCCCAAGTAGTTTTGATGCGTAATATGGCCTCTAGGCATTTGTGGGAGTAGTTGCTACTAGTTTAGTTGAGCCTTGTTCACTTTTTCCTTTGGGTCACTGAAAATTTCGGAAAGGAAGATGTTTAGGAGAAACTTTCATGGTGGTTCCTCAAGCAAGAGAGGTCCCCGTCTTGCAACTCGGGAGCCTGATCCTTACCAACCAAGGGACACGCAGGTACAACCATGTGAATGGCCTTCTGATAAATTTATGATTGAGGCAGGTTTCAAAGATGAGTTTGATGCACTTATTCACAACGTCGGACTCGAAGAATTCATCTCGGATAAATGTGAACAGTATGTTGCTCTCACTGCATCTTTTGTTCGTAGATTCAAATTTTCAGCTGGCCGTGAGACATCGGTACTGTTTGATCTCTATGATAAATCGTATACCATGGATTTAGAGGATTTCAATAGAATTTGCAAAATACCTATTTGGGGTAGCCTCAATGATCCTCCTAAATCTTCGGTTAGAGATTTTTGCTCCGGTATTACTGTTGGAGAAAGTAAAGACATTACGTAAGCTACCATGGGGAGTATTCATTTTCCTGCCTTGCATTACTTTCCCTTCTTCATAGGCAGATGCATTAATGGCAAGATTGAGCATTGTCACCTCTGCGCATCCGACCTTAGTATCCTTAAGAGCGCAGTAACGGGTGATAAAAGTTTCAACATGGGAGCTATAATAGCAAGGAGGCTGATCAGAATGCTAATGAAGGGGATTTCTTTGGTGGGATCTATGCCACTCGCATAGCAAATTTTCTTGGAGTACCCATCCGCGAAGGAGATCCCCCGCTCCATACAACTTTCCTTGACCGCGTCGCTTTGACACGCTACCAGTTCCTTCAGAGGGATGACGAATCCCTCTATACCGAGTGATATTTAACCGGCAACGTGTTTTCCATATTACCCTTCCTGCTCCTGCCTTCTTTGACTTTCAGGTAAAACGGAGATATTACATAACCAGAGGAGAGGCAGAGGAGTATAAGAGGGAGGCAAAGGTTGCTCGTCTCCGTGAGGCAGCTATTCAGGCAGTGGCTGCAGCGCTCCCGTACAACCCCCATTATGATTTTGGGTTTCTCCAGGACTATCCTTGGGACTAGACCAACTTAGGCCAAAAGCCTAAGCTTGGGGGAGTACGTGTTCTCGCCGACTTTACATTCTTGCTTATGCTTTCACTTTGTTAGCCGGTGTTCACACTTTGCCACTGTATCATCCATGCTAGTTTATTTTCTTTTTCTCTTTTCTTTTCGTGTGTCTGTCTAGTTTGAGAAAACCCAAAAAGATTTTCTTTTTCTTCTTTTGCTTGTTGGGAGCTTTCCCGTGTAAATAGTTTTCTTTTTCTTTGGGTCAAGGTAGAAGATATTGGTTACAATGTTTAGTGGCTCTTGCATGCATACCTATTTAGCTTTCAAAGAGCCATATTACCTTGTCTTCTCCTTTGTGTTTGACTGCAGATTCCAGCTTTAGTACAATGCACGAGCACTCTTATTATTGTTCACATCGTTCAGTCGTGCAAGTGAAATGCAATAATGACGACATATGATGAAGTGACTGAGCCTGGAAAAGCTGGTATGAACTCAATCTATTTTGTTTTTGTAAATATGACTAGCTCATCATGCCTGATTCAGCTTTGTTGTGAAAGAAACATGTTTGCAATGACAACTTAGAGATCATAGTTGCTTATGCCATGCTTACTTAGCTAGGAGTTTATAATGGTTTGTCTTGGATGCCCACATGAATGTTGAGATGACTGTGTTGTAGTATGATAGGATGGTATCCTCCTTTGAATGATTCAAGTGGCTTGACTTGGTGCATGTTCATGCATGTACTTGAAAAAAAATCAACATAGCCTCTATGATGTTCATGTTCATGGTGATTTATGTCCTACTCATGCTTGCACTCAATGCTAGTTAATCTCAATGCATTTTGATGACTGTTGTCACTCTCTAGTTGGTCGCTTCCCAGTCTTTTGCTAGCCTTCACTTGTACTAAGCGGGAATACTGCTTGTGCATCCACCTCCATAAACCCAAAGCTGTGCCATGTGAGTCCACCATACCTACCTATATGCGGTATCTACCTGCCGTTCCAAGTAAATTTGCATGTGCCACTCTCTAAACCTTCAAGAAATAATCTGTTTTGCATGCCCGAACTGCTCATGTGGTGCACGGGCTATTGGTATCTTCCATGCTAGGCGTGTTATCCTCGATATGTGTTTATTCACTATCATTCACGAGAAAGGGGCCGGTAATTGGAATTCCCAGTTCCATGCTCAAATCGAAAAGATAATTGCAAACAAAACTCCCCAGGATTGATGTTGGTATGGACAGTACCCGAGGATTCGGCTAGCCGTGGAGTGTGATTGATTGGTGGTGGGGGAGTCAAAACTTTACTTTTTTGTTTGGGAACCGCCTATAGCATGTGTAGCGTGGAAGATGTTGAGAACACTTAGTCATTGCGTTGACAATGAAAGCATGCCACCCAAAATTATTATCTCTGTTTTCAAACATTGAGATCTGGCACCTCTGCAAATCAATGCTTCCCTCTGTGAAGGGTCTGTCTATTTATGTTCCTGTTGAGTCATCCTCCTCTTACAAAGGCACCAATTAGAGAGCACCTCTGTCATTTTTATGCTTTGCTTTTAACTGTGTTGAGTATGACTGTAACTGGATCTTCATTGCCTTGAATTACAATGTTTAGTCATCCCTTGGTCTTTGAAGGTGCTCTGCATTTATGTTTTGCGGTCTCAGAAAGAGCTAGCGACATACCATCTGTTCGTACTGCTTCATGTTTTTTGATTGAAGTGTTGACATTTGAGGCTTATTATCATTTGCTCGCTAGTTGATTATGCCATTGATATGAGTTTACCGTGAGACCTAGATGTCATTTGCTTTTGTGGTTTGCTTGTGATCTTGCTGAAATTCTGGTTATGAGTTAGACATAGTTGCAACAACAAGATCAAACAGAGTTCGTCAAAGTTTTTCTTTTCTCTCTTTCAGTTTTCAACTGAATTGCTTGAGGACAAGCAAGGATTTAAGCTTGGGGGAGTTGATACGTCTCCGTCGTATCTACTTTTCCGAACTCTTTTGCCCTTGTTTTGGACTCTAATTTGCATGATTTGAATGGAACTAACCCGGACTAACGCTGTTTTCAGCAGAATTGCCATGGTGTTGTTTTTGTGCAGAAATATAAGTTCTCGGAATGTCCTGAAAACTTAGGAGAATTTTTCTGGAATAAAAAAAGAATACCTGCGCAAAGATCCACCGGAGGAGGTGGACCAGTGGGCCACAAGCCCACAGGCCGCGGCCATCCCCCTAGGCCGCACCGTGAGGGCTTGTGGGGCCCACGTGGCACCACGGCCCCCAAACTCAGCTCTATATCTTCCATATCGCCCAGAAAAAAATCAGAGAGAAAAGGTTTCGTCGCGTTTTATGATACGGAGGCGCCGCCACCTCCTGTTCTTCATCTCGAGGGAAGATCTGGAGTCCGTTCGGGGCTCTGGAGAGGGGAAATCGTCGCCATCGTCATCATCAACCTTCCTCCATCGACAATTCCATGATGCTCTTCACCGTTCGTGAGTATTCTCATCGTAGGCTTGCTAGATGGTGATGAATTGGCTGAGATCTATCATGTAATTGAGTTAGTTTTGACGGGGATTGATCCCTAGTATCCATTGTGTTCTAGATTGATATTGCTACTACTTTGCCATGCTTAATGCTTGTCACTAGGGCCCGAGTGCCATGATTTCAGATCTGAACCTATTATGTTGTCGCCAATATATGTGTGTTTTAGATCCTATCTTGCAAGTTGTAGTCACCTACTATGTGTTATGACCCGGCAACCTCGGAGTGACAATAGCCGAAACCACTCCCGGAGATGACCATAGTATGAGGAGTTCATGTATTCACCAAGCGTTAATGTGTTGGTCCGGTTCTTTACTAAAAGGTGAACCTTAATATCCCATAGTTTCCATTAGGACCCCGCTGCCACGGGAGGGATGGACAATAGATGTCATGCAAGTTCTTTTCCCTAAGCACGTATGACTACATACGGAATACATGCCTACATTAGATTGACGGACGGGAGCTAGTTACTTATCTCTCAGTGTGTCACGCCCAAGATGCGACCCTATCCTCAATTTGGCACGAAGGCCTCGTCAGGGATAGAAGCGCATCTCGTCGTGTCGCAAGAATAGATATCGTTACAAGTACATGTACTGAAAAGAAGAGATATATATATATATATAATTGGCTTACACTTGCCACAAGCTACATCAGAGTCACATCAGTACATTACATATTCATCAAGAGTAAGAGCAGGGTCCGACTACGGACGAAAATAAACGACAAAAGAAGAACGAAGTCCATCCTTGCTATCCCAGGCTGCCGGCCTGGAACCCATCCTAGATCGATGAAGAAGAAGAAGAAGAAGCAACTCCAAATGAACAATCAACGCGCTCGCGTCAAGTAACCTTTACCTGTACCTGCAACTGGTGTTGTAGTAATTTGTGAGCCACAGGGGACTCAGCAATCTCATTTCCAAAGGTATCAAGACTAGCAAAGCTTAATGGGTGAGGCATGGTTAAGTGGTGAGGTTGCAGCAGCGGCTAAGCATATATATATGGTGGCTAACTTACGAGTACAAGTAATAAGAGGGGGAAGATCTACGCATAACGAATGTGTCTACTGATGATCAAATGAATGATCCTGAACACCTACCTACGTCAGACATAACCCCACCGTGTCCTCGATCGGAGAAGGAACTCACGAAAGAGACAGTCACGGTTACGCACACAGTTGGCAAGTTTTAATTAAGTTAACTTCAAGTTATCTAGAACCAGTGTTAAACAAAGCTTCCACGTTGCCACATAACCGCGGGCACGGCTTTCCGAAAAGATTTAACCCTGCACGGGTGCTCCAACTAGTCCATCACAAATTACCACAAGCCGCATGGAAATCCTCAATCACGAAGCTCGCAATCTCGTCGGATTCCCTAGTGGAAAACCTCAACTCTGAGATTACCCAAAGCATCACCGGAATCCCGATGCACAAGATATCTCGTCAAAGGTAAAACTAATCCAGCAAGGCCACCGGGCGTGTCGACGAACCCGATAGGAGCCGCGTATCTCGTTCTCAGGACACACCGTCTATGCAAAGTGGACGGGAACCAAACCTCGAGTTGCCCCGTGGTGGCACCGCCGACTGCTAGGTGGGTGGACCAACACTCATGAGGAGCACTAGCCCGGGGGTTGATTAAATTTCCTGAGGTTAATTACTCCCTATGCTGTTCATTAGTTATTAGGCAAATGTAGTACCAAAGTTGGGCCCTGCCAGACCAGCTTTAATCTAAAACGAATTATCAAGGGGGTCCCCATAACAACCCCAATCGTGTTAGGAGCGCTCGTTTATGGAACATAACACCGGTAGCCGAAACTAAGGGGGCAAAGGTGGAACAAAACACCAGGATAGAAAGGCCGAGCCTTCCACCTTTTACCAAGTATATAGGTGCATTAAATTAAATAGCATTAATATGGTGATATGACAAGGAACCCATGTTATCACATGGAAGCAGCTACACCCGCAACTAGCAACGCTAACAACAAGGTTAAGAAAGCAGTAACATAGACAATCAGTGGTTTGCTAGGTTGAACAGGTTGAAGGTTTCATGGCATTGTTGAGAGGCTGATATTTAACAAGTGGTAGGCAACGAGACATAAACGATAGAAGCGATAAACTAGCATGGCAATGATAGTAATGGTATCTAGGGAAATGGTCATCTTGCCTGAGATCCCGCTGAGAAGAAGAATGACTCCGAGAAGTCGATGAACCAACGTAGTTGAACGGGTCCTCACATTCCAACACGCTTGCGGAAGTCTATCGAGACGGAGCAAACCAAAAACAAACATCAACACAGATATTCACCACACGATGCACAACATGATGCATACCCTAATATGATGCATGATCAGTTCATCGATGCACGGGATGGCATGGCAATTCACCTCACGCAAACACTACACATTAAGTGAAGCTCGATATGCAACGATTTGCATATCGACGAAACTCCACGATTAATTATTTAATTCACTCCTGATTATTTACACCGCAATATTTAATTCTTGTTAACATGGCAAGGGTGTAGCGATGATCCTACATGGCATCCTAGACGGTTAACACGCGGAGCAAAGAACGGAGCTACGGCACAAGAACATGCAACACAAGATTATATGCCATGAATGCGTTATGCATGCAAGTTCAACCACGACAAGAAGGGAGAGAAGCAGGTGTCGCCACACCGAGCGAAAGGGGAACTATGTCGGCAAGACGGAAACGATGCCACGGCAACGTACCTATCCCGATACTCAACGAGATATCGGTGCCACGATCTAGAAGCGTGTGCGGGAACGTTAAATAAAGATGGTGTGATCCCATATCTCGGGTTCCCATGTGTCGAGGCACGACGAAAGAAGACAACGTGCAACGGGCAACATACGGTGCAACATACATTCAACTCATACAACACATTCATTCGTTACACGACACGTCTCATCGGTATACCTTTGAAGCATGTGATTCGAAGCGGATCGGTTCGTAGCGGACGTCGTGGAAGTCGTGGTCGTCGTGGAAGTAGTCGTACATGGTCTCGTCGACAGTAGTCGTTCTCTCGGCGTCGGTAGACGATCTTTGGTGTCGGGAGTCGAACACGGTTTCCGGGGGTCGTCGAGGACGTCGTGGTGCTCGGCGAATTTGTCGATGACTCACGATGGCGGGGATGGTGCACGCGGCAACGGCAAGCGACAACAACACGGCTAGCGAAAGCAGACAACCGCCAGCAACTAGCAACTAGCCTAGCAACAGCATCTAACAACAACTAGCAGCAACTACATCGGCAACATGCACAGCAACCTGACAGCAGCAAGCAACAAGTATCTGCAGCAGCAGCAAGCTGCAAAGCAGGCAAATAGCAACAACAGCTATTAGCTAGCAAGCAGCAGCAAAACCTACCTAGCAGCAGCAACCTACAACAGCGGTTACCAACTACCAAGCTAGCAACAATAGCTAGCTACAGCATCAAAGCAACAGCAACAACAACCTGCAACTACGGCCAGCAACAGCAAGCAGACACAAATAGCAGCAAGCAACGGCAGCTAGCACGCCACGGTACAACAGCAACAACAAACTTGACAGCAGCAGCAGCAAAACGGCACACCAACAGCATTAGGCAGCAGCAACAAAATGCAACAGCAGGGCAGCAATCAGCAAGAGCAACAACAGGCAAGCGGCACTGCTCGGCAGCAACAAAAAGCAGCAGCGGCATAGCATGCAGCGGCACAGCATGCAGCAGTTTCGCACAGCAACAGCAGCAGCAGGCAGTGACTCAAGCAACAACAGCAGGCGCAACAGCAAAAACGCAGCAGCGGCAGGCAGGGGAACGGCGGCGCGGCGCTGCCGGAGGGCGCAGGCGGGCGAGGTCGAGGAGCAGCTGAGGCCGGCGACGCGGGGGACCTCCGGTGACATCCGGCAGGGGGGCCCTCCTTGCGCAGGCGGTGGGTGGCCATGGCGGCGGCCGTGCGAGCTCGCGAGGGCCGAGGCCGAGGAGAGCACGGCGGGTGGCGCGCGGGAGTCGGTGCAGACGGGCATGGCGGCCAGCTGCTGCGGGGCCTGGTGGCGCAGAGGAAAGGGCGAGGCAGGAACTTGCACGCGGGGCAGAGGGGATCGAACGGGGAGGGGCGAGGTCGCGAGGGAGACGAGGAGAGGACAATGATGCTCGGGAGGAAAGGGATCGAGCCGAGCGAGGCTCCTGCTCGCTAGGGTAGCGGGGTTAGGTGGCCTGACCTGGACCTGGGAAGGCCTTAGCCGGTTGGGCTCCTCCCCCTATTGTTTTTTAACATTTTAAACAGGAAAACTTAAACAAAGAAAACTTTTTAACAAACTAAAATAATAAAAAAATGCCTTTGCTCCTTTGAAAAAAAATTAAACCCCAACTATATAAAAAAAGATTGGGCGTTTTTAAAGAAGTAAAAATAAAACCCTTTTTAAGAATAACATAAAACCCTTTTATTTAAAGAATAAAATAAAAACCCTTTAAAAGAGAAAAGAAAAAGAGAGGGTTTTTAAAATAACTCACAAGGAGAAATAAAATTAAACCCAAGGGTTGCCCCCACATTTAATAAAAGGATTTTTAAAAGAAGACGCTTTTTTTGGAAGGGTTAAAACGGAAACTTTAGCAAACCGCAAAAACGAAATAAGAAGGGAGAGGGGGAACTACTATCGCACTACGACTCGGTGATCACTCGAAGCACAACACTCAATACACCACACGAGACAATCGATGCAAGATGCCATGCATGATGCGACGATGCAAAATAAATGACGATGCAACAAATAAAACTAATCACACGACGGAAACCGAAATAAAAAAGGGGGAATCTTCTGGGCGTCGGTCTCGGGCTGCCACAACTCTCCTACACTACAAGAGGATCTCGCCCTGAGATCCAAGAATGAAAGGGGGGAGAGGATGAGGAAGAACAAGAGGTAAAAACTTAGTCGCTTCTTTGACAAACGAGTGAAACCAACGATCCTTGAAGGTTGCAACGAGATGAGGAATGATATGGGAAAGAAGCAAGAATTCACAGAAAATTTCGGCAGCACTTCGGTAGGAAAATGGGACAAAAAATTCGATAAGAAGAGAGAAATAGACAATATTCACAACCAACAACTAGATAGAACAAGGGAACGCCATGATCTTGATAGAACAACATGATAGTCCCAAAAGAGCGACATCACAATGCCTCCGGAACAATAGAATAGGAACTAGCTCAAGCGGAAGAAGATAATGAAGAAAAGAATGACAACTATCATCACAATAGAATTGAAGGGCCTCCGGACAGAGAATAGACGTAGTAGTTGGAAAACCAACAACGAAAATAACAAGATAGTAGTGGGCTTAAGAAAATCCTCTCAACATCTATGAGGTGACAACCAACCACTAAAGAAACAAGGATAGATTGGGAGCAACAAGATAGAACAATTTTTTACACCAAGAGGGTGCATTGAGAACTAGGATTAATGACAAGCGCCATGATAGCATAATCCGTAGGAAAAGGTTTAGGTGAAGTCCAAACCAAGATAGCTCAATGAAGAAATCATGGGTTGAAATATCTCATGATCAAAGAATCGGTGGATTTAATTATCTCATTCTTGAAAGGAAATCTCTTCGAGGCTCCTACACTAACAAGAAGGCTATAATACCACCTCAAAGGATAAAGGAAGAACAATTGCACATATAAATGCAAGAGAAAGGATACTTGAGGTTCTCCAACAAGAATCTTGAAGAACACTTTGAGAAAAAATCACATCCTTGAAGAACCAACATGACGAGCCTCCGTAACAAAAGGATGAAGCAAAGATAAGAAGGTAGAAAAGAATAAGATTATGACCTTGCGAAGATTTAGATGGAGCCTCACAAGAGATACTTGATAGAACTTGGAACTCCGGAAAAGAAAGATAAGAACACTTGAGAAAAGAATTGATATCGAGAGCCACTCCAGACGAAGAATTGAAATCATTTGATGAAACAAGAATAAGAATTATTTTATGCTTATCCTTCACCAAATTAAATTGATGACAAGCAACGGATCTCGCATCCAACTTATTCTTCTGAAAAGATTGAGGAGAGATATGAGCACAAACTAGAAGAATTGTTGCAAGAAACACCGGTGAGAATTGAAATAAATGAGGCAACCATCAATGAATGGAAAAAACATGAGAAAGAAGGGATCATGAGCCACCTGAGAGAAAACTATAACAAGGCACCGGAAAAACCCGAGAGACGAACGAAGAGACAACAATTGAGAAGAATTGAGGATGAAAGCTGAAAGCTGAGAACGAAGAATCTTCTAACATGATGGCCTTCGGAGGAACGAGAATGAAAATACAGAAATGCACCGGATATCAAGAAAGGGATTACTCATGACTGACAACAATTAAGATTATGACACAAAGCTGAAATGACGAATCTTCAAAAGAATGAACCAAAATAGAGAGAAACACTCCTTCGGATAGCAAGCTAAGAATGAGGAGGAGAACACCACCAAGAATTAATGAGACACTCCAGAATAAAGAAGAATGCAAGGTTGAGCCAAATATGAGAATTAATTCAAATAGATCTTGAAGAAGGAATATGACTGATGAAATTCATACTTACGTCATAGTTGAAAAGAATTAAAGATCTCCAAAAGATTAGAAGAGACATATAAGATCCTGGGAAAAACCTGTGGGTTATGGGCCCACTCAAAGAAATCACCGTTGACAAGATTGCTTAGAAGAGGGATATTGCACCGGTACAAATGAAAACTAGATGAGGTTGAGAACCTTGAAATAATGAAAGATCCGAAACAAGAAACTCTGAGATATCTTTAACGCACCGGATGAAAAGAGAGGAATGAATAACCAAGATAGGCTCAAAGAATCTCCAACATGAAAGAGAATTACAAGGATAATTAGGATATGATGAACACGGATAGCTGAATTAAATTCACCGGAAAAGATGACAAGAATGAATAAAGATGAACACGAAGCTCGTGAGAATCTTCACAATGAATCACCGGCTACAAAAAGGAAGAAGAGATAGCGGAAGCATCACTGAATAAGAAGGCACTTGGATGAAATCCAAACACTGAAGAAAAGGGCAGGAGGGCGAGGAAAAACAAAGACAACTTGAGACAGATGAGACAAACTCCGGAAAGAATTGAGAGAATGATCTGCAAAAATTGGAGAGGGTTGAATTCAGTTGCAGAGAAGCACACCGGTTGAATGGAATTGATACGATGACTCCGGTTTAAAAGGAATTGACATGACAATCGATAAAGCAAAAGAATTAATACTCTCATAAAAATATGAGAACACCTCTTAGAAAAGATTTGAAATCACCACTTGACATCAAAGCAACACAAATTTGTTGGAAGATCGTCCTATAAGTAACTACTTGAATTCCCACCTATGAATTCCCGAAATAACTGGTCATGCAAGCTGGTACACGGATACAAGGAGTAATATCACACAACTCATATA
This sequence comes from Hordeum vulgare subsp. vulgare, assembly GCF_904849725.1. NCBI lineage: Eukaryota > Viridiplantae > Streptophyta > Magnoliopsida > Poales > Poaceae > Hordeum > Hordeum vulgare. Next base: position 143,603,762 of record NC_058522.1, read on the forward strand.
CTAACCCGTCACCTGTATCACATCCGTCAACACACAACCAGAATCTCGGACCTTCATCTACAACAGACCCTCGTGATCACAACGATACAAAGTATGGCAGTACTCCCGAACAATCTGCACCAGTACTGGGGACATCGGGGTTATCTCGCCACTACTAGTATTGAAGCAATTACGAACATCCTTTGTTCTTAGATACTAAGGAATCTGAATGATAACGATGTGCTCAAGAATCCCCTCGAGCTCAACTCCCCTGAAACTCAAAGCAGATAGGAGGCACCAAGACAAAACTCCGTCACATCGGCATCATATAGATTCCAAAAATATCCGCGTGATCCTAAATTTTTTTTGAGTGAGAAGAGGAGTAGAATTAAATTATTACGTCAAGATTCCTCACTAGAGCATAGACAAGGAGAAAAAAGAATCCTACTCTCCGATATATAACTAGACTCAAATAGTTTTTCACTAGACTCGACTCGGCCAAGTTCGATCAATCAAGGGGGCTCCTAGGTCGGTACTGCTCTAATACCAACTTGTCACGACGAGATGTGCTTCTATCCCTGATGAGGCCTTCGTGCCAAATTGAGGATAGGGTCGCATCTTGGGCGTGACATAGTGTTATAGCTGTTACATGATGAATCACATCCGTCATACTCATCCATCACCGATCCACTTACTACGAGTCTTTTACTATTGGTCCTTGCTACATTACTTTGTCCAGGCTTGTCCCTTGCTACAAAAGGGATTGGGCCACTTTGCTACTACTGTTGCTATTGTTGTTACTCTGCTGCTGCTGCTACTGCTACTGATGTTCCTTGCTACTTCGCTCTTACTTGTTGCAAGACTTTTTCGACACCGTTGCCGGGGAAGAATAGTTCCCCGTCCACGTGCAACTTACTGGTGCCATTGATACAACAGTTAGGAATAGTCTGTCGTCAACATATCTGTTTCTGACACCGTTGCTATCATACTACTTTGCTACTGATACTTTGCTTGCAGACACTAATCTTTCAGGTGTGGTTGAATCTGACAAACTCAGCTCCTAATACTTGAGAATATTCTTTCGCTTCCCCTTGTGGCGAATCAATAAATTTGGGTTGAATACTCTACCCTCAAAAACTATTGCGATCCCCTACACTTGTGGGTTATCAGTCATCCTTTGTGTTGCGGTCGGGATCGCGCGATGGTTTACACCTACCAACCCTTCCCCTAGGAGTATGCGTTTAGCACTTTGTTTCGATTACTAATAAAAACTTTCGCAACAAGTATGTGAGTTCTTCATGACTAATACGAGTCCATGGTATAGATGCACTTTCACCTTCCACCATTGCTAGCCTCTCTAGTACCGTGCAATTTCCGCCGGTGCACAAACCCACCATATGCCTTCCTCAAAACAGCCACCATACCTACCTACTATGGCATTTTCATAGCCATTCCGAGATATATTGCCATGCAACACCCACCGTTTCGTCTCATGACTTGTGCCGTCACTCTCATATTGCCATTGCATGATCATAAGATAGCTAGCGAGATGTTTCAACGCCATACGTCAAGCTAGATCGTTGCACATCCCGGTACACTGCCGGAGGCATTTCCTATAGAGTCATCATCGCTCTAAGCTTTAAGCTGTGAGTAAATAAAAGTGTGATGATCATCATTATTAGAGCATTGTCCCATGTGAGGAAAAAAAGAGGCCAAAGAGCCCAAATAAAAAAAGAAGAGAGAAAAAAGAGGCCAAAGAGCCCAAATTAAAAAGGGAGAAAAAAGAGAAAAGGAACAATGCTACTATCTTTTTCCACACCTGTGCTTCATAATAACACCATGTTCTTCATAATTGAGAGCTTATTGCTTTGTCGCCACCATATACTAGTGGGAATCTTTATTATATAACTTGGCTTGTATATTCCAAGGATGGGCTTCCTCAAAATTGCCCTAGGTCTTTGTGAGCGAGCAAGTTGGATGCACACCCACTAGTTCTCCTTTTGAGCTTTCACATACTTATAGCTCTAGTGCATCCTTTGTATGGCAATCCCTACTCATTCACATTGATATCTATTAATGGGCATCTACATAACCCTTTGATCAGTGTGACCATCTCCTCGTTTTTTATCTCACAACCACCACCACACTCTATTCCACCTATAGTGTTATATCCATGGCTCACGCTCATGTATTGCGTGATAGTTGTAAAAGGTTTGAGAAAGTAAGAGTGCAAAAACAATTACTTGGCCAATACCGGGGTTGTGCATGATTTAAATTAGTTGTGTGGGGATGATGGAGCATAGCCAGACTATATGATTTTGTAGGGATAACTTTTTTCGGCCTTGTTATTTAGAAGGTTCATGATTAACTTGCTAGTTTGCTTGAAGTATTATTGTTTTCATGCCAATAGAAAACTGTTGTTTTGAATCTTACAGATCTGAATATTCATGTCACATGAAAGAAGTTACAAAGGACAACTATGCTAGGTAGCATTCCACATCAAAACTTCAGTCTTTATCACTTCCCTACTCGAGGACAAGCAGGAGTTAAGCTTGGGGATGCTTGATACGTCTCCAACGTATCTATAATTTTTGATAGTTCCATGCTATTATCTTGTCAAACTTTGGATGTTTTGTATGCCTTTTATATCTTTTCTAGGACTAACTTATTAACTCAGTGTCAAGTGTCGCTTCCTGTTTTTTCCGTGTTTTTGACCCTTTTCAGAGGAGCATTTTAAACGGTGTCCAAACAGAATAAAACTTCTGAAAATATTCTTTCCTGAACAAAAGATACGCTTCTGACTTGAGAACGAAGGCAGGGGCCAGCAGGGGACCCCACAAGCCCCCTAGGCGCGGCCAGGTGGGCCCGCGCCTAGCAGGCTTGTGGGCCTCCTATGGCACGTCTGCCCTACCTCTTCCGCCTATAAATTCAGAAAAATTCCAAAACTGCGAGAGAGATCCACGAAAATACTTTTTCGCCGCCGCAAGCTTCTTTGTCCGCAAGATCCCATCTGGGGCACGTTCTGGTGCCCTGTCGGAGGGGGGATTCGGATACGGAGGGCTTCTTCATCAACACCATGACCTCTCCGATGATGCGTGAGTAGTTCACCATAGACCTTCGGGTCCATAGCTGGTAGCTAGATGTCTTCTTCTCTCTCTTGGATCTTCAATACAAAGTCCTCCATGATCTTCATGGAGATTTATCCAATGTAATCTTCTTTTGCGGTGTGTTTGTCGAGATCCGATGAATTGTGGATTTATGATCAGATTATCTATTAATCTTATTTGAGTTTCTTCTAATCTCTTATATGCATGATATCATATCCTTGTAATTCTCTTCGAGTTGTGGGTTTTGTTTGGCCAACTTGATCTATGATTCTTGCAATGGGAGAAGTGCTTGCTTTTGGGTTCATACCGTGCGGTGACCTTACCAAGTGACAGAAGGGGTAGCGAGGCACGCATCATGTTGTTGCCATCAAGGATAAAAAGATGGGATTTTCATCATTGGTTTGAGTTTATCCCTCTACATCATGTCATCTTGCTTAAAGCGTTACTCTCTTTGTCATGAACTCAATACACTAGATGCATCCTGGATAGCGGTCGATGTGTGGAGTAAAAGTAGTAGATGCAGAAAGTATCGGTCTACTTGTCTCGGACGTGATGCCTATATGTATGATCATTTCCTTAGATATCGTCATGACTTTGCGCAGTTCTATCAATTTCTCGACAGTAATTTGTTCACCCACCGTAATATTTGCTAATTTGAGAGAAGCCTCTAGTGAACACTATGGCCCCGGGTCTACTTCACACCATATTTTCAGCCTTACTTTTTTACTTCGTTGCACTTTCCGCCTTTAGATCTCACTTTGCAATCAATATTGAAGGGATTGACAACCCCTTTATAGCGTTGGGTGCAAGCTCTTTTGTGTTTGCGCAGGTACTCTGGACTTGACGCGATTCTCCTACTGGATTGATACCTTGGTTCTCAAACTGAGGGAAATACTTACTGCTCCTATGTTGCATCACCCTTTCCTCTTCAAGGGAAAAAAACCAACGCAAGCTCAAGAGGCAGAACTCCACATACTCAATTATCATATATTTTTCTATAATTAAACACATAGCAACTGGAACAAAACCTCAGCCCCGAGGATGAACTACTCTCTCCTCGTTATGGCCTCCGCCGGGATGATGAAGATGGCCACCGGAGATGATTTCCCCTCTTCGGGAGGGTACTGGAATGTATCTAGATTGGTTTTTCATCGATACACAGAGTTGCGACAGTGGAGCGGAAGTTCTCTTTTTTTACTTCTGGGGTTTTTGGTATATATGGGACTTTTCAGCGTTGGAATCACGTCGAACGGAGCCATGCGAGCCCCACAAGCTATAAGGGTGCGACATAGGGGGTCGCGCCCTATTAACCTGTGGTGCACAAGTGGCTCTCCTTCGATGGTTCTTTGCTCCAATATTGCTTATTTCCTTCAGAAAAAAACATATAAAAGTTTTAGACGATTTCGAGAACATTTTCATTTTCTACACAAAAACAACACCATGGTAGTTCCGCTGAAAACAATGTCAGTACGAGTTAGTTATAAGTAAATCATATAAAGTGTATAAAAACCATATACAAGTATTGTAAACATAGGCATAGATGACATGAATACTTCATAAATTATCGATACGTTGAGACGTATCAGAGGGTGATGAAAGCCCGGCCTCCCTGCTGAGAGGTCGTAGCGGCGACGACAAGGAGGGTGATAAAGACGACGAGGGGGTCGCCGTGGATGGTGATGATGAGGATGGTGAAGAGGTCGAGGAGGACGATGATGATGAGGGTGAAGACGACGGCGAGGAAATGAGGGGGGGCAGCCAGCGAGGAAATGAGGGGGCCCCTCAAAAAGCTTCGATGTGGTGTTCGAGAGGAATCCCCTGCCAGTCATGGATCTCGTGAGCTTTGCACGAACCCACAGAAATCTCCCGGCATGCAGATCCCCCTGATTGCTCCAACGCTTGTGAGGAGGAGACGCGCCCCGCTTGCTGCCTCGTGATCTGCCTTTCTGAGTATGAGCTCGCTTCATCCATCGACCTCGGTCCTTTTTGACCTCCTACTTTTGCGTTCAGAGCTTCTCCACGCGAGTCGACATGTTTGCCCATGGCGGAGCCCTCCGTGGCGGGCACCATTGCAGCTACGCTCGTTTCGGTGATGTGAGCGATGCGGTCTCCCATGGAGGTTCCCTTCCCCGGGTCCGGGATCCGGTCTTGAGTGAGTTACCTCTTTGGCCTTTGGGTGTTGTTGACCGTACTTTGTGGTCATCTTACGCGGATCACTCTAGGCAGGAGTCACAGTTACTGAGCCTATGATCGACCTTGGGGCGGGGATGCCAACAAGAA